>NW_006922006.1:2024848-2029799 GCF_000298275.1 Orycteropus afer afer
GCGTTCTCTTTTTTGCTGTCCCTCTGCTTTACTGAGCATGATCTCTTTCTCCAGGGATTGGTCCCTCTCGATAACATGTCCAAAGTACATGACATGAAGTCTCACCATCCTCGCTTCTAAGGAGCATTCTGGATGTACTTCATCCAAGACAGATGTGTACATTCTTCTGGTGGTCTATAGTATAGTGAATATTCTTCACCAACACTATAATTCAAATGTGTCGATTCTTCTTTGGTCTTCCTTATTCATTGTCCAGCTTTTGTATGCATATGAGATGATTAAAAATAACATCATTTGAGTCAGGCACACCTTAGTCCTCAAAGTGACATTTTTGCTTTTTAACACTTTAAAGAGGTCTTTTTGCAGCACATTTGCCCAATGCAATATGTGATTTGATTTCTTGACTGCTGCTTATGTGGGCATTGTTTGCGAATCTAGGTAAAATGAAATCCTTGACAACGTCCATTTCCGTTTATCATGATGTTGCTTATTGGTCCAGTTGTGAGGATTTTTGTTTTCTTTATGCTGAGGTGTAATCCATACTGAAGGCTGTAGTCTTTGATCTTCATCAGTAAATGCTTCCAGTCCTCTTCACTTTCAGCCAGCAAGTCTAATGATTAGACTGGGGTTATGAGTTGTTTTCTGGGAAAGAGGGGAAGTACCATTCTCATCAAAGGCACTACTCTCAGCATGACTTACCATTGATGTTGACTTTGATCACTTGGCTAAGGTACAGTTTGTCAGGTTTCTCCATTGCAAAGTTACTCTTTCCCGCCTTTCCATACTTCCATACCAGCCAATCATTGGGAGAAAGACTGGGCGATCTACTTCATTAGAGATATACCTCCTCGGAAACCCAAGGAGGGGTCGCTATGAGTTGGAGCCGACTCAACGACAGTGAATTTTTTGGTTTTTATACTTTGGAAGGAAGTCACTAGCTGCTAGCATTTTCATCTAGTCTAAACCTGGCCCCCTCCTCCCCAAAAAGCAAAATTCCAAATTTCTGGAGATTTTAGCATGTAGCCACATATGAACTAAATGGGTCTGTGCCTTGGTTTCATCATTCACTAGAAACAAAATTATTGAGTGTATAGTAGGTGCCAGGGAATGTGCTGAGTGCTTTCTGTGCCTTATTGGTCCACGTATGACCCCATGGCACAGGTGATGCTGCTGTGTTTGTGTGGGGGGTGAGAGAACGACTTGTGCAGGTGAGGTTGCTCAGAGTCATGCTTTAGGACATGGCAGAGCTGGGATCCAGACCTTGGTCTGTGGTTCCAGACCTCAGCACTAAACCAAGGTTAACCAGAGTGGTTATGAGTGGTCACAGGGAGGAAGAGTTCAGAGTTCAGGTTTGGAGGTTTGAATCACGGTTCTTCCACCTACTGGCTGGGTGACGTGGGTGAGGGCTTCACCTCTCTATGCCTCAGTTTTCTCACCTGTTCAATGGGGACAATAACAGCATCTTCCTCATATGAAGATTAAATGACTTGGAACAGAGCTTGGGGTAAGCACTCAGTGAAAGCTATTACCATTGCAATAATGATGCTACCTGTTCATTTACTCATCCATCCACCCACCTCTCCTGCCCTCATCTATCCCTCTGTCAGTCCACCTAGCCTCCCAACCACCCACCATCCACTCATCCAGCCATCCGTCTACTGTCCACTCATCTGCCTGTCCATTCATCTATGTATCCACTCACCCATTCTCCTTCCTTCCACACACCACCCACTCATCCTTTCCTCCATCCCTCTCTTCCCTCCATCTATTCATCCATTTGCCCACCACCCACCTTCCCACCCATCCATTCATCCACCCACCCATCCATCCACCCACCCACCCACCCATCCATCCATCCATCTAGGAAAAGTACTGCCTACTTTGACCTCAGTTTCCTCATCTACAGTAGAGGTTAAACCACAGTAGGAGTTCTTAACCTTTTTTTGCCATGAACCCTTTTGTCAGGCTGATAAATGCATACAATAAAATGCATAATATTGCAAAGGAAACCAATTATACTAAAATAGTTATCAAAATATGAAAAAACAAATTTGTAATATAATGATACATATGCTTATTTATTAAGGCATTAAATAACAAGACCTAGTGGTGAGTCCAATCACCACTACAATTTTGAGGAGCAATAATAAACAATATTTTGAGAATTCTACTATACCTGCAATGAGATCTGAAAATACTCATTACTCTTGGTGACAAAGTCTTAGATACTTCTAATTCTATAATGGCTTTTTGCCTATGTCCGTAACAGAAAGAAATGCTAAATTTCAGTCACAGATGAGTGATTTTTTCCCCCCTCAATTCAAGTTCACAGATGATTAAATTCTTACATAAACCCCCGATGGAAACCAGAAAGCCTATTACACTGAGTCAACTCTGACTCATGGTGACCCTGTGTGTTACAGAGTAGAGCTGTGCCCTGTAGGAATTCCTGGCTGGAATCATTGCAGAAGGAGATTGCCAGGCCTTTCTTCCGTGGAGGCACTGGGTGTATTCCGACTGCCAGCCTTTACCTTTGCAGCCCAGTACTAATTGTTTTCACTACTCAGGGGCTCCTGGACTTCTAGTAAGGAATCCTGCTTTGGAGGATTCTTCAGGTCTGGTCTTGAGGGCCGTCTGGGTGAGGGAGCCCCGTGCTCTGAGGATGTTGACTTCAGGGCAGGTCCACGTGGGGCCGGGCTTTCATGGATTGCTCTGTTCTACATGTTTCAGAGAATTGCGGGAGCCTTTGCCCTCTCTAATCAATGGCTACTGCTTCTGGTCTGTTGACTCAGCCCATTGTTTCTGGGAAACAGCCCACCTTTTCTTGTTAACCCCTGACAGTCTGGTCCAAACAAGATGGCTCCTGTGTCCTGGGCTCAGTACTCTAGGCAAAAACCACATCAAGAGAGGGCTAGTGACCTGTAGACATTGGCAGAGGGGAGAGCAGGGCACCCACCCAAGACCAGAGCTATGCTGGGTCCTTTTTTGCCTGCATACTTAGCTCCTTTCATCCTCACAAGGCCCTGGCCTGCCACAGGCTCAGAGGTGATCCACTGAAGTCCCACAGCCGGCTACAAAGGAGATTGGCCTCAAAACCCAGGTCTGTCTGATTCTAAAGGCTCATTCTTTTCAGGGTACCAGAAGCCCTGCTTCACCACAAAGGTAAGTTTGAGGTCTTTTCCATCCCAAGACCACAGTACCACCTTCCATTCTTTCCAGGACACACACACACACACACACACACATTTGCTCAGATTACAGGCCAGGGCTGGTTTCACCTTGCATGAGAAGGAGCCATTGACTCAAGCTTTGGAGTTCTGGGAGGTGGAGTGAACCTCCTTTCCCCTAAGTCTGGCAGCTGACATTGTCATCATGAGCAATTCATATCTTTGGGTTAAGCCTTGCCCTCCTGTGAGCTTTTGTTTTAGAATATAAAAGACCTAGAGAGAGAGAGAGAGAGAGTGAGAGAGAGAGCCCAGTTGCCATTGAGTTAACTCCGACTCATGGTAACCTACGTATGTCAAAATAGAACTCTGTGCCACAGGATTGTTTTGTGGCTGGTTTTTTGAAAGTGGACCACCAGGCTCATCTTCTAAGGCACATCTGGGTGGACTCAAAACTCCAACTTTTGGTTTCGCCAAGTGTGTTAACTATTGGCATCTCCCAGGGGCTTCATACAATATCTAAGGCAGTGGTAATTCATTTGACCCTAAAGATCTTCCTAGTATCTGTGAAGGTATGAAGAGGAGTCATGGGGCTTGAGGGCTGGAACTCTGCAGATGTTGGGGTCCTCAGAAAACTCTTCAATCCATTTCAATCCAAAAGACATTGTTGTACTGAGCTGGGGGTACAGAGACAAGTGAGGTATAGTCCCTGTCTCTAGGGGGAAAGGCTGGCTAAGAAGACAGCTACCAGAGATAACTCAGACTGAGGTGTTATGGGGACTATAATGAGGACATGTATATGGTGCTAGACTGAAGAGCAATTCTCTGAACAAATGACACCAAGTAGCATATTGTTTCACCACCATTGACTCAGACTCCCCAAACCAAAACCAAAACCAAATCCATTGCCATTGAGTCAATTCTGACTCCTAGCAAACTTGTGGGACAGAGTAGAACTGCCCCATAGGGTTTCCAAGGGTATAAATCTTTACAGAAGCAGACTACCACATCTTTTTCCCAGAAAGTGGTTGGTGGGTACAAACTGGGGAGTGGTTGGTGGATTCGAACTGCCTTCCTTTTGGTTAGCAGCTGACCACTCTAACCACTGTGCCACCAGAGGTCCGTGACTTAAGAGTCACTACCCCCTAAACTTCTCATCTGTGCTTTGGAGTTACTGTTGAGAATTGGATCTCATATAGGTGATTTTGTAACAGAGCACAACGTTTGTGGCAAACATTCTTTACTCATTCAGCTAAGCAGTTGTTTACTTTGAACATAATAACTTCAGGGACTAATTTTGGGTCATAGTTAGATATTTTCTCAGAGCCATAGATTTGGGGGTTCCTTCAGTCTCAATAGATCCAGTAAGTCTAGATTCTGTAAGAATTTGAAATTCTGTCCCATGTTGTTTTTCTTGGGGTGTCTTCTTGTCCCTCCATGCTCTGTTAATTCTAGGACGGATGAGGTCTTTCAGGCCACAGACCCCAGGGTTTGTCCACAGGGCCCCAAGGAGTGGCCAGCACTGCCCTCTGCCCAGAGCTTTACCCCTGCCCCAACTAAGTGGGTCTCAGAAGCTAATCAAATACGAAGTCCTTCCTGCTTTCCAGAAATTTCCATTTGGATGCACATGCTGGCATGGTCAGAGGGAGCAGAGTACTCAGCCTTGCTGAAAGCCCTGAGGATTGTGACCCTGCCTTTAAGGCCCCCACCATTCTGGCCATTGGTGGAGTTGGGCACCCACAGTAGAGAGAGGGCTTATCCTGAGCTGGGGCCCCATGCCGCCTCCC
>NW_006922006.1:2030144-2031395 GCF_000298275.1 Orycteropus afer afer
ATATCAAGTACATCAGTCAAGACATCAGATGATGTATTGCATCGGGCAAATCTGCAAAAAACCTCTCTCAAGTGATGAAGAGCAAAGATATCTCCTTGAAGACTAACGTGCTCCTAACCCAAGCCATGATATTTTCAATTGCCTCATTCGCATGTGAGAGCTGGACAATGAACAAGGAAGACCAAAGAAGAGTTGATGCTTTTGAGTTGTGGTGCTGGCGAAGAATGCTGAAAGTCCCGTGGACTGCTAAAAGGACTAACAGATCAATTCTGGAAGAAGGGATGCCAGAATGTTCCTTGGAAGCAAGAATGGCCAGACTTCGTCTTGCCTATTTTGGTCATGTTGTCACAAAGGACCATTCCCTAGAGAACGATATCATGCTTGGTAAAGTGGAGGGTCAACACAGACGGGGAAGGCCCTCAACGAGATGGATTGACAGTGGCTGCGACGTTGGGCGTAGGTATAGCAAGGATTGTAAGGCTGGCACAGGACTGAGCAGTGTTTTGCTCTGCCATGCGTAGGGTCACTATGACTCAGAGACAACTCAACAGCTTCTAACAACAACACCAACAAGAGCATGCATCTTAATGTAGAGTGTGGTGAATTTTCAGTATTTCACCTGTTGTCACCACCACTGGGGTGAAGATACAGAACATACTCAGAAGTCGAGAAGATTCCCCCCTAGTGCCCCTTTGTGTCCCACCCCAGGAGTCTATTATTCTGACCTTAAATTTGTCTTGTTTGTCCTTGAATGTCACATAAGTGGAGTCACATGATAGGCACTCTTTTGTATTGGCTTCTTTCACTCATCATTATGTCTAGGGGATTCTCCAGTCGGATTCTGTAGAAGACAGGTGGCCAGGCGAGGAAAGGTCCTTCTCAGACCATCTCGTCCACATATGCCCCTGAACCTGGCTCCTCACTGGAGGTCAGGCTGTAGAGGTTTTAAAATGTGGCCCCAGAATTCTTGGACACTCCTCCCACCAAGATAGTCCTGCCTTGAATCTGGGTCGACTTATGACTGTTTGACCCAAGAGAATACATCAGAAGTGATGCTGCATCCAAGGCGGTGCAGCTTCTGCCCTATTTGCTGGAACACGGCCACTTGGAGTGCTAAGCCGCTATCCTGAGGCCGCCATGCTGTGAGGAAGCCCAGCCACCAGAAGAGGCCGCACATTGGGGTCCGTTTTTGAGTCTGTCCAGTCTAGCAGCTGACATGTGAATGAATATGCCCCAGGTGATTCCAGCTCC
>NW_006922006.1:2031900-2034826 GCF_000298275.1 Orycteropus afer afer
TTTTGTTCTGTAAGTGGGGTTGCTATGAGTTGCAACTGACTGGATGGCACCTAACAACAAGATTTGGGGTAATTTGTTATGTGGCATTGATGACTGCAACACAGGGCAAGAAGTGGTTGGAGTCTGAAAAAGGTGGGTTTAGACTTCTCATTGAGGGTAGGGAGTGGGGACGAAGGTAAGAATATCTGTTTCCCTGAGCCCACTTGCTCCTTCATAACCCTGCCTTGGTCACATCCTCTGATCCTCTTTGTCTTCAGTGTAAGTGTCTGTGGGTCTGGGGCCCATGCATGACCTTGCGCAGTCTGAGGCCCTGCCTGAGCTCACAGCCACGCCAAGGCCAGTGGAACAGCATTACTCTCCTTGGGGCACAGTGTCAGCCACTACAGTGTTAGTAAGCCTGACCTTGCCAGCCACTGCCAATGAACTGCTGGGACACATGAGGCTGCAATACAATACAACTGTCTGCATTCAGATGTTTTTTTTTTCCTTCCTGTGACTCATCCTGGATTCAGAGGCTTGGAACTGTTGTTGCTGGAAGCAGGGGTACAAAGAGTAGTCTTCTGATTTGTTTCTAAAGTAGCTGTGTTAAGATATAATCCATATACTGTACAATTCACCCATTTACAATGTACAGTTCTATCAATGACTTCTAGTATATTCACACATACGGGCAACTATCACCCCGGCCAGTTTTAGAATATTTTCATCACCCCATAAAAGAACCCTGTACCCCTTAGCCACACTTTCCTATCTGCTCCCTGCTCTAAAAACCCACTGCCATCAAGTTGATTCTGACTTGTAGTGCACTATAGGACAGGGTAGAACTGCCTCATAGGGTTTCCAAGGCTGTCAATCTTTACAGAAGAAGCCTGTCTCAAGTTTCTCCTGCAGATCAGCCGGTGGGTTTCAACTGCCCACATTTTGAATAGCAGCCGAAGGCCTTAATCAACGCACCACCAGAGCTCCTAAATATGGCTATACTACATTTTATTTGTCCATTCACAATCTTTTGATAGACATTTAGATTGTTTCTACTTTTTGACTATTATGAATTATGCTCCTATGAAAATTTATGTGCAGGTTTTTGTGTGCACATATATTTTCATTTTCCTTGGGGATGGACTGATAAAAATAATAAAAAACTCAAAAAAATTGAAACATATTTTTTTCTATATGCATATAAGGACATGATTCTGATTCCCCCAAAAAAGGCAAACGGCTCCAAGTAGCCGGTTACAATGACGTTTATACAGAAAAGAGGAGGGAGAACAGAAGGTCAGCTATTGGCTGATCTTAACATGATTGATTGCACCCTCCCTCCCCCTTTTTCTGAAAACAGCTGATAGCAGGTCATGAAGTGGTCTGTGGCTCTCTACCCACCTGGCAGCCATGATACCTTTTGGAATATAAGTAAGCTTCAAACAAGAAAAAAAAAAAAAAAAAAAGCATTAGCAATTTTGGGTGAAAAAAGCCACTGGTTGGCAGGATTAATTAATTTTGGTCAGGAATTTTTATTTGCTGGTTAATATTTGGTTTTGAGGGTAAGAAAAACCTTAAAATCAAAGGAAGCTGTCAGTTATCAATTTTTCTCTTTGACAGCGCTAGGAGAGCAATTACCGAATCATATAGTGAGACAGGCTGAGATGGGCTAGCCAGGTCAAACAGGCCCCAACTCAATAGCCTTGGAATTTAAGCTTAAATACAGACCACCACATAATTCTTGCTGCTGGCTGACAAGCCAGGCCCTTAGGTAAGATAAGAAATTACTTCTCAAAATCGCCACAAGCTTGACCAGTTGTTAAAATGCTGATAAACTTTCTGAATTGTTTATGCAAAAAATGGGTGGGGATTTCCAAGGAAAATGGGTGGTTATGAAAATCAGGTGTACACACAGGAAGTAGCCAAGATGGATTCCATTGCAAAGGCTGTCAGAACAAAGAAGGAACCCATCACGAAGGCTGCTGAGATGCTTGAAATGACTTGTTCTGGGATGTTGTGCATGCGTGGACTCTCTGGACCTTGGTTCAAATTCCGGCAAGGGATTCCTGTTCTTGACTGCCTCGGGTGGAAGGTCACTTTGTCGGCCAAGTTGAATTTCACTGGGCATGCTCTGCCCCTGGTGAGGTACTTGAAGGACAACTCAGAAGATGTATCAGCGTTTTACAATGGGTCAAGTGTGTGGAGTTTTTGACACGAGACTTCTTATCTTGCTTAAGGGCCTGGCTTGTTAATGGAAAGCAGTTCTCTGTCACCAGCAGCCATAGTTATGTGGCGGGCCGCCACCGAACTTCTCCAAGAATGTGAGTTGATCCAGCCAGTCCTACCTGTCTCACTGTCAGGTATGAACTGCAATTCCATTGTGGTTTTGGTTTTCATTTCCCTAACAGCTGATGGTGTTGAATATCTTTCCGTGTGCTAATTGGCCTTTCATATATCTTCTTTGGTGAAATGTCTATTTAGAGTTTTTGCCTATGTTTTAATTGAGTTATTGTCCTTTGTATTGTTGAGTTGTAATAGTTTTTTACGTGTTCTAAATGCAAGTTCCTTATCCTGGTTTATTTTTGAGAATCTTTGTTGTTGTCATCACATCAGCCCTCCACTCAGGGTGACCTCACACACAATGGGATGAAATGCTGCCCGGTCCCGTGCCAGCCCCATGCTCAGTTGCAGATTGAATTGCTGTGATCCATAGGGCTTTCACTGGCTGAATTTTGGAAGTAGATTGCCAGGTCTTTCTTCCTAGTCTGTCTGAATCTGTAAGCTCTACGGAAACCTGTTTGGCATCCTAGCCTCCACTGACAGACGGTCAGGTCTCTAGTATGAAAGGTAAGAATTCTGCTGTTGAATCTCCACTGCCACCTTAAAGAATCTTTAGGGAAGACTATCTCATAACTTTTCTGTTCCTGTTGTCACTAACTAGAGAATT
>NW_006922006.1:2035033-2036491 GCF_000298275.1 Orycteropus afer afer
AGCTGACACACCTTGGAAGCCACAGCTGACATAATCAGACAGAACCTTCCCTGGTTCCCACCCTCACTCAGCGTCACCTAAATCCATGGGTTTCAGGTGGTTCACAGTGGAGGGACTTCATTAGAATCACTTTTGGGACTTTTTTTGGGACTTTATAACCCCCTCAAGCCCTCACCAACTTCCAAGAGTCTGAGGTAGTTTCCTCTTTTCTCTTACTACTTTCTTTTTGAGAACCACTGTCCTCAAAGGAAAACTTAAGTAAATAAATAAATACCTGGAAAAGCTGGAACCTGGGTAAGGTGGAAACTTATCAGAGAAGGAAAAGTCAGATACCTTCCACCGAAAGGAGCAATAAGTAGAAAAGTGGTGAGACTGCACCCAGTCAAAGGCAGACGGCATGCAATATCTGGAAAAGTAAGGTGTCCTGTCAAGTGTTGGCTCTCAGTTTTCACTGTGTATTTGTAAACATTGTGGTAAATACATAACAAATTGTTTGCCATTTCAACATTGTTTACATGTACAATCCACAATCCAGTGACTTCACTTACATTCATTGTGTTATTCAAACATTACCATTACCGTTTCCAAAATTCACCCGTTGTCCTTAACAGAAGCTCAGTGTCCCCAGGTGACTCCCCTCTTCCCCTCCCACTCATGAGAGTAACTCTGACATGGCATGGAATGGCCTCTGGGTGGCAGCAAAACTGAGGCGAAAGCTTAGGGATTGGAGACTATGGCTAGCACTGATTTTCAAAGAAAATTTGCTGGCAACGGTATGTAAAGCTGGGTTAAGGGGTTAGTTTGTTCTCTGGCTGAAGCCAGGAGTATAATGTATTGAGACATGGTCGTGCCCTGAGGGGAAAAAGAAGGATCTCAGCAACAACATCCAATACGCTATTTATTAATCCCAAGAAGCTCTGGTGGTATAGTGGTTAAGGCATTTGGCTGCTAACCAGAAGGTTGGTGGTTCAAACCCATCAGCTGCTCCATGGGAGAAAGATGAAGTAGTCTGCTTCTGTAAAGATTCACAGCCTTAGAAATCCAATGGGGTCACTATGAGTCAGAATCACCTTGATGACAGTAAGTTTAGTTTGGTTTTGAAGGATGAATCCTGGTGGCACAGTGGTTAAGCGCTCAGATGCTAACCAGAAGGTTGGTGGTTCAAACCCACCCAGCACCTCCATCAGAGAAAAGACCTGGCCATCTTCTGTAAAGATTGCAGCCCAGGAAACTCTAGGGATCAGGTCTACTCTGTCCCATAGGTTTGCTATGTGTTGGAATTGACCCAATGGCACACAACAACAATAAGATGAACCAAGCATTGTGCTGTTGTTGCTGTTGGTTGCCAGTGAGTTGATTCTAACTCATGGGGATCCCACGCACTACAGTGTAGAACTGCCCCACAGGTTTTCTTGGCTGAAATCTCAGCAGAAGCAGATTGCCAGGCCTTTTTGTCCA
>NW_006922006.1:2037223-2039361 GCF_000298275.1 Orycteropus afer afer
TGAGGGGCTTTTACCCAGTCCCTAGAGCGTGGCACTTTGAACTTGGACTTAAAGCCTCCAAATTATAAGAATAAACTCCTATTTGTTAAAACATCCCATTTATGGTATATTCCTGTTAGAGCAGCACAAGGTAACCAAAACAGCTACTAACCAAAAGGTCCATGGTTTGAACCTACCAGTGGCTCCATGGGAGAAAAGGCTGGTGATCTGCTCTCTAGGAAGCCCTATGGGGCAGTTCTACTCTGTCCTATAGGGATGCTATGAGCTGGAATCTACTCACAGCACTCAACAAGAACAACATAGTGATGTCAGATAGATGAAGTAACTTGCCAACTGTCACCCAGCTAGCAGGGGGCAGAGCTGGGATTCAAACCCAGGTTTTCTGCCTTCATTATGTACTTTTTTTTTTTAATGCATTTTATTGAAGTAAAATTTATGTACAGTGAAATGCACAAAACTAAAGTGACATGGGTCAATGTATTCTTTTTTTTTTTTTTTTTTTTTTGCAGCGTTCCCTCCCCTTCCCTCCCACCCATGGTAACCAACAAAGAAAGTTCCCTTCCATATATAAATCTTTCCTTGACTTTTTATAATAATTAACTAATATTATATTTGTCCATCTGTGATTGACTCCTTTCACTCAGCATAATGTCCTGCAAGTTCATGCATGTTATGTGGTGTTTTGCAGATTCTACATTATTCTTTAGGGTTGCATAATATTCCACTGTGTGTATGTACCCCAGTTTGGCTATTCATTCTTCTGTTGATGTGCACTTGGGTTGTTTCCATCTTTTTGCTATTGTAAATAGTGCTATGATGAACATGGGAGTGCATATATCTATTCCTGTCGTGGCTCTCACTTCTTTAGGATATATACCTATCCTAAATATTATTAAATATTAAATATTAAATATATTGCTGGGTCAAATGGTATTTCTAACTCCAGCTTCCCAAGGAATCACCATACTGCTTTCCACAGTGGTTGTATCATTCTACAGTCCCACCAACAGTGTATGAGAGTCCCAACCTCTCCACATCCTCACCAGCATGTGCCATTCTCTGTCTTGTTGAACTTTGCCACCAGTGCTGGGGTGAGATGATATCTCATTGTTGTTTTGATTTGATGGCTAATGATCATGAGCATTTCTTCATGTATTTGATGGCCACATGAATATCCTCCTTGGTGAAGTGTCCATTCATGTCCTCTGCCCATTCTCAAATTGGATTGTTAATCTTTTTGCTATTGAGGTGTTGGAGCTTTCTACAAATTTTAGAGGTAAGTCCCTTGTCAGATATGTAATTATCAACAAGTACGAATTTGTTGCTGTCATTTTGTTATGTGATTTTTCGTGGTATTGATTTCTTTGTTCTATATAATTTTCTGTGCTGAGCTCATTTTATTTATGAATTGTGTTATCACTTCCTTCATTGCTATTGTTTTAATATTTGCTAAATATTTGAACTGGTCCTCTTTTTTATTTTAATGTGAAGGTTTATCATGTTTCTTTGAGGTTTTCCTATGATTTATAGTTTCTTTCCAAGTTTAGAACAGTCTGTTCTATCTAGTAGTGTCTTGACTTCCCTGCCATTCATTGTGTCCTTTTAAACTCCTCTGTCTTGATGCCTAGCACACCCAAGCTCTTGAATCCAAATCCTGCTGATGTCCGTTTCCACACTGTCAATTTCCGTAGACATATGCACAGGAAACAGCCAAACTATTGGGAAACGAGCCCTGGGCATGGATTCAGAACACAGGTCTTGAGAAGTACTCCAGCAAATAAAGGTTTTATGTGCCTTTGGTCAATTACATCATCTTTCTGAGTCTAAATTTTCTCATTGTACACTGGAGATAATATACCCATGTCATAGGGTTATTGTAAGGGTCAAATGAGATTATGGCTTTGAGTATGATTTGTAAACTGTAAAGTTTGAAAAGTCAGGGACTGTTATTCTTATTACATTGTTCACTTAATTCAGGTCAAATCCTGTAATTAACAGCCCTGAACCTAGATAACAAGAATTCGGAGTCTTAGCCAAGAAGTTCAGCATTGGCTCATTGCTAATGAGCAACATTAGAGACAATAGAAGTGGGGTCCCACCCAAACACTGGATTTTGGAACTTGTGGTACATGAGTAAT
>NW_006922006.1:2042871-2064828 GCF_000298275.1 Orycteropus afer afer
TGAGAACAAACAACAATAGAACTAGAAATAGCTGCAGGATCTAGAGGTGGCTTTGCCAAAGACAAAAATGCTTGAGCTAATAGTTGAAGGAGGAGCAGAAATTAACAAGGACAGGTGGGGTGTGGAGGCAGGGGTGACAGCATCTGCGAAGGCTGAGAAGGAGCAAGACAGGGTCAGAAAACTGAAAGAGCTAGTGCGTCTGGAGCCCCAGGAGGAGACAGTGGTGTGAGAGGAGCTGGAAGGCAGACAGGAGCACACCCTGCAGGCCTCAGAGGCCATTGTCTTCCTGCAGACTTTTGGCCTTTGGCCTTGAACTAAGTCTGGAAGGACAAGTGAGGGAATGGCAGGTGAGGAGGAGGAAACAGCATATACAAAGGCAAAGAGGTGTGAGAATGTGTGTTTTCAGAGAATAGCAGGTAGTTGTGTGTATTTGGAGTTGCTGTTGTGGGTGCCATTCAGTTGATTCTGACTCATAATGATCCCATGTGATGGTGTAGAACTCCCCCATAAGGTTTTCTAGGCTGTAATTTTTATGAAAGCACATCTCCAGGTGTTTATCCTGCAGAGCTGCTGGGTGAGTTTGAACCACCAACCCTTTGGTTAGCAGCCAAGTCCTTAACCCTTGAGCCACTAGGGCTCCTTGTGCCTGGAGGACCAGAGTTCATTATGAGGTCAGCACACAGAAGGCTTGGTTGCCTGGCCAAATGTCATGATGTTCTGGTTTTTGCCCTGACTCCCCTCTCCACCCTCTCACTCCTCTCCATGGATACACAGGATGAGAAAGAAGGAAAGAAAGAGAAAAGCCTGGGGGACAAACGGGCTTTGTCCTTCTTGTGTTTTCTTCACTTAAACTGGGATGCAGGCAAGTAGTGAGAGATCTCTTGAGCCAAGCTGGAGTCCAACTTCCTGGGTTCTCATGTTCTGAATCCACCAGTTCCTGGCTGTGTGACTTTGGGCAAGCTGCTTACCTTCTCACCTCTCTCATTAGTAAAATGGGAGTAAGAACACCTATCCCATTGGGTTGTTGTGGAGATTAAGTAAGCGAGCACACCCAAAGAAGTGCCTGACATAGAGTGTGACTACTCGGAATACTCTTTTCTCAGACCTTCGCTCTTAAGTTAGGGGGAGTGTTCTTGGCCTCACAAGATTATGCTAAGCCTGAAATAGGGCATTGGTGTGAAAGAGCTCCCCAAATGCTACCCACCAAATTAACTTAGTTCCGTCCTACATCTGCTAGGGTTCCACAAGTCTTAACGTCTGGGTCTTAGTTAGCTTCTCTATAAAATGGTACTGTTGACTCTTCATGTCCCGGCCTGCCTCATAGAATTGTGAAATGCAAATGAGATCATGATGTTGAAATCATTCTGTAAAACTGCACAGTCCTGAACCACTGTGAATTTATATATACGCCCCCACAGACATAATGAGAGCTAATCTTTGTTGCGTGTTTACCCTTCTTAAGCATTTTTCCACGTGCCTTGCATGTACTTCTCATTTAGTCTTTACAATCACTAAGCACCGGGCCCTATAATTCCCGTTCTATAGGTGAGAAAACTGAGGAGCACAGAGGTGAAGTAACTTGCCCAAGGCCACCAGTAAGTGGAGGATCAGGGAACTGCATTGATGAGTTGAGCTTCAGAACAAGGATGCTCTGAACCCTCACAGCTACTAAGCCACAGAGCTGGTCTCCAATTCATTGCTCCTGGTGCTAACCTGGCTTTAAGTCAGTCCTGACTCTTCCCTGCCAGGTGTGCAAAGAACAGGCCCATTCCTGAGAGGTGATAAAAGTCAGGGGATTTTCTCGAGGTAGGAACCAGATCTCCCATTTGCCTGATGGGAGGCAGAAGGGGTGGTTAAGCCTTCGCCCTGGCTGTGAGCTCTTCTTCCCTGGAGAGAGAGAGAGAGAGAGAAACTGGAAGGGGAAGCTGAGAAGAGGCTCTTGCGTTTCCTCTCTGAGCTGCGAAGCCGGTCTGGCTGGTGCTCAAGGCTTAATTAGCCGAAATAACTGTGAGTAATAATCTTTAAAATGATAGTGGTTAAAGCACAGACCTTACTGCTTCTGATTATTCAGCTGCCTGTCATGAGCATTCTGTTGCCAGCTCAGCTGTGCCAACAAGTCTGCCAGGATGACTCCAGTGTGCCCCGCTGAAGCCCGTCTGTCACTCTCATGGTGATTGAAGAGGCGAAACTCAACATATCAGGCTCCACCTGTAAGGCAGAAATCATACCTGTGATGGTTGAGAGAGGTCAGCAAGAGGCTTTGCCAACCATGAACACTCCCAAAGAATAATGATTAGACAGGGCTGCATGGATGTCGTGGACACGTGGACGTGGCACTCACTGCCCGGTGACGGGAGCACAGCATTTCTTGTCTCTGAGCCTGTTTCCTTCTCTGGAAAGTGGGTAACACTTAGTTTTTAAGGTCATCTTGGAAGATTAAGTGAACACGTGATGTGCAACATTTAGCCCAACCATCTGACACACAGCAGATGCTCCACAAATATTATTTCTCCCTTTCTGGCCTTTTCTTTCTGCTGGATCTTTGGATACTTTCCTAGTACAGGATGAGAGGGAAGGATTTTCCTGAAGGTCAAAAGGACCTAGTGTCTTAGGATTGCCATAACAAAATATCACAAAGTTGGGTGGCTTTAAAGAACAAACATTTATTTTCTCACAGTTTTGGAGGCTGGAAGTCTGAATTCAGGTCACAGCTGGACCAATAAGCAACATCATGATAAGTGGAAAAAAGATTGAAGATGTCAAAGACTTCATTTTACTTGGCTCCACAATCAACACCCATGGAAGCAACTGGACAAATCTGCTGTAAATGACCTCTTTAAGGTTAAAGAGCTAAGATGTCACTTTGAAGACTAAGGTGTGCCCAACTCAAGCCACGGTATTTTCAAGTCTCATGTGTGTGAAAGCTCGTCAATGAATAAGGAAGAATGCAGAATTGATGCATTTGAATTGTGGTGTTGGTGAAGAATATTGAATATACCATGGACTGTCAGAATAACCAACAAATTTGTCTTGGAGGAAGTACAGCCAAAATACTCCTTAGGAGTAAGAATGGCCGGACTTTGTCTCTTGTACTTTGGTTGTGTTTTCAGGAGGGACCCTCCCCTGAGAAGGAGATCATGCTTGGTGAAGTAGAGGGTCATGAAAAAGAGGAGGACCCTCAATGAGACAGATTCACACAGTGACCGCAACAATGGGTTAAAGCGTAGAAATGATTGTGAAGATGACTCCGAACCAGACAATATTTTGTTCTGTTGTACGTAGGGTCACTGTGAGTCAGAACCCAGCAACAGCAACAGCAGTGGTATGGAGATGGCTACAGGGAAGATCTTCCTTGTCTCTTTCAAGCTTCTGTAGCCCTAGGCATCCTTGGCATTCCTTGGCTTGTAGATGGATCCTCACATACTGTCTTCCTCCTGTGTGTGGCTCTATTTCTGTGTCTATTCTTCTATAAGGAGCTCTGGTAGCATAGTGGCTAAGGCACTTGACTGCTAACCAGAAGGCTGGCGGTTCAAACCCACCAGCCACTCCTTGGAAGGAAGGTTGGGCATTCCTACTTCCGTAGTGATACTGCCTGGGAAACCCAAGGAGGGGTCGCTATGAGTTGGGGCCGACTCGACGGCAAATAACAACAACAACAACATTCTTTTATAAGATGTCACTGTTAATTTAACTGATAAAATCAGCAAAGAAAAAATTTATTTCCCCAAACAAGGCCACATTGTTCAGTGCAGGGATTAAGACTTTGACATCTCTCTCTCTCTCTTTTTTTTTTTGGGTGGGGGGTTCAATTTAGTCAGTAATATCACTGTTTCAGAAACAATTTTCTCACTCAATACCTACCATCACCTTCTCTGAGGGATGTAGAGCTTAGGGGTGATGAGATCTGTGAAGTGGAGAATGAAGGCAGAAGAGGCAGTGAGTGGGATTTCTGTAAGGGTGGGGCAGTGACAGTTTGAATGATAAAGTTCTCTAGAAATGCAAGCAAGGGAGAAAACTCCAAAATGAACAGGCTGCTTTGCATAATAAAACTATTAGGTTAAATGATATGAAATTGCCCTTTTTCTAGGTCAAAAATTAACTCAAACTCTTTATTGTCAAGTCGGTCCTGACTCATAGTGACCCCTCCTTGGGTTTCTGAGGCAGTATCTCTACGGAAGTAGATTGCTCAGTCTTCCTTCTGAGGCCTGGCTAGTGGGTTTGAACTGCCAGCCTTCTGGTTAGCGGTCAAATGCCATAGGCATTATGCCACTAGAGTTAAAAAATTAGAGGTCAAAAATTAGTTGAATATAAACAAGACTTGTAATATAAACAAGGCCACTCCACTTGACTTTAGTTAATTATTTATATTAAGTCTGCATTAAACTATTTTCTGCTTCTGTGAGCCTATTTAATGACATAGAAAAAACATGAAGATTTTAATAATGAGATTTAAATCACCCTTCAAGATACAATAGGAGCGGAGCTGTTGGGCAGGATATAATGACTTGCCAGATACTTTAGAAGTGAATAGTTAGTATAGGAGTTGAGGAGAGGGAAAGGATGCTCCAGAGTGAGGGAGAAATTCTCTCTGATGTGCTTAATGGTGTTCTATGTTTCTCTGAGACTTTGTTCATTGCACAATCTCTATTATCTTCAAGTTCACTGATTATTTCTTCTACCAGTTAAAATTTACTGATTTGAACCCCTTCAGCAAATTTTTCATTTCAGTTACTGATTTTTTTTTTTTAATTTCTGAATTTCCATTTAGCTCTTTTTTAAAACATGCTTTCAGTTTCTTTATTGATACTAACTATTTAATGAGATGTTGTCATCAACTTCTTCAAGCATGAATTCCTTTAGTTCCTTGAAGGTATTTATAATGGATGCTCTGAAGTCTTTTTTTCTATTAAATCCAGCAACTGGGCCCTCTCAAAAACAATTTCTGTTATTGGTGGGTTTTCTTTGTTTTGGTTGTATGGGGCACATTTTACTTTTTCTTTGTGTGTCTTATAATTCTTTGTTGAAAATTTGACATTTTTGCTACTATGTTAGTTAATATTAACATAGTGTAGCAATTCTGGATAGAGATTCCTCCCTTTTTTCCAGGGATTGTTTCTGTTGTTGTTTGCTATTTGTTTCTTTGTTGTTGTTGTTAGATGCTGTTGAGTTGGCTCCAACTCATAGCAACCTCATGTTTAACAAGATGAAACACTTCCTGGTCCTGTACCAACCTCCTCAGGATGGAGCCCATTTCTTTAATGTTATACGATTTATCTAATGACAGCTGGACAAATGTGGTGAAGTCTACTTTCCCCTAAATGTGCAGCCTCTTAGGTTGCTCCTCAGAGAGTGTAACATTTGGCATGAGCACAGTCATCCTGGGATGATAGTGATTTTATCAGGACAGGAGTCTGTTTTTCTGATGTCTCTGTTAATGCTCTCTGTCTCTGCTAGTATCAAACCCAACTTTTAAGTTCTACTAATTGCTGGCCAACTACTTTATTGTTTTTGACAATGTCCTGGGGCAAAAATTGCTCTACATCAGAGTCAATTAAATTTGGATCCCTTTGCAGAGGTAATTTTTGAGGCAAATTCTTGAGGTTTGTTTTGATCCCTCTTAGCTTTCTGCCCTGTTTCTTTCTGGCAAACTAGCTTCCTTAGTGTAGCATGTTGCTTGAATGGACCCACCAGCTTTTAAAATTTTGTTTATCTTTTAGTTGCTTGCCACTAAAATCTCCATTGTTTTTGAGAGCATCCTTAGGATTGAACTTCCTCACATTCTGTTTCAAAGTTTGGGGAACACTTCAGAGCTCTCTTTTTTACTGACTGCTTCTTCCTCTGGACAAAATCTCTGAACCCCTGCTCCGCAGTTGGGGGTGGGGACAGTAGCTCACTTCTCTCAGAGTGACACCCCTGCTTTATGAACAGGGTGCAGGGTAGAGCTTGTAGAAGAGTGGGTCATGGCTCAAGTACCACAGACTCTCCCTCTACTTACCAAGATTTAGTAGGTTTTGTTGAATTAATTTTTTTTTTTCATTTGCTGTATGCTGTATTGACGATTTCCTGAGACTTAAAATGGTTGTTTAAAAAATAATTTAAAAAATTATGGGTGTATCCTGGGGAGCACATCCATGGAGTCCTTATGTTGCAATTCCAGGCATCCCCACTGGCTTTTAAACAAGGTCAAGTCTTTGTCATCAAAAAACAAAACAAACAAACAAAACCATCTTTTTCCAATTCTATTTTCTAATTCTTTTTATTTTCACTGTCAAAATTCTAGTAAAAGTTCTATATTTCTTTCTTTACAACTTGCTTCTCAATCATTCTAAATGGATTTTCCAGGCCCATCAGTCTTGGTAAAACATCTCAACCTAAGGTCATCAGTGATTTCTGTGTCTCAAAATCTATCAGGTTTTTATTTTTATTTTTAATTGTTATTGTGATTTGGGTGAAAGTTTACAGAACAAATTCATTTTTCATATAGCAGTTTACATACACTTTGTCTCATGACATTGACTCATGACATTGACAATTTCCCACAATGCAAAAGCTTCCCTCCCACTTTCTCCCCATAGTTAGGTCTTCCCTGTATCCTTCCTACCATGTACTCCTGCCCCCCCAAGCTGTCTCCCTGTGTACACACACCCTTCTATTCTCCCATGATTGTTCTCTCCAAGGACTGTATCTACCTACTGTAAATGTTCAGCTCATATGCCTGTCTTTTGTGTGGCTGGAAGCCACAGGAGTGGGTTCAATTCCAGACCTGAAGGGTAGCTAGGAGTCATAGTCTCAGGGGTTCCATCAGGCTCTATCAGACCAGCAAACCTGGCCCCCCTTTTTTTTTCCCAAAAGATTTTGATTTTTGTTCCACATTGCTCTTCCACTCTATCCAGGATCTCCTACATAGATCCTGCTCTGAGTGGTTGACGGTGGTAGCCAGACACCATTTAGTTCTGGTATCATAGTCGTATAGGCTGAAGATTGCATGGTGCACTAGTCATTTGGACTAATTGTTTCCATGTGTCTTTGGTTGTCTTCACTCTTCTTTGTTCTGGATGAGCAGAGACCCATTGTTGCATCTAGATAGCCGCTTGCAAGCTTTTAAGATCCCAGTCACTACTTGCCAAAGTAGGAGGTGGAACAATGTTTTGTGTAGTATGCTATGCCAATTGAGTTTGATGTCCCCTGCGACTATGGTCCCGAGCCCACAGGTCCAACTACTTGCTTCCTCTGAGTAGCTGGCTGTGGCCAAGAAGTGACTACAACCTTATCTCTTGTTAGCTCTACTATATACCTGGGAATTCTTACAGAACATACAAATATACTTGTAGAAGCACATCAGACATCTTTTACTCCTCTTATGTGATCTGTCAGCAGCCTCCCAATACTATTGACTATTTATTGAACTGTCTCCTTTCTTGGCTTCTGTGACTTGGCATGCTCTCGGATTGCCTCTTACTCTGTCTGCTTGTTCTCTTCCTCCTTTGTAGCCTTGTTCTTCTCTACCAGCAATGAAAGGAGGATGATCCTCAAAGTTCATGTGTGGGCCTTGTTGACACAAAACAAATTACCCCAAAAATGACTTAGAAGAGCAAACATTTTTTTATATCACAATTTCTCTGGCAGGAATTTGGGTGTTACTTAGTTGCATGTCTCTGACTCAGAGTTTCTCATAAGGCTGCAGTCAAGATGTTGACCAGAACTTCAGTCATTTAAAGGCTTAACTGGTACTATAGAATCCACTTCCAAGATCTGCCATATGGCTGTTAGTAGGCTTCATTTCTTCATGGGTTTTCCATTAGCTGTTGGCCAGAGGTCTCCCTCAGTTCCTTACCACATGGGTCTGTCCATATGGCAGCTTATAATATGGCAGCTGATTGACCTCAGGGCCAGTGATTGAGAGAGAGGGCACTCAAGACAGAAGCTAGACTTTTTGTAATCTAATCTTGGAAGTGATATCCTATCAGTTTTGTAGTATTCTATTCTTCAGAAGCAAGTCGCTAGGTCTAGCCCACACTCAAGGGGTGGGGATTGCACAAAGGCATAAATATTAGGAGGAGGGGATCATTGGACCATCTTTGAAGCTGCCTACTATATTTTTCTTCTCACTCTTTACCCTCTTCCTAGACCATCTCACACACATTTAATTTTTAAGTGCCAGGGACACATGAGATGGAGATCATTCACAAACTTTTAAGTACAGACCTTTCCTCTGAGTTCTATGCTCAGATGCAACTGATCAGTTGTCATTTTACTTGGATTTCTTAAAGGTTCCTCAAATGCAACATGTCTAAAACTGTACTCACAGATTTCCTTCAAATCTGATCTTGTTCCACTATTCCTTATGTGTTAGTTATGATATAGAATAAGACATGAGTCAAAGAGATAGGACTTGAAAAGGCATTTCTCTTCATGGACCAGTCAAAGGTAGATGGGTGGTTCGGTTTTCCTCCACAAGGTGGTTGCTCTGCCATCCCTTTGAGGGCTGTTTTCATCTGCATGAGCAACGCTGGTTCCCAACCCCCATAGCTATCTTCTATCCCGAGGGAAAATGGAAGGAAGTGAAGGGTAAGAGATGTTCTTTTTAAAGGATGTGACCCAGAAGAAGCACACAATGCTTTCACTCCTGTCCTATGGACTAGTCATAAGGCCACAGCTAATTGTCTAGGAGGCTAGGAAATCCAATTTCTACCTCGGCAGTCATGTCCCCAGTTTAAACTTGGAGGATTATATTACTGCCTTAGCCTGAGTTTCCTACAGGACAGTCTGAAGCAGAGGGCTTGTTGTTGTTGTTGCTGTTAGGTGCCATCGAGTCAGCTCTGACTCATAGCCACCCCATGTACAACAGAACAGAACACTGCCTGGTCCTGTACTAGCTTCACAATCCTTACTATAGAGCCCACAGTGTCAATCCATCTCATTGAGGGCCTTCCTCTTTTTCGTTGACTCTCCACTTTACCAAGCATGACATCCTTCTCCAAGGAATGGTCCCTTCTGACAACATGACCAAAGTGGGTGAGACGAAGTCTGGCCATTCTTGCTCCCAAGGAGCATTCTGGCTGCAGTTCTTCCAGGACAGATTTGTTCATTCTTTTGGCAGCCCATGGTACCTTCAGTATTCTTCGCCAACACCACAACGCAAAATCATCCACTCTTCTTCAGTCTTCCTTACTCGTTGTCCAGCTCTCACATGCATATGAAGTGATTGGAAATACCATGGCTTGGGTTAGGTGCACCTTAGTCTTCAAAGAGACATCTTTGCTCTTCAGCACCTTAAAGAGGTCTTTTGGAGCACATTTTCCCAGTGCAATATGTTGTCTGATGTCTTGACTGCTACATCCATTGGTGTCGATTGTGGAACCAAGTAATATGAAATCTTTGATAACTTCAATCTTTTCTCCATTTATTGTGATGCTGCCTATTGGTCCAGTTGTGAGGATTTTCATTTTCTTTATGTTGAAATGTAATCCATACTGTAGACTGTAGTCTTTGATCTTCATCAGTAAGTACTCCAAATCATCTTCAGTTTTGGCAAGCAAAGTTGTGTCGTCTGTGTATCTCAGGTTGTTAATGAGTCTTCCTCCTATCCTAATGCAACAGTCTTCTTCATATAGTCTAGTTTCTCAGATTATTTGCTCAGCATACAGATTGAATAAGTATGGTGGAAGGATACAACCCTGACATATTCCCTTCCTGATTTTAAACCATGCACTATCCCCTTGTTCTGTTTGAATGACAGCCTCCTGGTCTATGTACAGTTTCCTCATGAGCACAATTAAGTGTTCCAGGATTCTCATTCTTTTCAACGTTAACCATAATTTGTTATGATCCACACAGTGGAATTCTTTTGCATTGTCAATAAAACAGAAGCAAACATCTTTCTGGTATTTTTTGCTTTCAGCCAAGAGCCATCAGACATCAGCAATGGTATCCCTCGTTCCACATCCTCTCTGAATCCAGCTTGCAGTTCTGGAACTTCTCTGTCAATATACTGTTGAAACCATTTTTGAATTATCTTGAGCAAGATTTTACTTGAGTGTGGTATTAATGGTATTGTTCAATAATTTCCTCATTCTATGGGATCACTTCTCTTTGGAATGGGTGCAGATATGGATCTCTTCCAGTTAGATGGTTAAGTAGCTGTCTTCCAAATTTCTTGGCACAGACAAGTGAGTGCCTCCAGTGCAGTATCCTTTTGTTGAAACATCTCAATGGGTATTCTGTCAATTCCTGGAACCTCATTCTTCACCAATTCCTTCAGTGCAGCTTCAACTTCTTCCTTCAGTACCATTAGTTCTTGATCATATGCTGCCTCCTGAAATGGATGAAAATTGACCAGTTCTTTTTGGTACAGTGACTGTCTATTCCTTCTATCTTTTTTTTTGATGTTTCCTGCATCATTCAATATATTGCCCATGGAATCTTTCAATATTGCAGCTCGAGGCTTGAATTTTTCCTTCAGTTCTTTCAGCTTGAGAAATGCCAAGTATGTTCTTCCCTTTTGGTTTTCTAACTCCAGATCTTTGCACATTTCATTATAATAATTGACTTTGTCTTCTTGAGCTGCCCTTGAGCTGAAATCTTCTTTTCAGCTCTTTATCTTGTTATTTCTTCCATTTGCTTTAGCTACTCTCCTCCACTCAAGGACAACTTTTAGAGTCTCTTCTGACATTTATTTTGGTCTTTTCTTCCAAGTGAGGCTCTTATTTTATTAGGGAGTAAAATCTCAAGAATATGAATAACAAGGGTATTAAAACAGGAAGGAGGGAGAGCTAATATGATTTAAATTGACTTGGCCAATCTGCAGAACTACATCTCCAAGCTGTATAAACTGCCCCTGAGGACCAGCCCTCTGGGAGAAGATGTGGAAGGAATTTTTCCACTGGCTTCTGTATCCTGTTGATCAGAACTTTGAGTTTTTATTAACTCTTCATACCTTCTAGGTTGTGCATGTTATGAACATGGGCACCAAGCAGAGTCCAGCAATATCAACAGGGAAGCCCCAGTGGGGAGCATGGTGTGGGCCAGATGTGAGGAGTCATCAGTCTGTGATGGCTTCAAGTCCACTGGACTTGAAGTTAGTCCAAGTTAGGTGAGCCTGGGAAGATCAGAAATGGCCCATAAGAGGACTCTGGTGTAATCACTAAAGGGAAAAGGAGGAAATAAACACTAGGGTTCAATTACTAGTTCCTGCCACCCTATTTTCATTAATTATACTCCTATTCATTCAGTTCCAACATGTGAAAAATGTAAGAGACATCCTGACATCTCTCTTTTCCTTATCTCATGTTCAGTCCAAAGTATCTCTGAAATCTGTTCACTTCTCTCTATTTTGATCATCACTTTCTTAAACTATGTTCTTATCTCTCAAGGGGCTTGAGGGGGGCTTCTAATTGGACTGTCTGTATCCACTTTTGTCCTCCTTCCTATTCATTCTCCAAACAATAGCTGGAATGGCTTTTCTGAAGCACCATTGGATCACATCATGCCTTGCTAATTAAAACCCTTCAATGGCTTCCCATTGCTGGAGGAGAAAGACAAAACACAGCAATGTGGCCCCAAAGTTCCAACGTGGTATAGCCTTTAGCTGCAGCTTGTAACAGACTTCCCGTTATCTTCTGTTCCAGTCTCATTTGTCTTCTTCTGGTCCTTGGCTTTCCTATGCTCCAGGATGCCACAGGGCCTTTGCATATGATCTGCCTGGTTACTGCCGTGATCTTGTGTCGTTCTTTGAACCTATCTACTTTCTCATCCTACAGCTCTCAGCACAGCTACCATTTTCTTTCCTGACTGGGTCAAAGCTCTCCTGTATATATAGCCAGTCTTGGATTCCCCAATAGGCAACTTGAGTACATCTCTTGGGCATTAGCAAGGAGTACTCCCAATTTTTTATAAGTGCTATTTGATTTTTTTTTTTTTTTTTTTTAAATAGCATCAAAGAAGCCATCATGGGAAAATCCTTTTTCGGGATTTCTTTACACTTATTCTTACGTTGTTTTTATTTAAAATTGATCATGGAGGTTGTTTGGTGTGTTTGTGTGTTATAGTCCTTTCAGTACTTAAAACCTCTAAAATCAGATCTAGAATTCTGCCTGGATGTAACTATGACTCTCTTTGAAATAATTGCCACAGTTTCAGCTTCACTTTTTTAAATGTTATTATTTAATAGACATCTATCTACCTTGCAAGGCTCCAGTTCTCTCCCAGAAGAGGCGTTGGTGGTGTTTCGACTCACCACTGAGCCCAGCATAGGGCTTTCCTAAGAGGAGAAACTCAATAAACATTTGTTGAGTAAGTCCCAGGAGTGTGGATTCCCAGCTCTGGTTTGGCCACTGGTTAGCTCTGTCTACCCACTTCTGGGTGCTAAATGTTCACCCATATTGTCAGGGCTGCCCAAGCACCAGAAAAATGTATTTGCAGAGATAAAAAAGAGGGAAAGAAAACACACACACACTTTAAAGACATAATAGGATTATATCTCTTTGTGGCCTTCAGGGTCTGTGGGTAAGATTGGAATAGCTTGAAGGGTCATGGGTGAAGAATATCTTGATTTACACACTTCTTGCTTCTGCCAGCTCACTGTGTACCTTCATCTTTCTTTAAGATAAAATATGTGAGAGTAAGGGGGAGAGATTTCAGTACAGAGTTCACTGAGAGTAAAGGTCTTTCTAAGAGACTTGGGAAAGGAGCCGAGGTGAGAGGGTAAGAAAGATTCATTAAGTGCTCAGTAGTGAATGAGGACGTGAGGAGGACGCCTGGGATTTCTGTTACATGGACACCAGGTGGCGCTAGGTGCCCAGCAATAACATTAGCCTCCGGATTGACTGTTTTTCTTCTGAATTGCGTTGTCAGTTTAATTAAAAAAAGTTGCAGCCTCTTTCTAGTTCACACTTTTCCTTCATGAAAGAGTTACACACACTTTCCTATTTTATACATTATCCTTACAGAGTGACATGTTTGAGAAAGAGACAGGAATAATACTGAGGATGATTCAACCTCCTTGGTTTTACTCCTGTGCAACCCAAAGAGAAAAGGACAAGACAAGAACATTTCATATCCTAGATCAGTGGCATAATATGATATTCAGGAAATACAGTTATAAACACATGTCATCAGGGAATTTGTGGCTCAGAACACTGAAATGCGCTGAGGGTGCTAGGGCTTGATTCTCCAGGAAATGAGAACTCAAATATGGAAACAGGTTGTAGGACTGGTTTAGCTTCAGAGTCATAAGCTAATTTGACTGTGGACATTTACCTCCATCCCTGGGGGTCCCTGGTGGTGCAAATGGTTAAGTGCTGACTGAGAGGCTGGAGGTTCGAGTCCATCCAGCTGTGACTCTGAAGAAAGTCCTGGTGATCAGCTTCTGAAAAGTCAGCCGTTGGAAACTCTATGGAGCGCAGCTCCACTCTGACACACATGACATTGCCCTAAGTCAGAGTCAGCTTGACTGCAACTGGTTTTTTAAATGTCCTTTGCTGAGAGTCACTTGCAGCTGCAAAGGTATAGGATTGTGGAGTGGAAATTCCAGTTGCCATGGGAGCTCAGAGGAATGAGAGCCCAGACTCAGCTGGACCCTGAGGGCACTCAGCCTGCAGAGGGCTCAGGATCAGAGGCAGGGCCAGAAGTCAGGCTGAGTGCCAGCTTGTCTCCAGCAGAGGTCAGCACGGCCTAGCAGCTGGAGGTGCAGCAGCGCTCCAGTTAGAACCAAGTTACACTCGGGGTGGTAGCTTTGCGCTTCCAATTGGCCGTAAGCCCCTGTGCCCAGCGCTTATGTCCGTCTCCCTAACCAGCCCCTCAGCAAGATGAATGACACAGTGGCTGCAACAATGGGCTGAAACATACTGTTGTGAGGATGGCACAGTACCCGGCAGTACTTTGTTCAGTTATTCATGAGGCTGCTATGAGTCTGAACCGACTCCACGGCGCCAAGAAACAACAAGAAAAGCAGCCCTTGGTCTTAGAGGCCACAAGGACGGGAAATGCTGCAGCACCAGCCTCCTGTTCCTTGGCCAAGGGCAGATGCTATGGGATACTAGTGGAGCCCTGAGGCTAATGCTTAGCTCATCAGCCTCCAGAATTTACTCTCTTAATCTTCATTCTTCATTAGAATAGTGCCTGGTGACACGGAATAAAGTGCCTAATAAATATTAGCCATTATTTTTATTCTTATATGGTTATTGTCATTGTTGCTAGGTGCCATAGAGTTCCTTCTGACTCGTGGCCGTCTTTCGTGTAATGGGATGAAGTGTGGCCCTGGCCTGGCCATCTTCAGGCTCGTTGGTGGCTTGGACTGCATTGCTGTGGCTGTCGTGTTGGTCCACCTCACTGAGGGTTTCTCCAGTTTTCACTCAACCTCTCCTTTACCAACTATGATGTCCTTTCCAGCAACTGGTCTTTCCTGATGATGGGTCCAAAGTCAATGAGTCGAAGTCTCACCCTTTTCACTTCTAAGGAGCATTCTGGTTGTATTTCTTCTAAGGCTGATTTGTTTATTCTTTTGGCGATTTCTCGTATTGTTATTACTACAAATGACCATTATTTCTGCTCTTGTTACAGACTTGTCCATGGCTTAATGTCTATGTTTACGTTGCACAATCACAGGGTGTTGGTCTCCTTTTACCGTTATAGCCACAAGTCTTGGAATGTCAGCCTCAGGTGACCTTTTCTTCAGTCAACCTCACTGTCTTGCAGACAGACTGCTTGTCATGGGGACATCGTCATAGTGCAGGAGAAAATAGGTTCCCCTGGAGTGATTCCTGTGTGATGTCTCTCTTCAGTGAAGCAGTCAAAAGTCATATTTAGGTGCCAATGCAAGGCCTTTCGCTGTGAGGGCGTATCCTGGCTGTGGCACTCTTAGGTCTCTAGAGTTAGAGTCGAGGGCTCAAACCTTCTCCATCACTCAAAAGCCAAGTGATCCTGAGCCAGAGACGTAACTCTCTGAACCTCAGTTTTCTAGTCTGTACAATGGGAGTCACAGTGTAAATGATCGTAGAGTATTTCTATGAAAACACATATAAATGTGCTTATGCACTACCAGATAATAAAGTTGACAGATTGGGATGTGCTAACCTTCACCTATGAGTAGTGGTCATGTTTATGTTGGGCTCTAGTTTAGAGAAGAGAGAATCAGGTATCTCCCTGATTCTACCTTGTGACAAATCACCTGGGCTTGGAAGACTTAAATATGATTCATCCCCTTACTGCAGGCCTCTGGTCTGGACTCTGCATCAGCTCCCAGATGAGCCTTCCTCCAGGGGGAGTGGCCACAGTTTACATTGGATCGTTTCCTTCAGCGCCTTCCAATAGGAATAGAATGCAGGCCATATACGCACTTTGAATTTTTCCAGTAGCCATGTTAAAAAAATTGAAGAAACATGTAAAGTCAATTTTACTAATATGCTTTGTTAGCCTCTCCACACCTCAACCAGACCCCTTGCTGTGGAGCTGATTAGACCCATGGCAACCCCGTGGTTCCAGGTTGAATTGTGCTCCATAGGGTTTTGGTGGCTGTGACCTTTGGAAAACAGATTGCCAGCCCCTTCTTCTGAGGGGCCTCTGGGTGGGTTCAAACTACCAACCTTCTGGTTAGTAGCCCAGTGCTTAACCATTGGCATCACGTGGGGACTCCTCTTTATTAACCCAATACATCCATGATATTATCATTTCGACATGTAACCAATGCAAAATACTATTGGAGTATCTTACGTTCCTTTTTTGTACAAGTCTTTGACATCTAGGTGTATTTTATACCTGCAGCACATCTCCATGTGCACTGGTCACATTTCCAGCACTCAGTAGTCACATGTAGCACATGATTAGCACACAGGGCAGTGCAGGCACCAACACAACAACAAAATGGTGCATTGGCAATAAAACGGTGGTAGATTTTCTCAGCCTTCTCTAAATTTAGCTCCAGGACAGTTAATGTTCCTTCACATCTCTGCACCATGGCTCACGTCTTTCCACTTGTGAGGAAATCCTTGTGTTCTGGGTCCTTTATCTCTACCCTCTGCTGAATTCTCACGTCAATTCCATGAGGCAGATACTCTAATGACTCCCTTCTTACAGATGAGAAAGCTGAGTCTAGAAAAACTGGGGCTCTTTGCTCATGGCAGCATGATTTGTAAGTGGCAGCCCTGGTCACCTACTCCGACAGCTATACCTCTCACCGTGAGTTCCCTCTTTGGAAGGATTCTGTTTATCTCACTCACTCTGTCTATTAAATAACAATCAATTCATCTTCCCATTATTTTTTAAATTCTGTTCTACTGAAGGTAACCCTTTTGGATAAGCAGTGATGCCCCAAACTGAAAGGGAATGGGCTGCTGGGGACGGAGGATTGTGCTCAACAGAGGCATCTAAGAGACCCCTGGAGGACCTTCAGACTGAGGGGCAATAGAGGTTTCTACACTGGATTGGGGCAGGGGTGGCAGGTTGAAGATGCTCTTTGCAGTCCGGGATGTCTTCCCTTTCTCAGGGAGGGTCTGGCTGGGGCACTGTGGTCTCCAAGGCCTGCGGGGCCCCAGGGTAGAGAGCTTGATCTCCTCCCTTTCCTTGCAGCCAGCCCCAATCTGCCTGTGCAGACTCATGGCTGATTGCATTGGGTTTCTCCCCTGGAGGGCCCGGCTCCACATCCTCCTATTGTCATAACTGATACAGTACCTCATTAATTTAGACTCACTGTAAATATTTTTGGAAACCTGCGTTGCTCTCCTGAAGGCTGGTAGGGCTGGGTGTGAGTCGGGCCAGGGTCTCATCCGCCTCTTCCTGACCTCCTTCCTGCCTCCGCTGTTTCCTGTCCTTGCTGCCTCCTGCCCAAGTCCCTCCTCTCTACTAAACAAAGGCCAACACCAAGGAGAAAGGCTTCCTCTGGAGGAGATCTGCAAGGATGGGAGGGGAAGACAGAATGGCAAAGAGGACAGTAGTTTAACTCCAGTCAGGACACCTAGACCTAATCCCTTTCCTCATCAGTAAAAGTCAAGTATGTAGAATAGATTAGTTGCCACAACATTTTTGCCATCAAAGGCCACTTTGTTGTTCCTCCCCTCTTCCCATCGGTTCTCTCTTTAGAAGGATTGTTTATCGAACCCACCTCATTTATTAAGTAATAATTAATTCAACCTTCTCATTTTTTAATCATCAGAGGCATTCTGAGTAGTATGAAGTAGCCAAAGTCGCCACACTAAGTTGTTGAAATTCAGGCTTGAGTTGCCAGGGGCTGAGGTGGAGGGGAAGAGGGAGGACCTGTTTACTGAGCGAGGCTCTGGGTGGTGCCTGGGTGGTAGCTGGATGGTTGATGATTTGAACCCACCTGGCAGCTCCATGGATCAAAGACCTGGCGACCTGCTTCTGTAACACATGAGTTTGCCATGAGTCAAAATGACCTCTATGACAACTGGTTTGATTTGGGTTGGCGCTGTGTATAGACTCCTGTGCTAAATAATGGGGGTATGGGTGGGTGATGGTGGATAAGCGGGAGAGAGGGGGTGGGTGGGAGCTAAAGCCTTCCAGAGCCCTGTTGCTGGAGCTCTAACAAGCCTCCTGAGTCACGGTGGGGAGGATGGATCCCGTCTATCCATTGCCCTGCTCCATTGAGAGGCTCAGGTTGCCTCCCTCTTTTTGGCCTCTTTTGCAAGAAGTCCACTTCTCTGACCACTTCTGGGAGCCACTGTTACAATTCCTGGAATCGCAGAGAGTTAGACCCGGCTGGTCCAACAGCCTCATGCACAGATGTGGAAACTGAGGCTCAGGGAGGGCAAGAGCCTTGCCCTGGGTCACGCAAAGGGCTAGCCATTCATGTTTCAGCTAGAATGCCAGCAACTTCAAAAGGCCTTCCTGGTCTACCTTGTCTAAAGCACCCCTTCCATTTATTTATTCTCTGTCCCCTCACTCTGTTTAACCTTCTTAGATGCTTATTACTGAGTTCATTGCTTTTATTTCTTGGGCCTGTGTCTTCTCCTCTCTTTCCCACTTGAATGTAAGTGTGGGAGAGCAGGGCATGGTCTGAGTGCTTCACATATGTGTCCAGTGCCTGCAACAGGGTCTGGTACAGAGCAGCTGCCCAATCAGTATTTGCTGAGTGAATGGATTAGTAGCCAAGATGGGATCAGAACTGAACATTCCCAGCTCTGGGGCCAGTGGGTTTTCCTGCCTTTGCTGTCCCCAGAGCCCAGGGCCCCATTGCCCGGAAGCTCGCTGTTGTGCCAAATGGTTAGGGGATCAGGGTTTGCTATGCGGGGGGTGTTGTCTGCTGTAATTGTCAGAACCCAGCTGGCCATTTGTTTTTAGTCAGATAAGCTGCTAAAGTCTCTCTCTCTCTCTCTCTCTGTGTGTGTTTATGGAGCTGGGATGAGAGGGGGGTTGTATGGCTGGAGAAACAGGAGAGAGAATTCCCAAGTGTGGATCTGGACAGCCAAGTTTCATTCTGCCTGTCTCCCTGTCCTCCCTCCCCTTTCCCTTAGATAACACCACCAGCTGTTTGGGACACAGCTGTGACCACCTCTTGGGAAGGAGGGAGAAGGGCCCTGTTACTGGGGTGAGGTCCGAAGCTGTGGAGTTCAAAGCAGAACTGTGAAGTGAGAAGGCTGGAGTGAGGAGGTGAGAAGTCAGCACGGGGCAGCAAACGGCAGTTTCCACTTTGATGTCCGTAGCCCAGAGCCTCTAGCAAGGCCTGGGTAAGGGCCCAGGCCGAGGAGTTCAGCTTTTATCCCTTCCTCCCAAACCCTCAGCAAGATCCAATTAACCACCCCTTCTTGGCCTCCAAGGTGGATGTTTATCCCAATCCCTGACTGCACATGTGCACACAAGCCAGAACGTGAATGCGCGGACCAAAGTGTTCATGCCCCCATGCGCATACAGGTGCAGGCGCAAGCAGACATTATGCCCAGCAGCCACACTGTGTGTGTGTGTGCACATGTGCGCCCATGTAAGCACACATACATGCACGTGCATGGGGACATATGCACACCCACTCTTACAACGTGCACACAGTTGTGCGCAGCCACAGGCATGGAGTCCAGCCAGTGTTGGCTTGCTAGGCCGGGGACAAGGCGTGGTGTGTGGAGGGAGGACTATTGAGTGGCTGACTCCAGGGGCCTCCAGTTGTCTGGGATCTCCTCAAAGAGGCCTGTGGCAGATCTGGGCACAGTCCTGCCAGGAGCCGTTCATCTCAGCCTCATGACAGCACTCTGAAGAAATCACCCAGGAGAAAGAGAAGTCCCCAAAGAATGTCACTTGGGCCTGGCCAGTGCAGACTGGCCGGGGACTTGGCCCAGCAGTCCTGCCTTATCTGCTGGCTTGCCAAATGGCTCCGGGTGGAGGACTCTTGTGAACTGTAGCAAAAAAGTGTCCTTGTTAACACAATAGAATAGCCCTGGGATGAGACCTACTCTTCTCCTGAGTGAATTCCTATTGTTTTAATTCTATGAGTCAGAATTGACTTGATGACAGTGGGTTTGGCTTTTTAATTCAACAGACATTACCCAGGGCCAAGTTGAGGGGGCTGCAGAAGTGAGAAGCAGGGGATCTCTGCTGTCAGTTACTGGCTGCCTAGTAGAGGGCTAACGTCCACATCCTGGGGGCACACAGAGTCAGCCTCCAGTAGCTGGTCCTGCTAATCTTTCATCTTTGTGTTGGCTGGTGTGACACGGACAGGGACAGATCAAGACAGGACCTTGGGGATTAGGCTGCGTGAAGAGAGTTTGGCTGATTTTGCATATGGGGCTGCCATTCCTGGGGACATGTTGACCATCTGGCTCCAACCAGCTGTTGACTGGAGGTGGGATCTCATCAACACTTTACCCCCCTGGGCCCCAATTGTTGGCCCTTTCTCAGGCCTGGCCCCCAATTCCCTCCCCTTTCAATGAGTCTCTTTTCCAGGTTCTTTGGGGGAGATTAACTCCTTCTTTACCCCTTCTGGGGAAGAGGACCTGGGAGACTCAGAGAAGATCTGAAAACACTGAAAGACTCAAATGTGGCCTGTGGCCCTCATTTTCATTCCTAACAGGGCCACCTGTTGTGACCTAAGTCCAACTCTTAGGCCTCTTTTGGAAAGTAAAGGTAATCACTGAAGAAGTCTGACGTAGCTGAAGACTAACCATTTCCACCCAACCTGGCTGTCAAGCGATGGTGTCAGACAATCTGCCCTCTGCACAGACTTCGACTGTACAGACACACAGGAGCAAGCAGGCCTTCCAAGCTTCCTCCCATGTGTCTCAGAAGAGCAGTGAGACCCCAGTCTGAGTCCTATTGGGTGTTCCCACCACCACTTTGCAGATCACCAAGTTTTGAGAGACAGGGAACTGTCAACCTTGCAGCTGGTACCAGGTAACCAGAAATCCCAGGGTGCTGACTGTAAGGGTGCAGATTGCAGCCTGCTGGGACTTCTGTTCAATCAAGGCTGGGGGCCATCTCTAAAATGTGTTAGTCAATCTGCTTTTTATTGGGGTAAATACATAGGAAACACAACTTTTGCCATTGCAACAATCTTCCCATGTAAATGTCAGTGACATTAAAAATGTTCATCATGTTGTTCAGCCATCACCATTCTGGAATTTTTCCATCATCCCGAACAGAAGCTCAGTGTCTCCTAAGCATTGGGTCTTTCTTTCCCTTGCCTCCAGCCCTTGCAACTACTGATAAACTTTGGTCCCTCTATACTTGTCTGTTCTAGATATCTCATATAAATGGGATCACATAATATTTATCCTTCTGTGACTACTTACTTAATCTCAGCATAATGTTTTCAAGGTAGTCAATCTATTTTTAATTTCACCCAACAGAGCTAATTTTAAAGAAAATTGAAGATATCTTAGCATAATCCTACAATTTTTAAAAAAAGTTATTTTGTTTTTGCAGTGTTCTCTCCCCTCCCCTCTCACCCCTGGTAGGTAACAAAGAAACTTTCCTTCCATATATAAACCTTCCCTTGACTTTTCACAACAACAGACTAATACAATATTTGTCCTTCTGTGATTGACTTATTTCACTCAGCATATTGTCCTCCAAGTTCATCTACATTATGTGTTTTGCAGATCTTACATTATTCTTTTTTAAGTACATTTTAATGAAATATAATTTATGCACAGTGAAATACACAAAGCTAAAGTAACATGGGTCAATACATTTTAAAAAAACTTTTTGCAGTGTTCCTTCCCCTCCCCTCCCATCCCTGGTAACCAAAAAAGAAAGTTCCCTTCTATATATAAACCTTCCTTTGACTTTTCACAACAGCGGACTAATATAATATTTTTCCTTCTGTGGTTGACTTATTTCACTCAGCATAATGTTCTCCAAGTTCATCTAACTTATGTGGTGAAATGCTAAGATATCTTTAATTTTCTTTAAAATTAGCTCTCTTGGGTGAAATAGATAAAATATATATCTATATTATTCTTTAGTGTTGCGTAGTATTCCGTTTTACATATGTACCATACTTTGGCTATCCATTGTTCTGTTAATGGGCGGCACATAGGCTGTTTCCATCTTTTTGCTATTGTCAATAGTGCTACAATGAACATGGATGTGTATATATCTGTTTTTGTCCTGGCTCTCACTTCTGTAGGATATATACCTAGTAATGGAATGGCTGGATCAAATGCTATTTCTAATCCCAACTTTTTAAGAAATTGTCATACTGTTTTCCACAGTAGTTATATCATTTTACAGTTCCACCAGTAGTGTATGAAAGTCCTAATCTCTCCATATCCTTGCCAGCATTTGTTACTTTCTGTCTTCTAACTAATGTCTATTAGTGCTGGGACCTGATGGTATCTCATTGTTGTTTTGATTTGCATCTCTCTAATGGGAGCTCTGGAGCTCTGGTAGCACAGTAGCTAAGACACTTGCCTGCTAACCAGAGGGCTGGCGGTTCAAACCCACCAGCCACTCCTCGGAAGGAAGGTTGGGCAATCCTACTTCCGTAGTGATACTGCCTCGGAAACCCAAGGAGGGGTC
>NW_006922006.1:2064928-2077142 GCF_000298275.1 Orycteropus afer afer
CAACAACAACAATGGGAGCTCTGGTAGCATAGTGCCTAAGGCACTTGACTGCTAACCAGAAGGCTGGCAGTTCAAACCCACCATCCACTCCTTGGAAGGAAGGTTGGGCAATCTACATCCGTAGTGATATTGCCTTGGCAACCCAAGGAGGGGTCGCTATGAGTCGGGGCTGACACGACGGCACATAACAACAACAACAACAACAACAACAAGTTCGCCCTTACTTTTTCCTTGAGAAACTTTATAGTTTTAGGTTTCACATTTAAGTCTTTGATCTGTCTGGAATTAGTTTTTGTGTATGGTGTGAAGTATGGATCTTGTTTCATTTTTCTGCAAATGAGTATCCAGTTTTGCCAGGATTATTTGTTCAAGAGACCATCTCTTCCCCACTTAATGGATTTCAGTCCTTTGTCAAAAACGAGCTAACCATAGGTCGATGGGTCAATCCTACAGTTGTTTATTGCTTAAAAGAGTCCAAACCCCTAAATGTTAAAAATAGTTAGAATATTTTCTTTTGGGGCATGGTAGTCCAAGGGCTTAAGACAGCCTTCGTTCAAAATCTGGCCTTGTCAGTTACAAGCTGGGAGACCTTGGCCAAGTTACTTCACCTCCTCACGCCTCCATTTTCTCATTTGTACAGTGAGGCTAATGAGAGTATCTATCTTATAGTGTTGTGCTGATTAAAAGAGATAAAATATATGTATAAAATGCATAAAACATTTGGAAGAATCCCAGTGTTGGATACTGCATGAGAAGCACCAACATCGTAATTATTCCACATCGCCTGGAATCATTCTATGTTGCCTGTAGGTCATCCCAAACTCTCAGGATCTTTCTTATCTTCCTGTCCAGCCTGCACTCCTGTATCTTCTCATTGCACCCTAAGGCTTCTGCCATGTTTGTTTTCATTTCTCCATCTTTGGACTTACTATATGTTCCTTCTTCTTGGCCTCACCTCCCTGTTGCTCTCCAACCTCCTATTCTTGGCAAGTTCCTATTCAAAGGGCATCGACTGGGGGCCGAGGATATGTTTGATCTGTTTGTTTTTAAATGAAATTAATTCCCCAGATTTACAAATCAGGAAAATTTCATAAAAAATCAGGAATTCAAAATTCTGAAAAGTGGAAAAAGAAAGCATTGAAATGCTGGGCTCCATATTTCTACGTGGCAACCAGAGCCTGCAGCCGAGCAGGTCTTCTCTGGGCGGAGGGTGCGTGCTCTGGTTTGCCGCGGTTGCCAGCACTCCTCATCATCTCAGGCTGACTACTTTACTCATACACACATTCGGCCTGGTGCCTGTAGGTATTTGAGTTTGAGACCCACAATGTAAAAGCCCTGCAGAAGATTTCTTTTTCAGTTTTTAAAATTTTTATTGTGATTTGGGTGAAAGTTTACAGAGCAAATTCATTTTCCATACAGCAGTTCATACACATTTTGTCTCATGAGGACTGCAATTCCCCACAATGTGACAGCTCTCTTCCCCATGCTCACCTACCTCTTCCCTGTGTTCTTCACTTCCAAGTACTCTCACCCCCCGAGCTGTCTCTCTGTGCAAACACTGCCCTTCTGTACTCCCAGGACTGATCGTTCCAAGAAGTGTATCTACCAGATATAAATGTTTACTCCATATGCCTGTGTATTGTTTGGCTGGAAGCCCCAGGAGTGAGTTCAATTCCAGACCTGAAGGGTGGCTAGGGGCCATAGTCTCAGGGGTCTCACCAGGCTCTATCAGACCAGCAAACCTGGTCTTTTTTTTTGGTTATGATTTTGAGTTTTGTTGCACATTGTTCTCCCCTTCTCCTGCAGAAGATTTCTGACCAACCATCCCTCGAGCCAACGGATTCCGGCTTAGAAGGCTTTGCCTTGGATGTAGACCCAGCTCCTGATTTTGGTCTCCCTTAGTCTTGCCCAACTTTTGTCAGCCTCCCCACTTAGGGAGATGGTAGAAAGAGTACATATTCTTTATCTTACCATATCTCTCCTCCTTTTTTTCCCTGCCCTAAGGTCCTGAAGAGGTGACCAAATGGGGCAAAGTGAATTTCTATAGGTCTGTGCCCATAGTAGCTGCTCAGAGGCTGCCCTATTCCCTACCTCCTCCTCTAACTGCAGCTCCCTGCCTCTATATGGTCAGAAAAACCAGGGGAGGTATGTAAGAGCTTGAGGATGGAAATATATCCCTACTTTTACCACACAGTAATCCATATAGTAATTCTTATTCATACAGATTCCTCTCTATCCTTAATTCATCCATCTACTTACTCATTCACTCAATGACCATCTATTGATACCTGTGATATGACGGGCACTGTGTTATATGCTTGGAGAAGAAGATAAGAAAAAGCAACTGCAACAAAACTCACTGTGACCTTGGGCAAGATATTTACCTTGTGGGACCTCAGTTCCGCTGTAGATTTAATGACTCAATGAAAGGTCCTTTGGTCTGGGGTTTCTTTTGTACTGCGAGTCTGTCCTGGACCCTCCAAAACTTTACGCAATCTGCAGACTGCAATCTGCCAACAGTTTATGAATTCTAGAGTAATCCCCCTGTCCTGTTGTCTGTAAGCCACAAAGCTTCTGGGGGAAGGGTCAGGGCTGATGGGACCAGGATGTGGCCTGATGGGGAGAGCGTGAAGAGGGCCCCAGGGTGAAGTGGGGCTGGGAGTGCAGGGGGCTGAGAAGGGGACAGACTTGCCTACTGGAGGGCTTGCCAGATGCTGGGACCATGCAGGGAAATCTCACACCCTCCTTCCCCCCTGCCCTCCTGCTTCCAGGTCAGGCTGGATTTCAATCTGCATGATTTGCCGCATATAGAGGGGATGGTGGGCGGGGGGAGAACAAGCGGGTAGGAAGGATTGAGGAGGGGGTGTCCTGAAGTGTTGGTATGAGATGGTGGCCGGAGGAAATCAGAGGGACTGGGACAGAGACTGGGGCGAAGAGGAGTGGGAGTCAGAGGGAGGAGGAGGGGCCAGGAGCAGAGCAGCCTCTGTCCCGGTCCCTCCACCCCCAGATAACATTCTGGCCAGTACAGCAGGGGTCAATTGGGTCCACTTTGCCCAGTGACAAGAAGGAAAAAAACAAGTGGGCTGTAACTTAGAGATCTTAAGACTCACACATGAGGGGTTGGTCTGGAGGTGGGAGGAGGGAGTGGCGAGCCAAGAGGAGACAGAGACCCAGGAGGGCGCAAGGAAGTGTCTTGGCTGGGCTGGGAGGCAGGGGAGGGTGGAGGGAAGCCTGCAGATGAGACTCATCCTCCAGGATCCTGACCAGCGAGAGGGAACTCCTCCCGCGCTCAGGGAAGGGCTCTGTCCACTCAAAGACACCTTTAGCCCTTTCTCACTCTCTGAGGCTCCAGCTGGAAACTCACGGTGCTTGCTGAGTTGGTGACATAGTTCCTGAGCTGGTACCCCTGGGGTCCCCTGCTCGTCTTCTCTCCACTCCCCAGCATGGCTGAAGGTGGCGATTTCGACAACTACTATGGGGCTGACAACCAGTCTGAGTGTGAGTACACGGACTGGAAGTCCTCTGGGGACCTCATCCCTGCCATCTATATGCTGGTCTTCCTCCTTGGCACCACAGGCAATGGCTTGGTCCTCTGGACTGTGTTTCGGACCAGCCGGGAGAAGAGGCGTTCTGCTGACATCTTCATTGCCAGCCTGGCAGTGGCTGATCTGACCTTTGTTGTGACTCTGCCGCTGTGGGCCACCTACACCCGCCAGGAGTACGACTGGCCCTTTGGCACTTTTGCTTGCAAGGTCAGCAGCTACCTCATCTTTGTCAACATGTACGCCAGTGTCTTCTGTCTCACTGGCCTCAGCTTTGACCGCTACCTGGCCATTGTGAGGCCTGTGGCCAATGCGCGGCTGAGGCTGCGAGTCAGCGGGGCTGTGGCCACGGCTGTCCTGTGGGTGCTGGCTGCCCTCTTGGCCATGCCGGTCATGGTCTTCCGTTCCACTGACAACCTGGAGAACACCACCAAAGTGCAGTGCTACATGGACTACTCCTTGGTGGCAACCTCAAGCTCAGAGTGGGCCTGGGAGGTGGGCCTGGGGGTCTCCTCCACTGCCGTGGGCTTTGTGGTGCCCTTCACCATCATGCTGACCTGCTACTTCTTCATCGCCCAAACCATTGCCAACCACTTCCACAAGGAGCGCATCGAGGGCCTGCGGAAGCGCCGCCGGCTGCTCAGCATCATCGTGGTGCTGGTGGTCACCTTTGCCCTGTGCTGGATGCCCTACCACCTGGTGAAGACGCTCTACATGCTGGGGAGCCTGCTGGACTGGCCCTGCGACTTCGACCTCTTCCTCCTGAACGTCTTCCCCTACTGCACCTGCATCAGCTATGTCAACAGCTGCCTCAATCCCTTCCTCTATGCCTTCTTTGATCCCCGCTTCCGCCAGGCCTGCACCTCCATGCTCTGCTGGGAACACAGCAGGTGTGGGGGTACCTCCCACAGTAGCAGTGGGGAGAAGTCGGCCAGCTACTCCTCGGGGCACAGCCAGGGGCCCAGCCCCAACATGGGGAAGGGTGGGGAGCAGACGCAGGAGAAGTCCATGCCCTACAGCCAAGAGACTCTTGTGGTTGATTAGGGCTGGGATCCCGGAGCAGCCCTCTGCCCTCCACCCTGCCCCAGCCTTTGCCCTTGCTCCTTGCAAATCAGGTAGAGTGACCACTCCTTCTGTATTGCCTTTCACTCCTTTCCCTGCTCCCTGCCATGGCCCTCCTCTTAGTCTTATCCCAGACGTTTGGGTTATAGCTGAACAAGACTAAACCTGCAGACCCACACTTAGTATCTGTGAGACTGACTTAACCTCTCAACCTCTCTGCTCCTCAGTTTCCCCATCTATAGAAAGTGGAGGTGGTAAGACTGATCCTAAGTGTAGATGTGGGAGTCCTTGGCTCAATGAAACTTAACTTTCCTCCATCCCTTTTCTTGGGTCTCCAGTAGTCTTTTCTCCCTCCTCTCCTTTGGGCTTTCCCTTATCTCATCCTCCCTCTCCTTTTCCCTGTCTCGCTGCAGTCTTCACTCTTAGTCTTTACCTTCTGGCTCTGAACCCCTCTCCCAGAGCTTATTCCCATACCTCAGTCCCTCCTTCCCCCCTTTTAACCTCTTCCTTCTGGAGGCTCCTAAGAGTTAAGAATCCGGAAGCTTGCAAGCTCTTTATCTTGTTCCCGGAGAGAGTTAGGGAATGACTGCTGGCGAGTGCAGGCTGTGTGCCAGCTGGGAGCGCCAAAACTTTCCCTAAAATTGGACAAGTTTAGTATCATTTCAGTCTCTACAGCTGGAGTGATAGCCAGCACCTTCCCAGGAAGGCACTTTCTATCCTGTGGCCCATCTAAGATGCCGATTAGTTATGCTTTCTGAAAATTTCCTTGGACATTTTCATTTATCCCCTATTTTCTGTAGGGATTGAAAAGCAATGGGGTTGATGCAGCTATGGGCTTCTTGGTTTCTCTATCTGAGTGTGGAGTTGGGAAGGGAGAAGGAAAAGTAGAGAAAGTAGGGCTAAAGGAGTGTCTGAGTTTAGCTGCTTTTTTCTCCCCATATCCTGGCCCCTTTGAACCTCCTTCAGACTTTGAGCTGTGGGTCTTTCCCCTGACTCCCCTCTCAACCCATCACCCTGGGCTGGTTTACTTGGGCACTGGTGCTCTTGGTGGTACCCAGAGTCCCTTTGGTTGGGACTGACATGCTTGCTCTTTGTGTGTATATATAAGCATGGATGCTCATACCCTGGAGAGCAGTGGGCCTGTGTCACTTATATAAACCCCCTTCCACTCCTCACTCTCCACCTACTCTCTCCTCTTTGCACAAAATCCGTGAGGAAGAAGGGACACATCAAGGCAATATAAGATGAAATTGAGTCCAGTTCCCACTGGATTTGGGGGCTCCAACGGCTGGTCCGTGCTTTAAGAGAGAAGTCTATGTTTGCGCCGTGGTCCCTTCTGGGAGATCTCTCAGCGGGGTCTGGTGCCAAAGGCTTGGGGAATTCCTTTGAGCTGGGTCTCTGTTTATCCCCTAATTCTATGAGGGAAATAGGAGTCTGGTTGAAAGCTTTCCTGGTTCCTTTCCCATGCCTCCCCACCTTGCTTTGAATGTATAAGCATTTCCCTCTTCACTTTTCCTTTCTCAGGGTCTATGGCCCTATTCCTAGAAGGGCATCTAATAACAGGCACTGGGTGGGTTTGGGCTCAGCATCGGGATGGGAGTTCTTGGCTTCTCCTGCTGGGTTGGGGACTGGGGATAGGGGCTGGGCAGCACTGGTGGGGCTGATGGGTGACCTCCATGCTGCCAGAGAAATCTTGAGGAGGAAACCGATGGTGGAGCCGGTGTGAGATGGGGGCGGGGTGTACATTCCGGATTTTATTTTTGGAAGATTCTGGACACAAGGAACAAGACAACAGACATGGAGGCAGGAAGAGCTTAGCTTGATGTAAGTGGACATCATGGCTGTCTCTGGGATAGAGCCAGGAGGAGAGAGGAAGGGGCTCCTCTCAGCATAGTCTACCCTGAGAGAGACTAGAATCTTCCAAGGCTCATTTGCTCTATCCAGGGCTGTCCTCAAAACATCCAGTCAGGGCAGGAGGAAGCTTCTAGAAGGGAGGAGAGTGCCCCTCTAGGGCCATCCTGGGTGACCTACAGAGACCTCCTGTCTGGGACTTGGTGGGGCTGGGAGGGAAGGTAGAAGATGCTGCCTGCCATGATGTTCCCTCCATCTCCCCACCTCCCACTCCCTCTTCAGAATGTCTGTGCTCTTTTCTGACCCTGTTAGTCATTGTGGTTCATCAAATAAATCTGTTTTGTGAAATGATTGTGTCGAAAGCCTCCTCTTACAAAAGTGTCTTGGGAAAGGAAAATACCCCCAAGTTTGCAAATACCACAGTGGGATGGAGATGGGTGAGAATGGTTGTGGGGAGAAGTGGGAGTTAAAAGGAGGGAGTGAAGTGACAAATGAAAGGAAGTGGGAGGGGGAGAGAAGATGGAGGAAACAGCAGGAAAGAGAACAGATGAGGAATTGGGTTTGGGTTTGGGGTGTGGTGAGAGAAGAAATAAAGGACTAGGGAGCAGTTAAGTTTTACACTTTGCAGAACCTCATAATAAACTCCTGTGTTTTGAGTCCAGAGCACAGGCCTGGGGAAAAATATGATTTCTTCCCTTTGGGTAGACTTACCAGTTTCATCATTCATTCATTTATTCCTTTCTTCATGTAGCATCCTCTATTGCCTCATTCAAGGTCTCTGGGTGATGCAAATGGTTTGCTTTTGGCTACTAACCTAGAGGTTGGTGGTTCAAATACCATCAAATGTCATCAAAGGCCCAAGGATCTGCTTCTGTAAAGATCACAGCCAAGACAACCCTAGGAAGTAATTCTACACTAACACATAGGGTCTCAATGAATTGGAATTTACTCAATGTCAATGGGTTTGGTTTGGGTATTGACTCATTCATTTAGTATGGAGTGAGCATCCACCCAGCTTAGATCAGAAGAGTTGTCCTGGATGTTTTTGAAAATACCCCACTGCTAATGTCATCCCAAGCCTTTGGAATGACAGTCTCCTGTTCTGGCCCCAGATGTTCAGCATTACCAAAAGCTCATCCAATGACCTGTGGGAGAGGCCATGTTTGGGGACATCTTCATCCAGATAGATTCTTCCCAAATTAAAGTGGGCAGAAGAAACTAGAGGGTCAAAGCTGGAGAGAACCGGGCACTGGATGGGGACGCATTTGGAGCAGAAAGGGGATGCAGTTACCTTTGGGGGAAGTTTCCAGAGGTGTTCCCCATCTCCAACAAAGACCTCTTGAGCACTAATGCTTGCAGATAGCATAGAGCGATCACCCTAATGGAACAGATGGCAACCAGAGACCTATGTTTATTGAGCTTTACCACTGTGCTAAGCATTTTCCAAGCATTATCTCATTTAGTCTTTGTAGCTGACCTCCAAGGGAGCATTCTTACCTCATTTTCCTGATAAGGAAACTGAGATTCAGAGAGGTTAGTTAGGGCTCTTGACCAAGGTCATACAACTAGTATGTGCAAGAGCCAGGTCTGGAACCAGTTGTGTCTGTTCAACCCTAAAAGCCCACACTCTTTACCCTGGTACTTCTCCCAAAGTACAGATGAGGTGACACGGTGGTTAGGAAGAAAAGAGAGACCTCATCCAGGCCAGGGCTTTCTCTATCTGGAATAGACAGGCTATTCAATGATGGAGCTAAGGGAGCGCTTGGGGAAGATGGGGTAGGAGGGAAACGGTGGAAAACGCAAGTGTGTGTGTGTGTGTGTGTGTGTGTGTGTGTGAGAGAGAGAGAGAGAGAGAGAGACAGAATGAGGAGAGAGGAGAGAGAGAGCAGCAGAGACAGACAGAGAAGCAGAGACAGAAAAAAAAAGAGTGTGATGCGGGAGGTGGGAAGAAGATTGGGGAAAGCGTTCAGTGTTTGTTTTCCCTCTTCTGAAACACACCAGGGACACCCTGAAGGAATTTACAACTGTAACAACAAGCTATTTGAGCTGCTTTTTACAGATGTTGTAAAAATCCTCACCAACTCTCCTGGGAAATTTCAGGTAAGTTATCCAAAAATTTTAAGAGAAGGCATTTACTCAATAATTCATTTGTTTACGCATTTCTTCTCTCCCTCATTCATTTGTTTATTCAGGCAACACATTCTTACTTATTCCTCACTGTGTCCAGCACAAGGAACTCTGGTGGTGCAGTTCCTAAGGCATTTGACTACTAACCAGAAGGTTGGTGGTTCAAACCCACCAGCCACTCTGCAGAAGAAAGACTGGGCAATCTACTTCCGTAAAGATTTACCACCTTAGAAACCCAATGAGGTTCACTATGAGTCAGAATTGACTTGATGGCAGTGGGTTTTTTCTTTGTTGTTGTTGTTGTTTATTTGTTTGTGTCAAGCACTGTGCTGGAGGCTGAGGAGCAAATGGTGAAGGAGAGACCGAGACCCAATGGGCTCACAGGCTGATGGTAGAGACCCACAGTTATGGGAGCAACTATAATCAAGCATGATAAGAGCTGGAGAAGACAGACAAAGTGCTTTCATGGCCCAAATGGAGTCAATGGCACCAATGTGGGTAGGGTGTCTGGGAGACCCTTGAGGGACACAGTGTGCACCAGGAGCCTACTTTCTGATGGGTGAGGGTGGGTGGTTAGGGGGAGCATGTTCTGAGCAGAAGGCTTACCCAGAGATATGAGAGTTCAGCCCCTTGGGGGACTTGGAAAGAGTGTCCTTGTTTTCATCACTCCCCTCCCTTGCACCCCTTCTCTGGGAGGTGAGCCAGCTGAAGATACTGAGCAAACTCTGCCCAGGTCTCAGAGCGTGGACGATGGGTGGACGGGCTGGAGCTAGAATCTGAGTCTCTAGACAACTTGGGGGGCCAAGGGTTGTTTTCTCTTTTTGGTGACTTCCTGTTTTCTCTTTCCCTGGGGTTGCACTGTTTTTCTCTAAGATTTCCTCCAGGGTCTTCTAACCAGGGGCTGGGAATTCTCCAACCTCTCACTCTGGGCTTTTTTTTTTTTTTAAATTCATAGAAAAATTTGTTAATTGATTAAAATAGTAATAATTTCTTCTAGAAGGAGGAAAAGATTGGCCAGAATCTTCAGCCAAGAGCAAAGCAGGCACTATCTACTCTGTGTCCCTGAGCTAGAATGTACTATTGTCAAATTGTTGACTGACCCTTCTTACTGACCTCTGCTTGTAGATGTTGTTAGCTGCTGTAGAGTCAGCCTTGCCACCCTGACTCATGGTGACTCCATGTGCAAGGGAAGGAAATGCTGCCCCATTCTGTGCCATCCCCGTGTCCCTGTTTGGTTGTGGATCAAACCATTGTGATTTATTGGGTTCTTGTTGGTTGATTCTGGGAGGTCAATTGTTAGGTCTCTCTTCCTCATCTGTCTTGGTCTAGAAGCTCTGCTGAAATCTGTTCAGCATCACACAGCCTCCACTGACACACAGATGGGGGCTGGGCATGAAGTGCATTGACTGAGATTCTAACCTGAGTCTCCTACACGGAAGGTAGAATTGTAGAATTCCACCACTGAACCACCACTGCCTTCAGCCCTTACACAGTGGAGAACAGAACCTCCCATCTCATTGTAATGTGACTCACATTAACCAATTAAATGAGCGGAAGAGCCATGATGAGTTTCTTTTATTGTGCTTGTGTGTCTGCCAGGAGACAACATGACTCAGATAGGGGCAGCTTCTTAAAAAAGGGTCTCAAAATAAAGAGGAGAGAGACTAGAGCCACAGTTGGACCATAGCGGACATTCAAGCATACGAGAAATAAACCTGTGTTGTTTTAAGTCACTGAAATTTGGCAGTTGTTTGTTCCTGTTGAGTTGCTTACACTTGATGGACAGACACTTTGGGATTTTCAGAGAAAAGGTGCTAGGAAGAGGCAGACAGATCCCTTGGGAAGATCAGTCCCAGGGCTAGGATGACATCCAGTGGGAGAGGATCTGAAGGTGATGGGGCCGCTGTCCAAGCTGGTGCCACTCATCGGAACTCTAAGGAAGCCATGCTTACAGAACCTGACCCAGTGGTGCATGTTCATATTCATTTTCTAGATGCTTCTGAAGTTACCACCAGGAGTGACAATGTGAGAGACAGTTACGAAAATGAGGTGCAGGGAGCTTAATTGAAATCACGTGCACAAGAAAGGAGGTTCTGGTATGTTGGATTGCTTCAATTTACAAGAAGCTTTAATTTATAAGTAGAATCTTAGAATATCAGAGCAATGATTATTTATTTTCTCAATCAACAATCTTTTATTCAGTGTTTACTGTGTCCCTGGTAGTGTAGTGCCTAAGGCATTTGATTGCTAACCAGAAGGCTGGTGGTTCAAACTCACCAGCCACTCCTCAGAAGAAAGATTGGGCCATCTACTTCCGTAGTGATACCACCTTGGAAACCCAGGGAGGGGTTGCTATGAGTCAGATCTGACTCCACGGCAGTGTGTTTGGTTTGGTTTTGGTTTACTGTGTCCCTGGGATTGTCTTAGGTGCTAGGGAATACTGTGTCAAACCACCCACCATCCTTCCTCTCACAGAGCAACTTGAAGAGCTTTCTAGTCTTTCTCCATTGAATAGAGGGTAAACTGTGGTTTATGGAGGAGGGACAATGCATGGAAAGCCATGTAGTGGAATAGTGGCAGAAGTAGGACTGGAACCCAGGATCCTCACAGTCAGGCTTAGAAAGGAGAACATTTTCCTCTTACTGAGAATATGAAGAGCAAGTGAAGTAAGTGAGAGCAATGAAGGGCCACCTGCTAGGGGCAAGGAGGGAACAAAGGTGCTTGAAGACAATTATCCATGTCTTTGTTGATAAATCTTACATTCTGGAATCTTTGTGGATTTACAGAAAGACTACTAAGATAGTGTAGAAAGTTCCTGTATACTTCTAACCCTAACCCAGTTTCTTTTACTGTGGTATTAACATCTTACATTAGCACTGCACATTGACACACATTAACGAACCAACATTGACACATCGTTCTGAACTTTCATTCTTTACTCACATTGCCTTATTTTTACCTAAGGCCCTTTTGCCATCCCAGAATCCCAAACAGGGTACCATATTACATCGAGTTGTCATGTCTCCTTAGACATTACACTTAATGGTCGTGTCCTCTTGGCTGTAACAATTTCTCAGGTGTTCTTTATTTTCCATGACCTTGGCAGTTTTGAGGAGAACTTATCAGGTATTTTGTATCATATTCCCCCCCCCTCTTTTTTTTAACAGATATTTTTATTTCCATATACCAGGTACATGCTAGGTGATGACAATAGAGCAATAAACAATCTACAAGCGATTTCTTCTCTTTTTGGGGTTTAACAACCAGGAATGAAGTGTAGTGAACATCTTTGCAGGGGGTGTGCCATACTCACCCATAGGCTGGAGTACCCCACAGAGTGGTCACAAGACAGACTGTGGCATTGGCTGAAAGTACAAGTGCATCTTCAGTCATGCCAGAGAGTAAATGTCAGGCATTCTCCCATCCCAAAAGCCACATTAGAGCTTGTCTTCTTGCAAAGAAGAATGAAGAAAACCAAAAATTCATGGAAACAACTAATCCTAGCAACTGGTACACCATCTGATCTGCAGCCTATATGACTATAAAACCAGAAGAACTAGATGGTGCCTGGCTACCACTGTCAACCACTTGCAAGGGGATCTATGTAGGAGATCCTGGATAGAGAGGGAGAA
>NW_006922006.1:2078578-2079572 GCF_000298275.1 Orycteropus afer afer
TAGTTACTCTGACACACATACACCCACAATGACAGCTCTAGTTACTCTGACACACATACACCCACAATGACAGCTCTAGTTACTCTGACACACATACACCCACAATGACAGCTCTAGTTACTCTGACTCACATACACCCACAATGACAGCTCTAGTTACTCTGACACAAACAGACCCACAATGAGTAAGAATTGACTTGACTACATTTTTTGTTTGTTTACTGGTAAGATTACTAACCACTGACTCAGTTAAACCAAATAGCCTGGTTCTCTCAGAGCTAGTTGGACTATATTTTGGGAGCACTTCTAAAATACTAGGAGCTCTGGTGGCACAGAGGTTAAAGAATTCGGCTGCCAACCAAAAGGTTGCTGGATGGAATCCACCAGCTGCTCTGTGGCAGAAAGATGAGACAGTCTATGTATATAAAGATTTACAGCCTTGGAAACTCTATGGGACAATTCTACTCTGTCCTATAGGGTCTTTCTGAGTAGGAATCAACTTGGTGGCAGTGGGTTTGGTTTGGTTCTGATATTCTTACAAGTAGAATTCCTCAAGTTATGATTTTGGTGTGACTCATTCAGTGTTTATGCTGGGAACTGTCTTCAAGTCTGTTTGGCTAGTTGATGGAGTACAAAGCTGGTTGACATCCTGGGAAAGTTATTGGTGAGCCAACTGGAACCATTGCGACTCAAACAGTTTCTGGGAATCCATGGCTGGGCATCCACTGTTTGTGGAAGAAGGATCTCATGATGGTGGGAATGTACCAATGGGATGGGAAACCAAATCCTGGACTTCCTCGCTACAAAAATACTCGGAAAACTTCTCTTCCGGCCACTGAGAAAATCTGGGCCAGATTTAAGGACATCCAGGAGGTTTTGGCTGTCTTTCTTCTGGGTCTGGAACATGTCCATAAGTTCAGGAGGTCTTCCTGTATGCTCAGGGTGAGTGGCCTCTGATGAGAAGAGAGGGGACCCAGGTTCACTTGGTAGACTCA
>NW_006922006.1:2079672-2081689 GCF_000298275.1 Orycteropus afer afer
TCAGGTTTCTCCAGCAGAGAGGACTTTGGCATCAGGAACAATAGTTGTCCATAGTCTGGGGATTGGCATCTGAAGATGCCAGGACTGAAGATCATGGAGGCAACCCTTGTTCTTAGGAAGTGGGACACACCAATATGGTGGTTAGTTGGTTTCCAGGATGAGACCTGGAAGCCCCTGTGTATCCTTGGGATCAGCTGGCTGCTAGCTCTGCACTGGGGTTGCTGTCAGGTTGTTAGGATCTCTGGAAGGTAGTGTTTATTTGCTGTGCTAATGCTAAGCTATATACACACACACACGTATGTATATATACATAAATACAAATGTATATATTTTTGTTTGGGGAAGGCAACACAGCAATTACTGAAGGAGTTGACTAAAGATAGGCAGTGTAGGCTGGAGAAGGAAGTGGTTTCTACTCTGGTTGTGCCAGGAGCCCAGGCAGTCCAACATGCTGGCATAAGAATCACAGCATAGTGGACCTGAAAAGGATTGTTCCTACCTTCCCACTTCATCAGGGAAGAAAGCAAAGCCCCAGGAGTTTAAGTGACTTTCTTAAGACCATTGCTAAGCAGTGGCTGAGTTGGTTGACTTTGTTGTCTTGATTCCCAGGCCTGCTGGTCAACAAGTTGCTTCCTTTCTATATTGCAGGTGGCTTTGGAAGGATACTTGTTGGAATAGACAGATAAGTAATCACACATGGATTTGACATGTCCAAGATTTTTTAGCAATGACTTAACTCATCTTGGGCAAAACCATGGTGTTGGTGTCTCTGCTATCCGTTCTGTCAGAAACACATGCAGATACATCTAGTTTGAATCCTGATTCTTCCATTCAGTTGGCTCTTCACTTAGATTGGTGGTCCTCAAACTTTAGTGTGCAGAAGATCACCTGGGTAGTGGCTGACATACAGATTCTGATTTAGTAGGTCTAGAGTGTGTCCCAGGTCCCTGGGTGGTACAAAGAGTTTGTGTTTGACTACTAACCCAGAGGTTGGTGGTTCAAACTCACCCAGTGGTGCCACAGAAGAAAGGGCTGACAGTCTGCTTCCCTAAAGATGACAGCCAAGAAAACCCTAAGGAGCAGTTCTGTTCTGTAATACTCACAGCCACCCTGAGCCAGAGTGACTCACTGGCAGTGGGTTTTTGGTTTATGGTGTGTCCCAAGAATATTGCTCCCAAAAGATCCCAGGCAATGCTGGATACTGTGGGTCCGTGGACCAGAGTCAAAGCAGCAAAGACTGAAGTCACAATACTCATCAGCAGACTGTTTACTCATCTGTAAAATGGAGTAACAACAGTACCCGCTCCAGAGCACTATTTCAAAGGCCATCTTTGCAAAAGTCTTTCAGAGTCTCTGGCACATAATGGGTAATCAGTTGATTTTGATTTTCTTCCATTTTTCCTTTCCACCTCTCCTGTATAAGAAAAGTGATTTGATGAACTCCTTTCCACTGCAGAGGGTTGAAGGGTGTCTTTGCATTTACGGAGAGCCTTTAGAAGAAGGAGCATTCAATTCAGGAGATGCAGTGATTAGTAATTCTTCTTCTTGTACCACTTAAAAATATTTTTAACGTGATGGTAACAATAAAATAAAACCAGAAACATTTGACTGAAGTTTGCATATGAAATTAATCTTGTCAGAGGTTTGTTAGAATGGCATGATTAACAATAATATACTGCTAATTTATTTTTTTAATTTAAAATTTGCAATCTCAATAGACTTTCCAATCTGTGTAAGCATCATTTCTCTGGTGTGTTGCAAAGACAGTAAGATATAATCCCACACTGGTAGTCCCGAGACACACTACGCTACCAGAGCTCCTATGAGTTTAGCCCAGAGACCCAAGTTCTGTTTTCAGTATCACCTCTACTCAGTGCATACATGGAAGGATTTGCTTTTTTTTTTTTTTTAAATTATTATTATCGTGATAAACATATATGTAACAACATGTTTGGCATTTCAATGATCTTCACGTATACGGTTTAGTGACATAAATCATGTTCACCATATTGATCAA
>NW_006922006.1:2082389-2088406 GCF_000298275.1 Orycteropus afer afer
AGCTGTAATTTTTGTAGAAGCAGATCACCACGTCTTTTTTCCACAATGCCACAGGGTGGGTTTGAACCACCAATCTGTGGAAAGGGTATGGAACGTTTTCAAGGAATAATTATCTTGAAAAGCAGAAGGGCAAAATCCTTAAGGGAGCATACACTGCTGAGTGATCATCCACTTGAGATTTATGTCTGTAAATTTAAATGGAATCACTCAGCCTGATTCTGGGATTTTCTCTGTCAGCATTTAGCTGCTGAGGAAAGATGGTCAGCAAGGGTTGGCATGTGACATGGTGGCTATGACAGAAAAGAAAGATGCAAGGGTGTTGGTGGGTGTTTGCAAGAGGACAATTATAAAGAAGGACAATGGAGTCTAGTTTGTGTAAGGAAGGAAGCAAAGGCAGGAGGTAGCTTCTGGAGGGTGGACATGTGGTGGGATCAATCGGTTAGTGGTCTGGATAAGGGACAAGATGTGGGGGTGGAGGCTTCTAGAGCAAGTGAGCTGGATGTACAGGATATGGAGGTCAAAGAGCGGGATTTTAAAATAGAGGTTTCTGGTAATGACACGGTCCATGATGTGGCTGTTAAGTGGGTGGTTGCAGTTGGGTGGAGAAAACTGTTGTTAGGGTGGAGGACATCAAAGAAATGAGAGGTCAGGTTGCTGTGTGAGTTGCATGATAGATATTGATGTTTTTAAGATTTATTGTAGTAAGAGGGCAAAGGATATGATTGTAATCAGGAGCTAAAGCCTGCAGTGAAACAAGGGGAATGACCGACATGCGGGTAGAATGACCCCAGTGAGGAGGAAGGCAAGGGTATGAAAGGGCTAAAAGTGGGGCCATGGCTAATCCATGTGATGCCTTTATACAAATCAGGGAAAATGCTCCTCTAGCAGAAGCAGTTCCTTGCTGGGATGCACAGCTCAGGGAGTGTGGCTGCATTCCACTCATCCCCCAGTGGGCATCCTTGGCCAGGGCACAACTGACTTGCACAATCCATACAGCCAGGTCGGGGAGTCCTGGGGGAATGGCACAGGCATCAAAGAAGCCTGGTTTTCTTTTTGCCTCCCCAGGAGAAGTGGTCTGAAAGAGGTAAGGGAGAGCAAAGATCAACTCTCTGGTTTTTCAGAAAGGGAAACTGAGGCCTAGTGAAGGGAAAGAAGTCAAACTCACAGGAGGCTGGTGGCTGAATTGGAACTCAGCCCTGCTCACCTGATTCCCGGCTTTGTTTCATACCCCATAACAGAGCTGATGTTTCAGCAAATGCTCCGAGATTGCAAATTCGAAAACATGTTGTCCCTCAGAGTCGTTTCTGTGGGAGGTGACAGACTTCTTTCTAGTGATGCTGCCATTGTTCCAGCCATTTCTGGAAACTCCTTCAGAGAAATGATTTTTAGAGTCAGAGTGTGAGTCACGAATGACAACCTACTGCACTGTAGAGGCTTCTTGAATGTGTGTAGAGGGCTGCCTCCTCTGCCTTCGCCGGTGCTGTGTCTGACACCATGAGATGCTGCCATGGAAGAAGGACCCTCATGGGCTCTCTGCATCTTTTCTAAATACATCTTTATTTTGTACTTAAGGAGCCCTGGTGGTGCAGTGGAAAGGTCAGCAGTTCGAACCACCTAGCTGCTCTGCAGGAGAAAGATGGGACAGTAGGCTTTGTAAAGATTACAGCCTTGGAAACCCTATGGGGTAATTAGTTCTACTCAGTCCTACAGAGTCACTGTGAATTGGAATTGACTGGACAGCAATGGGTTTGGCTTTGGGTTTCAGTTTGTACTTGCCATGTCTCAGGCCGTGGAGATGCCAGTGTAGGTGGGGGACAAGATCTTGCTGTGAGTCGTGTTCTGTCTGTACCACTTTGTCTTGCCAGGCTGCAGGACATGACGTTTGCAACTTTCAGTTGTCTTAGATGCAAACAACAGAACCAACCCTCAGCTCTTTAGAGCAGAAATGAATTCAATAATAGCTCTTAGCTCATTGAATCTTTGGAGAATTACCTGACTCTAGTGAGGGCCGTTGGTGGATCTGCAGGTTGTTCCATTGTAGATTCTCACCTTCCATGAGGGAGACCCGGGTTCGATTCCTGGCCAGTGCACCTCCTGTGCAGCTATGAGGACAGTGTCTGTCCGTGGAGACTTGCATGTTGCTGTGATGCTGAACAGGTTTCAGTGGAGCTCCCAGAATAAAGAGACCTGACGATCTACTGAAAATCAACCAACGAAAACCTTATAGATCATAGCAGCCTGACCCACAACTGATCATGGGCTGACACAGGACTGGGCGGTGTTTTTTGTCCCATTGTGCTTGGAGCCTCCATCGGTCGGTGTCCAACTCCATGGCAGCTAACAACAACAACAGTAGGGACTTCACTGCTCATACTGTGAAGGTCTGCCTGGGACTGTACCACCAGCGATTCTGCCTTCTGTCTCTGACTCTTTGATGTCACATTCCGCCACCTCAGTGAGACGATGGATTTCATGCAGCTTCTGCATCTGCAGGTGGTTCTCTTGCAAAGTGAATTCTTGCATGTGTTCAGTCACACACTGACAGTGGGAAATGGGCTTCAGCTTCTAACTTGGGAGGTGGCACACAGATTATAGGAAGAGTCTCAAATCTGAGACATCTGTTCAAAAGATGGTGGTACCACAGATATGGCAAAGGTTGACTATGAGGTTGCTGGCTTCCTTGGGCCCTTATACCTAGGCTTTGGGAAAATTGGCGCTGGGTATATAGCTGTGACTGGACCATGTCCTTCCTGGTTCAACAGCTCATGTCTGTGAAGCATAATCATCAGGCCATTGGTCACAGCATGGTTATGCTTTTTCTATTACAAATTTACCAAACCAAAACCAAAGTCACTGCCTTCGAGTCGATTTTGACTCATAGCGACCCCTCCTTGGGTTTCCAAGGCAGTAGTATCTCTATGGAAGTAGATTGCCCAGTCTTCCTTCCGAGGAGTGGCTGGTGGGTTTGAACTGCCAGCCTTCTGGTTAGCAGTCAAATGCCTTAGGCACTATGCTAAGTTCCCTTTTAGACTAGTGTGGTGTTCTTGGGTTTTGCAAATGGTTAATATGCTTTGTTGCTAAATTAGACATTGACGGTTCAGGTCTACCCCAAACACCTCAGAGGAAAGGCCTGGTGACCTATTCTGAAACATCAGTCATTGAAAACCTTATGGAGCACAGTTCTACCCTGACACACATGGGGTCATCATGAGTCAGGATCGACTCAGCAGCAGCTAGTGGTGGTTTGAACTAATGTAATTAAAAGAGAGGTGGGAGTACATTTTTCTTAAGCCTCAACCAAATGGATGGTTGTCAAGGTTAAATTCTCTGCTAGTGAACTTGTGTCCATGGAGAAAGCACAGACCTACCTGGAAAAGTTATTCTTCAGTGATTTGGGAACCCTTCTCTCTAGTCTCCATCACAGCCAGAAAGATAACACAGCAGCTCCTTGTGCATGTTAAGAATGATTCATAAGATAGACATTGATTGAATGCTTACTAGGTTCCAGGAGCTCTGGTGGTGCAGTGGTTAAGGGATTTGGCTGCTAACCTAAAGGTCAGCAGTTTGAACCTACAGTTGCTCTGCAGGAGAAAGATGAGGCAGTTTGTTTCGGTAAAAATTTACAGCCTTGGAAACCCTATAAGACAATTCTACTCTGTCCATAATAGGGTCACTAAGAGTTGGAATTGACTCAATGGTAGTGGTTTTGGTTTGGTTTTTGTTTACTAGGTATCAGATACCAGACTTGAATCTGGGGCTAGAGGGCTAAGTGATTTCATAAATGTCTAAGACATGTGCTCTACTTACAAGAAACTCAGCTTAGTGTGGCAGACAGACAGATACACATGTAACTCTGTGTCAATGGGGTGTGGGGAGATGGAAAAAAGTCTTTCAGCCTTGGGACCACATCTTGGGCCATGTGAACTCATTTTCTCATCTGAAAAGTGAGGATAATAGGACTTAGCTCATGTGGTTGTTTCAAGAAATAAGTAAAATAATTTATAAATAGAGTAGCTAGTGCCTGGCACATAGTAGGTACTCAGAAAGCAAGTATTGTTTCTTCTGCTCCTCTCTCCTACCTTTCCTTCAATATAAAGTGTGATGAGACCATAAAGAAAGTGGCGGTTAGTTCTGCTTGATGTATTCAGGGTGGGCTTTTAATGATGACAGAGGGTTCTTCAGGCAAGGAGGAGAGGAAGAAGCTTCAGGCAGCTTTCACATGATCAAACCACGGGGTACTGTGTTTAGGGCACAGTGAACTGAGCCTCTGGTTGGAAGTATGTGAATGAGAGAGAGGACAGGCTGAAGTGAGGCTGGAGAGGGAGTTAAGGGCTCTGTGAGCCATGCTGAGGGTCTGAACATTCTCCTGTAAGCATGGGTGGTCAGTGAAGTCTTTGAAGGCAAAAGGCTTTTTGGGAAAGGCCAGAGCAGCTGATATTTGGCTGCTGAAAATATCTTTCTTTTGTTTGGAACTGCCCTGGATTTTGGGCTTCTCTGTGTCTCTGCTTTGAGAGATAAGGATGGATGGACTGTTTCTTGGCTTCACTTCAGCCTTGAGACAGGCAGGGTTGGATGCCTTGGTAGATGTTCTTAACACCATCGCTAATTCCCATGAGAACCATCATAATTCCATTTGTTGAATATCTACCACTCTCAATGCACTGCTATGAGTTTCACATAAATTATTCCTGATCCTTTTAACAACCCTGTAAAGGAGATTTTATCATCTCCATCTTGCAGAAGAGGAAATGGAAACTCAAAAATATTAGACAGTTTGCTCAAGGTCATGAAACTAGGAAATGACAGTTTCACAATTCAAAGCCAGTTTTGTTTAATCACAAACTCTCTGCAACAGTATGCTTGGTCATACAGGACTGCATTGTCAGTGAAGGCAAACATGGGTATACAGTGGATAGATGGGTAAACAGGCTGAACTATTAGGTATGTCTATGCAAGGGGTAGTGTACCCAAGACCATGGATAGGGTAGGCAGACAATGGTTCTACAAGTGTATTTGTTTGTTCTGTAAGAATTCCCAGGTATATAGTAGAGCTGACAAGGGACAAGGTTGTAGTCACTTCTTGGCCACGGCCAGCTACCCAGAGGGAGTGAGTAGTTGGACCTGTGGGCTTGGGACCATAGTTGCAGGGGACATCAAGCTCAATGGCATAACATACTACACAAAACATTGTTCCACCTCCTACTTTGGTGAGTAGCGACTGTGATCTTAAAAGCTTGAAAGCGGCCATCTAGATGCAATGATGGGTCTCTCCTCATCCAGAGCAAAGAAGAACGAAGAAAATCAAAGATTCATGCAAACAATTAGTCCTAGTGACTGGTACACTATGGGTTCTGCAGCCTATATAACTGTGAGACCAGAAGAACTAGATGGTGCTCGGCTACCAATGTCAACCACTTGGAGAGGTATCTATGTAGGAGATCCTGGATAGAGAGGGAGAACAATGTGGAACAAAACTCAAAATCATTTGGGGGGCAAACCTGGTCTGATAGAGCCTGAGGGAACCACTGAGTGCTATGGGCCCTAGCTGCCCTTCACATCTGGAATCGAACCCACACCTGTGGCTTCCAGCCAAATGAAAGGCATATGAGTTGAACATTTACCCTAAGTAGATACACTCCTTAGAGAAACAATCATGGGAGAAAGAAGGGCTGTTTATGCACAGGGAGACAGCTCAGGGGGCAGGAGTGCACGGAGGGAAGGACACAGGGAAGAGGTAACTATTGGGAGGAAGTGGAAGGGGAGCTGTTGCATTGGGGTAAATTGTAGTCAATGTCATGAGACAAAGTGCATGTGAACTACTGTATGGAAAGTGAATTTGCTCTGTAAATTTTCACCCAAATCACACACACACACACACACACACACACAAAGAGTATGCATGGTGCCACAGTCCTGTATCACTGAGTTGTTTCTAACTGACATGAAAACTCATGACATGAAAGCTCTAATATATATATATATATATATATATATATATATATATATATATATATTTG
>NW_006922006.1:2088506-2144063 GCF_000298275.1 Orycteropus afer afer
GCCTCACATGCATGTGAGAGCTGGAAAATGAATAAGGAAGGCTGCAGAACAATTGATGTATTTGAATTGTGGGGTTGGCAAAGAATTTTGAATATACATGGACTGCTAGAAGAACAAACAAATCTGTCTTGGAGTACAGCTGGAATGCTTCTTAGAAGCGAGAATGGCCAGACTTCATCTTTCATACTTTGGTCATGTTGTCAGAAGGGACTAGTCCTTGGAGAAGGCTATTATGCTTGGTAAAGTAGAGGGTCAGCAAAAATGGGGAAAACTCTCAACAGGATGGACTGACACAGTGGGTGTGATGATGGGCTCAAGCATAGCAAGGATTGTGAGGATGGTGCAGGACTGGGCACTGTTTTGTTCTGTTGTCCATAGGGTCACTATGAGTTGGAGCAGCATCTAACATCATCGACAACATATATCTTTATACGTTGTTAGGTACCATGGCATCTATTTCAATTCATAGCAACCCCATGCGATGGAGTACTGAATTGACTCATGGCAATGGGTTAGATTTATGTATGTCCAAAAAAACCAAACTCACTGCTGTCGAGTTGGATCTGACTCATAGCAACCCCTCCTTGGGTTTCTGAGGTGGTATCACTAAGGAAGTAGATTATCCAGTCTTCCTTCTGAGGAGTGGCTGGTGGGTTTGAACTGCCAGCTTTCTGGTTAGCAGACAAATGCCTTAGGCATTATGCCACCAGAACTATACTATATCTCTATCTGCCAGTCATCTATCTATCTATCTGTCTGGGAGTTCTGGTGGCACAGTGCCTAAGGCATTTGACTTCTACCCAGAAGTCTAGTGGTTCAAATCCACCAGCCACTCCTCAGAAGGAAGATAGGGAAATGTACTTCCATAGTGATACTGCCTCGGGAACCCAAGGAAGGGACGGCAGTGAGGTTTTTTTTTTTTTTTTCCCAATCTATCTATCTGTTCATCCATCCATACATCATTCATTCATCGAATGGAATGGTAGAAATTTACCTAGTATCGTTGTGTGCCAGCAAATCAATTCTGCCTCATAGTGACCCTACATGACAGAGGAGAACTGCCCCATAGGGTTTCCTTGGCTCTGATCTTTATAGGAGCAGTTTGCCAGGCCTTTTCTAGTACAAAGCTGGTGGATTCAAACCACCAACCTTTTAGTTAGTAGTTGAGCACTCATCCATTGGACCACCAGGACTCCTTTTTAAATCTATGTAGTATGTCAAAATTGCTTGTCTTCTCTCCCAAATATCTCTGGGAAGTGAGATCATTTTCAGGATGGCAAAGCTAAAGTATGGTTAACTGTTGTCATTAAAATTATGCTAGAGAAGGAGCTCTGATAGCATAGTGCCTAAGGCACTTGACTGCTAACCAGAAGGCTGGTGGTTCAAACCCACCAGCCACTCCTTAGAAGGAAGGTTGGGCAATCTACTTCTGTAGTGATACTGCCTCAGAAACCCAAGGAGGGGTCGCTATGACTCGAGTCAGAGTCTATGGCACGTAACAGCAGGAACAAAGAGTGAGAGTATGCTGCCTGCCACTTCAGTCATGGACAGACCCAGAACTGGTCCTATGAAAAGCGTGTCTTGGGATTTGATGTTTAGGGTGTGATAAAGATTCCTCAAACTTCCAGCCTCGCTCTGCTAATCCCTTCTATGACTCAGGGATGCCAGAATTCCGTTCTGTCTTTCAGTCAGTTCTGGTGTGATGTGAAATTTGTAAAAGATTTGGACTTGTAGGGACCTCAGTTGGAATCTCATCTCTGTTCTCACCAGTGGCTGGGGCTTAGATGAGTTATAGAGGGCTTATGAGCCTCAGTTGTTAGCAAAATGGGGATGGCATGGTACCTACTTTACAGACTGCCATGAGAAAAAAATGAGATGTTATTGTTATGTTGGTAGGTGCTATCGAGTTGGCTCATAGCTACCCTGTGTATAACAGAGTAAAACGTTGCTCAGTCTGGTGCCATCCCCATAGTCGTAGGTATGTGTGAGCACATTGTTGTAGCCACGGTGCAAATCCATCCACTGAGGATCTTCCTCTTTTTGCTGACCCTCCAGACCAGCATGATTGTTAAATCTCCATGGATTGGTCCCACCTGATAACATGTCCAACGCAAGTGAGATAGATTCTTGTCATCATTGCTTCTAAGGAGCATTCTTCCAAGACAGATGTGTTTGTTCTTCTGGAAGCCCATGTATATTCAACATGGAATATTGAAAATGAGATGATGTCTGTAAAATTCCAGGCATATCAATGTCTGTCAGGTTGATTCTTAAACTTTTCTTTTCCTACTAACCCTCCTGGGGTGGAAATATATTAAGCCGTATTAGGTGGTTGTTTCAGTTACTTCGTGCTGCTCCGACAAGAATATACCATAAATGGGATGGCTTTAACAAACAGAAGTTCATTCTCTTATGGTTGTAGAGGCTAGAAGTCCAAGTTCAAAGTGCCAGGCTCTAGGGGCTGGGTGAAACCCTTTGATCTTGGGCTTTAGCTCTGCCTCTTTCTCCTAGCCCACTGAAGCTGGAGGCTTTCTTCCCTCAGGCAGCTGCTGGCTGCTGAAGCTGACAAACCTAAGGCCAACAAGTAAAAAGGCACAGTCCCAATGTTACCAAACCACATGGCAGGGCATTGATTCAAGACCACTGAGAGTCTCAAGATCGGCAGACAACATGGCAGGCTACTGAATAACGACTCAGCTACATGCAGGATTCAAGCATGCCAAAAGCTGTAGAACATTCCCAAAGCTTTTCCTTATATGCTGGAAGCAGACCACATCCCTAAAGCAGCTGCTCAGCTGCTTGCAGCAGATTCAAGCGTGGAGCTGACTGCTAGTCTGATCATGGGGAATAACTACAACCAGCTGCCCAGCCACTCAAAACCAGGCCCAGCCAAGTTGACACATAAGCTTACCTATCAGAGTGGTCATTTTAGATAATACTTCAGAGCCCCATCTTTGCAAAGACAGAAGGTGGTTAAATCATAAAGATCCTTGGCCGTGGCAGGGGAGTCTTGGGTGGGATTAGGGGATGAGGAAGGGAAGACAGCACAAAGAAAGGGCTTATCAGAGGCAACGTTCAGTGACTGCACAACTTATCCAGGATTCAGGCCCATATTTGCTATGAAAGTGCAGCATAGATGGGACTGAGCGGTCCCCTTTGATGCTGACTGTGACCCTAAATGGTTAGAGGAAATCTTCATCAAGTCATAAATATGGTTTGGGCTTCAAACACAACCTTTCCTTAAAGGGCAAAATGCTCTTGAGAGAGCGTTGGAGAGGTGACTTTATTTAGGTTTCCCTGTGGTGGGCGGTAGCTCACAGAGGCTCCTGGCAGGAAGTAGTCTTGATGGCTGTTGGCCAGGCCGGTGAAGACCTCTGACCTTGTCTCTGGCCTTCAGGAACTTCTGCTTCCCTGGGAGGAGGAAGGTGGCAGGGAGGAGGGGAAGGCAAAGGGAGGAGCAATTTGGGCATTGGTATTGGGGGAGGCTGGCAGTCAGGGAACCAAGCTGAGTGAGGATCCAGACCGAACCTTGAGACTTCATGGGCCCCTTGGCATTTCTTCTTGTTTGTCACCCTTAGTTCTTTTTTGTTTTTGAACATTTTATTGTGGTTTGGGTGAAAGCTTGCAGGGCAAATTAGTTTCCCATTCAAAAAGTTTTACACATTTTGTTTCGTGACATTGACTGCAGTCTCCTCAAGGTAACAGCACTCTTCCCACTTCCTCCCTGGGCTTCCTGTTTTCATTCGCCCTTCTTTTCTGCCCCTACCTGCCTTCTGAGCTTTGTTTTTGGGGAAATGCTACCACTTTGGTCTCGTATGGTTGATTGTTCTGAGGAATGCGTTCTTCATAGATATTCTTTGTTCACTTTATAAGCCTGTTTGTTGCTTGGCTGGAAAGTGATCCCTAGAGATGTGTTCAGTTCCAGGTCTGAAGGGTGTTGAAGGGCCATAGTCTTGGGGGTTCCACCACCAGTCTCTATCAAATCAATAAATCATTTTTAAAAATGATTTTGAATTTTGTTTTACATGTTTTCTTTCCTACTCTGCCCAGGACCTTCTATTGTGACCCCAATCAGAGCAGTGGGTAGTGGGTAGCTGGGTACCATCAAGTTCACCTGCTCTCAAGGTAGTGGAGGCTGTGGTGTTCATGGTCCATCAGTCCTTTGGACTACTTGTCTCTTTGAGTCTTTGATTTTCTTCACTCTTCTTTGCTCTGGACATGATGTTTAGTGTTTGAGTCCATCTTGAAGTTATTGAGCAACAAAGGACCATTGGCTCTCATCTCACCATTTTGCCTTATTTAACAAATAAGGCAAATAATCCCCAGAGAGGGGAAGTGGTTGCCCAAGCCCAACTGCCCAGTCCTACATTCTGTTTACTACACCACATTGCTACACTGTGTTGTTTTGTTATTGAATTATTCTAGAATGGATAGCTTCTAATAACTAGAATAACAACAACAATAGCAATGGCAGCAGCATCATCAGCAGCAAGAGTTAAAGTCAACTGAGCACTTCCTGAGCTAGACACCTCTGAGTACTTCATCAGCTTATTTAATCCTAGGAGGTACCGGTGCTAATGTGATCAGCCCCATTTTACAGCTGAGAAAATTGAGGCTCAGAGGGATGAAATAGCCTGCCCAACATGAAATGATAGCCAGCAAGAGGTAGTTTGGATGTGAACCTGGGTGGATGGGATCCAGGGTTGGAGGATGTCTCCATCATGTATGCTACTGCTAACTGGCAACTTCTGTGTTTTACTTATCCTCTCCCTGGATTGTGCAAACGGTTAACTCTCTCGGCTGCTAAGAGAAAGGTTGGAGGTTCAACTCCACTCAGAGGTGCCTCAGAAGAAAGGACTGGTGATCTATTTCCAAAACATTAGCCTTTGAAAACTCTATGGAATCAGTGCAACAGCAATTGGTTTGTTTACCGATTGTCTTCTGCAAGGCTTGGTATGTAAGGGTCAAATTGCTCAATAATTATTTATACATAAATGATGACTTTATCTTTTTAATTTTACAATTCTGCTTGGGTCTTGGTGCTGAGAATACCCGTCATTGTTGCTCTTGTTGTTAGGTGCCATTGAGCTGTTTCCGACTCATCTCTGGCCCTATGTGCAATAGAATGAAACAGCCCAGTCCTTCACCATCCTCACAATCATTGCTATGTTTGAGCCCATTGTTGTAGCGACTGTGTCAATCCATTTCATTGAGGGTCTTCTTCTTTTTCAATAATGCTTCACTTTACCAAGCATGAGATCCTTCTTCAGAGACTGGTGTCTCCTGATAACATGTCCAAAGTATGTGAGATGAAGTCTGGCCATTCTTGCTTCTAAGGAATATTCTGGCTGTACTTCTTCCTAGACAGATTTGTTCATTCTGTAGGCGGTCCATGGTCTATATTTAATATTCTTCACCACCATAATTCAAAGACTTCAATTCTTCTTTGGTCTTCCTTAGTCATTATTCAGCTTTAACATGCATATGAGGTGATTGAAAATACCATGGCTTGGGTCAGATCCACCTTAGTCTTCCAAGTGACATCTTTGCTCTTTAAGATTTTAAAGAAGTCTTTTGTAGCAGATTTGCCCAATTCAATATGTCATTTGATTTCTTGACTATTACCATGGGCATTGATTGTGGATCCAAGTAAAATGAAATCCTTGACAACTTCAATCTTTTCTCTATTTATCATTATTCTACTTATTGGTCCAGTTGTGAGGACTTTTTTTTTCTGATGTTGAAGTGTAATCTGTAAATTATACTTCAACATTAAAGAACATAAACATTAAACCAAAACTGAAACAAAACTCAGGCCGTCAAGTTGGATCTGATTCATAGTGACCCCTCCTTGGGTTTCCAAGGCAGTAATCTAGGGAAGTAGATTGCCCAACCTTCCTTCCGAGGAGTGGCTGGTAGGTTTGAACTGCCAGCCTTCTGGTTAGCAGTCAAATGCCTTATTGAAAAGTTAAAAATTAATTTTCATGGGCAAGGAAGGATGGGTTTGGAGAGACTAGACATTCATTTGCTTATATAAGTTCTTCAAATTCTGAGAGAGCAAACATGGCAAAAGATATAATTATTACTAATATTATTTCATTGTCATTAATTAATAATCATTAGTACCCATAACATCGGGAGCTCTGGTAGCATAGTGCCTAAGGCACTTGACTGCTAACCAGAGGGCTGGTGGTTCAAAGCCCCCAGCCACTCCTCGGAAGGAAGATGGGCCAATCTACTTCCATAGTGATACTGCCTTGGAAACCCAAGGAGGGGTCGCTTTGAGTCAGGTCTGACTCGACAGCACATAACAACAACAACCCATAATATTATTATTTTATTACTTATTAATAATAATAATAGCAAATATGTCTCCTTGAGGACTAAGGTGTGCCTGACACAAGCCATGGTATTTTTAATCATCTCATACATGCATGTGAGAGGTGGACAATGAGTAAGGAAGACCGAAGAAGAGTTGATACTTTTGAGTTGTGGTGTTGGCAAAGAATGGTGAAAGTACTGTGGGCTGCTAAAAGAGCTAACAAATCTGTCCTGGAAGAAGTGCACCTGGAATGCTCCTTGGGAGTGAGAATGGTCAGACTTCATCTCACCTACTTTGGTCATGCTGTCAAAAGGAACATTCCCTGGAGAAAGATATCATGCTTGGTAAAGTGGAGGGTCAACAAAGAAGGGGAAGGCCCTCAACAAGATGGACTGACACAGTGGCTGCAGCAATGGGCTCAGGTATAGCCAAGATTGTGGAGCTGGCACAGGACTGGGTAATGTTTTGTTCTGCTGCACATAGGGTCGCCATGAGTTGGAGATGACTTGATGGCACCTAGCAGGAACAACAACAACGGCAACATTATTAATAATATTATTTCACATTTACCCAGCACACTGAAGGAAAACAACGTGTATTGAACAAGCTTGTGCTAGGCATTTTTTTTTTCCCTCTGTGTCCACTTTATTTTTTAAAAAAATTTATTTTAAGAGTTTGTTTTATGTTCAACATTATGTGTACATTTAGTTTTACTCCCCCATTTACCATGCCCAACCCTTGTGCTAGGCATTTTAATATTAGTTGCTTCTTAAACATTACAACCATCCTGGAGGAAGGGCTGTATCATTATGCTCATTTTACAGATTAAATTTAGAGCTTATTGTTCTGGTTACCAAGTGCCACTCTGACAGGAATATATACCACAAATGGGAAGGCCTGAACAAACAAGAGTTTATTCTCTTGCAGTTTGGAGGCTTTAAGTCCAAGTTTAAGGTGCCAGGCTCTAGGAGCTGGGTGAAAGCCCCTCAAGAGCTCGGGGTCCAGCTCTGCCTCCTGCTCCTGGTCCACTGGAACTAGAGGTGTTTCTTCACTCAGACGGCTGCTGGCTGCTGAGGCTGAGAAGCCCAAGGCTGATAAGTAAAAAGGCACAGTCCCGATGTTACCAAACCACAAGGCAGGCTTTTAATTTAAGCTCATTGTAAGTCCCAAGGTCGGCAGAGCATGGCAGGCTGCTGAACAGTGACACGGATACATGCAGGGTCCAAGCGTGCCATATGCTAGAGACCATTCCCAAGGCTTCTCCTTATATACAGGAAGCAGACCACATTCCAAAGGCAGCTACTCAGCTACTTGTGGTAGATCCCATCAGGGGGTTGATTGCCAGTGTCATCATGGGGAATAACTACCACCAGCTGCCCAGCCACTCAACCAGGCCTAGCCAAGCTGACACACAAACATAACTACCACACTTATGTAACTTTCCCAGGGCAACTTTATAAATGGAAGGGTCTGGTTAGGGACCCAGAAGAGCTGGATCTCACAAGCCTACTCCACCAAGTTGCCTTGCAGGATTTGGACCCAGGACTTCGATAGAGGGAGGATCGGGTTTACACTCCACTCCACTTACTGGGGCGAGACCTAGACAGAGAAACAGGAGAGGTCTCTCTGTTTGTTTTTTTTCTCTTAAAGGAAGAGAACTACTGCAACTAGAGGTAAGGAGTGAACACCACAGGACCAGGAGAGGGCGCTGAATCAAGGGTCGTGGGGCAGTGTTTACCCCCCAGTGACCCGCTGTTCTTTATTGTGGTCAGTATATGCATTTGCCATTTTAAAAATCTTTACATGTATAGTTCAGTGACATTAAGCACATATGTCATGTTGTTCAAGCACCCCATTAACTGTTCCTGAATCTTCCCATCACCCTTAATAGAAGCCCAGTGTCCCCTTCCCTCTCACCTGCCCCTAGTAACCAGTCACAAACTTTGGTCTCTACACACTTATGTATTCTAGGTATGTCATATAAGCCAGATCATACAATGTGTGTCTTTGTACACAAAGGATTCTTTAGTATTGGAAACATTTGGTCTCCCAACTGGACTGTGCTGAACTAAAACCACCTCCCAGATGACTTCATTTACCAAAAAAATTGAAACTGGAACAACAGAACGGCCTACCAGAATTCTGGACTGCCCCAAACAGGGGGATGAGAACAATCTGAGTGGCTGTTAGCTGCTCTGAAGAGACTGCTGCTTTCATTGACTTGTGCTGGTTCAGCCTGTCCAGCGTCATGGGTCCTTGGCCTACTCTCCAACCTGGGTACATTTCTAGGGATCTGCATCTCCACCCTGGGATCCGTCAAAGTGGGGAGTGAAGTGTTTCTCTCCCTCTCTCATTTATCTGCATTCCTTGCCCACTGTCCTGAGCAGGACAAATAGCGTCGGCTAGGATGATGGTGGGGTGGGGAAGCCAAAGAAAGCTGGGCTTCCTAGGGCAGCCTCTGCAGCTGTCCTGTCACCAGGGGTATAAAAAAGCCAAGGGACAAGTTCTCACTCTGTGGGTCTTAGGGCCAGAGGGCTTGAGGGGCAAGGTGGTGCAGAGGTCTTGGAGGGTGGAGGGCAGCTCTGGGAGGTCACTGGAAGAGTTTTCATCCTGGGAATAGACAGAGGTTCTAACTGCAAGATAGTCTTATGCTGTTGTTATGTGCCGTCAAGTCAGTCTCGACTCATAGCGACCCCTCCTTGGGTTTCCGAGGCGGTATCACTACGGAAGTAGAGTAGATTGCTTATAGGAGGGTTGTTTTCTTAGTGAACTGAGTCAGCGCTGCTAGGGAAGGTGGTATGTGTGAGAGAGAGTGTATGTGTGTATGTTTGAATGTGTGTGTATTGGTGATGTGTATATGTGATTGTGTATATGTGTGTTCTTGTAAGAGTTTGTACGTAAGACTGTATATGTGAGCGTGTCTGTGTGTATTATGTATGTGTATGCGTGGATGTATACTGTATGTGTGTGTGTACTTGAGAGGATGTGTATATGTGTTCTTGTGCATATGTGCATATGAATATGTGTATAGATGTGTGTATGTGTGCATGTGTGAGCATGTATATGGTATGTGTGTATGCATGACTGTATATGCATGTGCTTGAATGAGTGGATGTGAGACTGTGTGTATGTGTGACTGTGTGTCCATGTGTGTATGTATACTATAGTATATACGCATGTGTACTTGAGAGGATGTGTATGTGTGTGATTGTGCACACATGCATGTGAATATGTGTGTGTGTTTGTGTGAGCCTGTGTGTGTGTGTGTGTGTGTTCCTTTAGGACTTCCAGGCAGAGTTTGGACTTAACCCAACAAAACCCCTTTGAAGTAGAAATCAGAAAGCTGTCTCTCCTCCTTCTCAAACCAAAGCCAGAGCAAGGGGTGGGGGGAAGACATTTATAAGCGATTTTCTCACTTTCATGCTGTCTTCTCATCCCAAATGGTGGCACAAACAGTGTTTTTGTGAGAGACCCCTGGCTACTAGGCCTCCCTGGTTTCCATGGAAACCATAAAGCCCACTTGCAGGGGTGAGGAGGAGGGGGTGGAGGAGGGAGCAGCTGGGAAGCTCCAGTCACGGGAGGCGTTCCCTCCTGACCAAGGGGAGGCACAAAGGCTGGGAGTCAGGCAGGCAAGTGCCACCCAGGATGAGTTGTTGGCCTGTCTCCTGGCTCTGTGAACGATCACTGCATCAACGGAGCCTCAGGGCTGGGGGAGAAGGCTGTGGGGGGACTGTGAGGCTTGGACATTCAAAGACGGGGACGAGGTAGCTGCAGGAAGAGTGTGAGTGTTTATGGGTCTGAATGAATATATGCGTATGAATATGGATGCTTGTGAGTGTGCATGTGTGTGTATACATGGGTATGGGTGTTTATGGCTGTGAGTGTATATATGTTTGAGTGTGTATGGGTGTAAATGTGTCTGACCTAGCTCCATACCTGGGAGATTGTGATTCTTCCCTGTCCCCATACAAGTCCTAGCCCTTCCTCAATGCTCAAGGCCAACTCTCACCTTCTCTGTGATTCTACATTGTTTACCAAGGTCTTTTGAAGCAAATTTGCTCAATGCAATATGTTGTTTGATTTCTTGACTGCTGCTTAATTGTTGATCCTAGTAGAGTGAAATCCTTGACAACTTCAATCTTTTCTCTATTTGTCATGATGCTGCTTATCGGTCCAGTTGTGTGAAATTTTGGTTTCTTTCTATTGAGATGCAATCCATACTGAAGGCTGCAGTCTTTGATCTTCATCAGTAAGTGCTTCAAGTCCTCTTTGCTTTCAGGAAGCAAGGTTGTGTCATCTGCATACTGCAGGTTGTTAATGAGTCTTCCTCCAATCCTGATGTCACATTCTTCTTCATATAGTATAATTTCATGGATTATTTGCTGAGAGTACAGATTAAATAAATATGGAGAAAGGATACAACCCTAACACACACACCCTTCCTGATTTTAAACCATGCCTTATTCCCTTGTTCTTTTAGAACGACAGCCTCTTCTATGTACAGGTTACACATGAGCACAGTAAGCTATTCTGGAATTCCCATTCTTTGCAATGTTATCCATAATTTGTTCTGATCCACACAGTCAAATACCTTTGCATAATCAATGAAAAAAAAGGTAAACATCTTTCTGGTATTCTCTGCTTTCAGCCAAGATACGTCTGACATCAGCAATGATATCCCCTCGTTCCATGTCCTCTTCTGAATCTGGCTTGAATTTCTGGAAGTTCCTTGTAAATATATCTCTACAGCTATTTTTGAATCATCTTCAGCAAAATTTGGCTTATGTGTGATATTAATGATATTTAAAGGTTTCTGCATTCTGTTCGATCACTTTTCTTTGGAATGGGCACAAATCTTTTCCAGTCAGTTGGCTAAATTTCTTGGCATAGACTAGTGAGTGCTTCCAGAGTTGCATCTGTTTGTTGAAATATCTCAGTGGGTATTCCGTCAGTTCCTGGAGACTTGTTTTCACCAATTCCTTGTGCAGCTTGGACTTCTTCCTTCAGTATCATTGGTTCTTGATCATATGCTACCTCCTGAAATGGCTGATGATTGACCAATTCTTTTTAGTCTAGTGACTCTGCTTATTCCTTCTATCTTTTATGCTTCCTGCAACATTCAGTATTTTTCCCATAGAATCCTTCCAAATTGCAACTCAAAGCTGGATTTTTTTTTTTTTCATTTCTTTTTGCTTGAAAAATGCTGAACATGTTCTTCCCTTTTGGTTTTCTAACTCCAGGTCTTTGTATATTTCATTATAATACTTTACTTTGTCTTCTTGAGCCACCCTTTGAAATCTTCTGTTCAGCTCTAACTTCATCATTTCCTCCAGCTGCTTTAGCTACATTCAAGAGCAAGTTTCAGAGTCTTCTGAAATCCATTTTGTCTTTTCTTTCATTCCTGCCTTTGTAATGACATTTTACTTTTTTCGTGTGTGATGTTCTTGATATCATCCCACAACTCATCTGGTCTTTGGTCATTAGTGTTCCGTGCCTCAAATCTATTCTCGAGATGGTCTCTAAATTCAGGTGGATATACTCACCATTATACTTAGGCTTCATTGTACTTCAACTTCAACTGGCATAAGAACAATGAATGGTCTGTTCCACAGTCAGCCCCTGGCCTTGATCTGACTGATGATATTGAGCTTTTACATAGTCTCTTTCCACATATGTAGGTGATTTGATTTTTATGTGTTTAATCTGCTGAGGTCTATGTGCATAGTTACTGTTTATAATGCTGAAGAAAGGTATTTGCAATGAGTAAGTTGTTGATCTTGCAAAATTCTATCATGTGATTTCCTGAGTCATTTTCCAACAACTGATATTTCTTTGTTTCCAACTTTCACATTCCAATCGCCAGTAGTTATCAATGCATCTTGATTACATGTCTGATCAATTTCAGACTGCGGAAGTTGGTAAAAAAATCTTCAATTTTTTTTTTTTTTAAATCTTTGGTGTTAGTGGCTGATGAATAAATTTGAATAATAGTCGAATTAACTGATCTGCCTTGTAGGTGTATGGATATTATCCTATCTCTGACAGTGTTGTATTTCAGGATATATCTGAAATGTTCTTTTGGATGATGTATATGACCCTGTTCCTCTTCGATTTGTTATTCCCAGTATAGTAGATTATATGATTGTTCGATTCAAAATGGCCAATACCTGTCTATTTCAGCTTGCTAATGCCTAGGATATCAATCTTTATGTATTCTATTTCATTTTTGACAACTTCCAATTTTCCTAGATTTATACTTCATCATTCCCATTCTGATTATTAATGGATGCTTGCAGATGTTTCTTCTCATTTTACATCACGCCACATCAGCATATGCATATGAAGGTCCTGAAAGCTTTAGTCCATCAATATCATTAAGATAGTTCTACTTTGAGGGGACAACTCTTCCCCAGTTCTATTTTGAGTGCCCTCCAACCTGGGGGCTCATCTTTAGACACTATGTCAGACAGCGTTCTGCTGCTATCCATAAGGTTTTCACTGGTCATTTTTTAAAAAAATTAGATTGCCAGGTCATTCTTCCTAGTCTATCTTAGACTGGAAGCTCTGCTGAAACTTATCCAACATGGATGACTGACCCTACTGGTATTTAAAATACCAGTGATGTAGTTTCCAGTATCACAGCAGCATGCAAGACACCACAGTACAATGAACTTGACAGACTAATGGTGAATTAGAATAGTTCTTTGAAACCTAGAAAATATGCTGGTGATGTCAGTTATTGTCACTGTTTGGGCTCTCTGAGTACAGCGAGCTTGTCTTCATAATTCTATGGCTTTCTTTCCACCCTACCACATGCACAAGTTCTTCAGCCACCATATCAGAAACACACGGCAAACGTTTGTTTATAATGTTGAGTTGAACAAAAGATTTGAGGAGAAAATGGTGCCGGGAGGGTTGGCTGTATCCAGGTGGAAAATTTCATAGTATATGGCCTTCTATAGGTTGGGAATTGTTAGACCATTTGGAGAATTTTGTTAGAGTAGCAAAGAGTCAGAGATCACAACCTAGAGCCTTACAATTGTGAAGAGAACATCTAGGGGAAAAGGCAAAGTGCAGATTAAGAAATCCTTGGGAAGCACAACATTTAAAAAGACTTGGACACTTGTTGCCTGTTAGCCACTTCCATTTGTTCATCACCATTTGGCTTAATTTTCATAGCCACTTTTGGAGGTGATCGTAACTATCACCATTTTAAGGGTGAAGACACTAGGGTTAGAGGATTGCCTTGCCCAGATCCAGGACTTCCTTGACAGTTCTGTATGATCTTTCTGGCCCTGGACTGAGGTTACAAGGTCCCATAGGCCCAGTGCAGCAAGAGTAAGATGATCCCTTGAAAGACCCACTGAGTGTTCCCACAGGAGGGAAAACCAATAGGTGTGGTGACTGTAAGAAAACATTTGGTTGGAAATCGCAGCTTGTCAACCAGGAGTGACTCACACCAGGGAGAAGAAACCCAATCGTACTTCCTGTGTTGTTGCCTGGGTGGTCTAGTCTCTGCACTCCCTGTCTGTCTGTCTGTCCCATTTAATGCATGAGCATCCATCATTGCAGGACATGGAGTGGGGTGACATAGAGGGGCAAGGAGTTTGGGGTGGGGGTTGGGAAAGCCAACTGGTGATCACAAACAGCTGGCTTCCCTCGGCCCCTCCTCTCCTCAGACCAAGGTTCCCAGGGGCAGGGGAGAGTCTGATTAAGAGCCGTCTGCCAGGACATGCCCACCAGCTGCCGGGTGACCTCAGAGGCTGTTTTATGTCCAGCAACACAATGTCAGTCACAACCTTTGGTCCGTCTGCACTGTTGGAGGATGGAGCTTATTCCAAAAAGGAAAACATCTTTAAAATAGAAGCTGGCCTCCTCCGCCTGCCCCTGGCTTTTCCTGCAACTTCAAGGCTCTCTGGTGTTGGAAGTCTGAAGATGGGTGTTTTCCCTACTATGTACAGCAAAGCCAAGAAAGGGGCCAGGTGGGAAATTTACCAAATGGAATGTTGTCCTGGAGTCAGTGAACACATTTCAATTTCCAAGGGTATATTTCAGAGAGCCCCTCACCTCTTTTAGGAAAGGGGTCTTCAGCAGGGAGGATCCTTCTCATTTTCATTCTTTATCCCTTGCCTGTAGGTACACCTAAGTCTGGGACTGGATGGTCTAATATGGCAACCACTAGCCACATGAGGCTATTTAAGTTTATGTTGTTCAAAAATCGAATCAAATACAAAATTCAGTTCTTCAGTTGCACTTGCCACCTTTCAGGTGCTCAATGGCCGTATGTGGCTTTCCAGTTGTTGTCAAATAGATTCCCACTTATGATGACCCCAAGTGTGTCAGAGTAGAATTGTGGTCCACAGGGTTTTCTTTTTATTATAGTTTATTTTAGTTTTTTGTTATTGATGCTGAGAATATACACAGCAGAACATGCACCAGTTCAACAATTTTTACATGTACAATTCTGTGACATTGACTACGTTCTAGTTGTGCAACCATCCTCATCCTCCTTTGCTGAATCGTTCCTCTCCCATTAACATAAACTTGTTGTCTGCTAAGCAGGGCTTCACACCAGTTCATGCTGGTTCAACCTGTTGCTGAGAATTTGCATTTCCACCCTAGAAATACTGACGGGGATCTTGTTAAACTGTAGATTCTGATTCAGTATACCTGGGGTGGAAATGCAAATTCTCAGCAGAACATCAAACTGGAATGAACTGGTTCCAAGTCCTGCCTCTTTTTTTTTTTTTTAATTTATTTTTTATTGTGCTTTGGGTGCAAATTTACAGAGCAGAATTGGTTTACATGCAATAGTTCATGTACATTGGTTTCACTCCCCAATTATCATCCCCAAACCTAACCCACTCTCTTCCTCTCCCTTCCCTGTGATCCCCCCATCCTTGTGTCCTTCTTAGTTATGCACTCCTGTCTGTCCAGTTTTCCCTCCATGTGAATGTTGCCCCTCTAGTGCCCCATGGCCGATTGCTCCAAGGGATGTATCTCCATAGAGTAGGTGGGTGCATCATCATAGGTCAGGTATTCTGCTTATAAGTCTTTCTACTGTTGGGCTGAGAGCTAGTCCTTGGGAGTGAGTCCTATCCCAGGCCCAAAGTATATCCCAGGGCCATAGTCTTGGGGGCCCCACTAGACTCCATCTTGACCAGTAATTCTGGTCATTATTGTGTTTTTGAATTTGGTTCCTCGTGTTTCCTCCCACTCTACTGAGGAACTCCAGTTTTGATCCCTTCCCAAGTGGTTGGCATTGGTAGCTGGGCACCATCTAGTTCTTCTGGTCTTGATGTCCATCATATCCTAGGGCTGACTATTTCAAAATGCCCTTGGTTTTCTTCATTCTTCTTTGCCAAGTCCTGCCTATAATTTTCTTATCTGATCTCTCGAGTTGGTGTTGTCAATTGATCCCATATCAATAAATCTTAAAAGAGCAAATGCTCAAGGCAGATGTTATTTACTAGTTAAATTAAACCACTGTTAGGTTTTAAGAAGGCTTCAGGGGTGCAATATATTTTTTCAGTGAAAAAAATTTCCACAAGTGAGTGGTACAATATGAAGGTGGGGAAACTTTGACTTTTTTTTCCCATAGAGTTTTCAGTGGCTCATTTTTTGGAAGTAAATCATCTTTCTTCTGAAGGACCCCTAGGTAGACTTGAATCCAGCCTTTTGGTTAGCAGCTCAGTATGTGAACGCTTTGCATCACCCAGGGCCAGTGGCTACCATATTGGGTAACATAGATATCAAACATCTCCAGCATTGCAGAAAGTTCTTTTGGATGATGTCTAGGTTCAAGCAGTGGTTCTCTGCTCTGACTCTACATGGAATTGCCTGAGGAGCTTATGAAAGATCCTGATGCCTATCTGGGGTTCATCCCCAAAGATTCTAACCCAATCATTCTGAAATGGGGTCTGGTAGTAGGGTTTTTCCAAAGTTCCTCTAAGTGCATCTAACGTGCAGCCAGTACTGGTCCGTATATCTCAAACTTACCTGGTCATAATGAGCATGTGGGGCTTTTTTAAAACACAAATGCCTGGGAGCCTTCTCTAGGGATTCTGATTCAGCAGGTTTGGGGCAGGTTTCAGGAATCTATGAAGCATATCAAGTAATTCTTAGGGTAAAGGAAGTTTGGGAAAATTTGTGTAAGACTTGAAACAGGAAGATGTCACTCACCAGGCACCTGTTTGACCAGGGATTATGCTGGGGCTATACTCACAGGGCTCAGATGGTCACAATGATCCTGCATTGTGGGCTTTACCTGTATCTGTGTCACAAAACTAACCAACCAAACTCACTGCCATACAGTTGATTCTGACTCATAGAGACTCCCTTTGGGTTTCCAAAGTGGTAAATCTTTAGGGAAATAGATTGTCCAGTCTTCCTTCCATGAAGTGGCTGGGGCTGGTAGGTATGAACCGCCAGCCTTCTGGTTAGCAGTCAAATGCCTTAGGCACTAAGCCACCAGAGCTCCTTAACTGTGTCATAGGTAAGGAAAATGGAAATGCAGGAGCAGTGAAGTCCTTGCCCAAAGTCATTCAGCCAGTAAGTATTGGCATTGGCCTTTGGACACTGTCTGAGTGGGCTCTGGAGTCATTTTGGGGTTTAAGTAGCACCAGTAACTAGGTGAGTGACTTTGAGCAAGTCACTAACCCTCTCAAAGTTGAGGCATCATGATATCTACTGGTGGTGCCAACAGTTGATGTGCTAGGCTGCACATTAACTGAAAGGTTGGTGGTTTGAGTATCCAGAGGTGCTTTGGAAGAAAGGCCTCAGAAGGAAGGCTTGGCAATCTAGTTTAGACAAATCAGCCTTTGAGAATCCTATGGAGCATAGTTCTACCCTGATACACAAGGGCTCACCATGAGTGGAAATTGACAGCAACTGGTTACTTTAGGGACAGGGTAGTGAGCCAATGCACAAATGTGTGAGGAAAACTTTGCATAATGCAACAGGCGTCAGAGGTGTCCAGTACACTTAACGGTGGAGATAGCAAAGATAATGTCACTCCAAGCAGGTCTGCTTCTTTCATCATGTGTTGATTTCAAGAGAATATTTGTCTCTCTCTTGCTCGTTCTTTCTCTCTACTTACTCCCTGGAAGAGAGGGCTTGGGTCTGCTCCTTCAGGTAGTATGGCTCTAAGTGCTGGGAGAAGGGGGTCAGGAAGGCTTCTCTCTTGATGACCAGACAGACCCAGACCACTTCCATTCTACTTTAATGCAGGACTGCAGTACAACCTCAGCAGAATTAGAAAAGCAGTAATAGAAATGATAATGATGATAATTTGTGACAGTAGCAGCGAGAGTCCTGCCAGGGACTGTGCTAAGTGCTTTGTATATCAATGTGTTGAATGCTTTCTGCAAACCTATGAGGCAGATTTTACCGTGTTCTTTTTTTTTTTTTTTTCACACCAGGAAATGGAGGCTTAGAGCTGTTAAAAGAATCACCTGTGTTCATATAGCTAGTAACTAGAAGAGCTGAGATTTGAACCCAGCTTCTGACCCCAAAGCTGTTACCCCATGATGTCACTTTCATAGACAATAGAAAGAAAAGATAGCCACATAATGGAAACAAAGTTTTGGATGGCTAAGGGTCTCATAGCACTTCCATGTCCATGGCATTGTGGGGTTCTTACTGTATCTCCTATGTGGTGGGGATAAAATAATACCAGTTGTTATTGAATCAACTCCTTCTCATGGTGATCCTGTGGGCCAGACTAGAACTGTGAGTCACAATTTTCAGTGATGATTTTTCAGAAGTACATCTCCAGGCCTTTCTTCTGAGGCTGGGTAGACTCAAGCCTCCAATCTTTCTGTTAGCAGCTGACAGCATTCACTCTTTGCACCACCAATCTATGGTGAGGATAGCTAGCCCCAAGACAAGGAGCAGGAAATTAAAATCCCCGGAAGGTGTGATATGCCAGGATTACCCAGCCAATCACATCCCTGGGTGGCGCAAATGGTTTGTGCTTGACTACCAACTGAATGGTGGGTGTCTTGACCTACTCATTGGCACCATGGAAGAAAGGCCTTTTGATCTGCTTCTGTAAAGATTACAGCCAAGAAATCCCTGTGGAGCAATTCTACTCATAACACACATGTCCCCATGAATCAGAGTTGACTAAATGGCCATGGGTTTGGGTTTTTGGTTTTGGAGGGACTGAGCTGGATGCTGAAGTTGGTCTTTTGGTTGCCATATCTCTACTTTTTCTGACACAACTTCACCCTGGAGAATTTTAACTTATTATTATTACTGTTTTGGATTTCTCTCATCCTTCTTCAGCCTGATCCCATGAGTGATGAGTTGCTGAATGCCTCTCTCCTCTAGGGGTGGAAGTGATTTGGGTTTAGTTAAGGCCTGAGCAAACACAAGACTGGAGTTATCTCATTATCCCATCTTGGTTCTAATCTTTTCCCAGGAATGAGGGAAGATCCTGTGACCTCTAGATTCCCTTTAGGGAAATTCTGGCTCCTGGGAAGGTTTTTCCCCCTTACTTCACTGCAGTTCTCCACTTACAGAGAATAAAGACTAGCTCATGGGCTAGGCAGGCACCAAGGACTGTAGTGCAAGAGAATGGGTGTTGGAGTCAGCCCTTTTCTGTCTTCTTCTTGCTGTGTGAACTTGGGCACACCATTTAACCTGAGTCCCTGACTACTGTACTGTAAACTGAGAATAATAATAACATTTATCTTATATGATTACTGTGAAGATTAAATTAGATAATGGTTGTCAATACCTAGCTCTGCTGGCTACACAAAGGCTCAGATCCGAGCCATTTTGATCTGTAACCATAGTCATCAGTCAACCAAATACAGAAGCAGTGGGAGGAAGGGGGAGCCATCATGTGCCATCTGGAGTCACCCAGGGGCCCTTTCTCTCAGTGTTGATTGGGGACAGAGGAAGAGGGGGGTTGGCCTGGAGAAAGGATAGAGGTCCTTTAATGAGCTCAGGAAAGCCCATCTCCTGACAATAACAGCCCAAGACTTTGCAATAACATCCTGCCAGAAGAGGCAGCGACAGGATATGTGCTGGGGGTGGTAGCGTGTGGCAGCCCCACGCTCGCCTGCCCACCCGCTGGGCCCTCAGCTCCAAGGAGGCTCAGGAAGTAGCAGTCAGATCAGAGGGAGATGAAGACTTCCGCCTTCACATGCATCCTGGGCTGATATGGAGCCTGGAAGGTCAACTCTTTGGACGGACACTCCTGTTGGGCAGATTGTCATTGCTTTCTCTGTGAGCTGCTCCCATGGTCCATCAGTGTCCCTGCCTTGGCTGGAGCTGCCTTCTGGGACCTTGCTCAGTGGCCTTCTATGGTCTCACTGAGCCAAGGAGCAGGACAGGTGAAGGGAAATTGATTTCATCTGCCAATCTAAATAACAATATTTGGTGAAGTCTGATCACAGAGCTTGGCTGTGGAAATACAATGATGATGGAGAGAGATATTGTTCCTGTTCCTGGGGTGGATAAGTGATTTCTGCTAGGAGTGAGCTGAATGGAAGTCTAGAAGTCCAGATCACTTTAGGGATTGGTGGCAAGTAGGAGAACAGCAAGGAAGGCTTCCTGAAGGAGGAAGATTGTCAAATAGCTAAAGGACAAGCAAGAGTTGGCCAAGTGAAGAGCCTCAATGTGAGAGGTGGCCAGGTGTGTGAAAGGAGCTGAGAACGGTTGAATGGGGCTGCATGCAGCCTATAGTCCCAGGGGGCTGTGGCTGGAATGAAAGCCAAGGAACAGGAGGTGAGGGGCTTTGAGGGCTGCGTGAAGGGGAGTGTAACTCTCCATGTCCTGGAAAATGGATTTTTCATGTGCAGAGAAGGAAGGGGTTGTCGGCAGGTGCTCATCTCCCACTGGAACTAGGTTGGATTTCATTAATCCAGGTCCTGAGTGGGGTCAGCTGCTCCAGTTGGAGGGCTGGGTGACACAATGGGCTGCTCTTTCCACGGGGAATCCAGAGATCTTGCTTTCAGGCACCTCCTGATAAAGGGTCCATCTCCAGCATCTTTGGAGGCCCTGGTCCATAGAGTCGTAAATAAGTCCCATTCCTATGAAAGTTGAGAAACAATGGGAGAAAGAAATCAACTTGAAGTAGGAGGTCTGGGCTATATTCCTGGCTCTACCAGTGAGTGACATGTGACCTTGGATGTGTCACTCTTGCTCTCTGGCACTGGTTTCCTCATCTATAAAATGATGGTTTTTACAAGTGATAGAAGTGTTCTGGGCAGGGGGAGCTGGTGATAAAAGATGGAAAAGACTAGATTCCTTCTATCAAGCAGTCTTCAGTCTGGTTGTGGTAGGGGTACAGCTGTTGAAATTCAAGCATTCAGTATAACATGCTAAGTACAATGCTATAGGGATGCCCAGGGAGGTGTAGGAGCACAGACTTAGGGCCCTTTATCCAGCTAGGGACATGTGGGAAGGGTTCTTGAAGGTGGAAGCTACACTCAGGAGACATTGAATGATTAGTACAAGTTGGTGTAGATGGAAGTGGGGGTACTTTGGACACTTCTAAAGAATAGGAATCTGATCATCATGTCTGTCACCAGTACAAACTCCTGCTTTCCGAACCCCTGATGTTCCTGCAGTCATTCCTCTGTGTTGTCTGCTGGCTGGGAGAACAGCCACCACCAGAGACCTCTGGGGGTGGTCTTTTGAACATCCTCAGCTGAGTGAACACTGAGCACAGTCAGCATTAAGTCTCATGCTTGATTTGGGCAGAATTTTTCCAGCAGTCAGCAGGATGTTTTCTTGGAACCTCAAACACTTAGATTAGAGCTGGTTTAGCCTTGGTCTCTGCCAAGGTTTGCTGAAAGAGATGCCATCTACCCCTCAGGGCTTCATGAGTTGCAGAAAATGCAGCTCCACCTGTCCAGCTTCTGAAAATTCATTGTGTGTAAACTGCATGGTGGGTACTGGGTAGGCACTGGTCCTGCCTTCACAGAGCCCAAAGCTCTGAGTGCAGGAGTGGGTGGTGAACAAATGAGCTCATGGATGAGTGAGTACTTAGATGGATGAGAATGTTCTGTAGAACAGGGGACCATTCTATGGGAGGATATAACCAGGGAATCTGAGTCAACTTGATGGCAACTGGTTAACTAGGAATCTGAGCTATCTTGGCTAGTTTGCAGGAGGACTCCTACACAGGGATGTTTGAGGGAAGATCCAAAGGAACAGAAGAATTCACTAGATGAAGGGCAAGGATGGGATAGAGAGGAAGAGGATCAGCATTCTAGACAACAGGGGTTATAGAGTGTTGTCCATTAAAGAAGTGAAAGAAGGCCAGGTGGCTGGTGTGCAGAAGGAAGGGGAAGATGATATGACATCATACTAACGGGCTGGCCAGAGTCACCCATGTAGGCTGCACTCAGAGTTTTGGTCTTTACTCTAAAAACAATGGGTATCCGCAGCAGCAGGATTGGTAGGATCAGGTTGGAGTTTTCAGAGGAAAAATCACTCTGGATATATCCAGGAGAACAGATGATGGAGAAGGACCAGTTAGGAGGAGATGGCAATGGTCCATCTGGAGATAAAGGCGACCTGGACTAGGGAGTGGAAGTGGAGATGCTGAGGTGGGGTCAGTTTTGAAGGTGATGGGATTTGGTGATAGCATGCAGGCAGAAGATGAGAAGGTATCTCAAGATTTTTGAACTGTCAGAGCTCTGGAAGACTATGAAACTATCTAGTCTACCCTCTCATCTAACTGCACAGGGAAACTGAGGCTCAGGGAAGCAGAAGGAGGAAGAGCTTCCAAGGTGGAGGACTAGAGCCAGTATGAGAGCTACACCCTGTGCTTATTCTGTTCTATTACAGTTGTGTTTATAGCTGCTGTCAAGCTGCTATGAAACTCAATGAAACTCCATGCACAACAGGATTAGACTGATGTGATCCACAGGGTTTCAATAGGCTAATTTTTTTTGAAGTATATCACCATGTGTTTCTTCGTAGTCTGGTCTGGATGCTCTGCTGAAACCTATTCAGCATAACGGCAGCTTGCAAGCCTCCACTGACACATGAAGGTGGTTGTTCATGGGGTCCATTGGCTAGGAATTGAACCATGGTCTTCTGCATGGAAGATAAGAATTCTACCACTGAACCATCACTGCCTCTCATCTATTACAGTAGAGTCACAGAATCTTAAAGAATCAGAGCAGGAAGTAAGCTTAGAAGTCACTTGTCTGATTCTTACATTTTTTAGTCAAGAAAACTGAGGGTGAAACATTTGGTGACCAAAAGCCAGTTGTTGCTGTTGTTAGATGCTGCCAAGTTGACTCCAACTCATAGCACCCCTATGTACTCAAAACCCAAATTCACTGCCGTCAAGTCAATTCTGACTCATAGCGACCCCTCCTTGGGTTTCTGAGGCAGTATCTCTATGGTAGTAGATTGCTCAGTCTTCCTTCCAAGGAGTGGCTGGTGGGTTTGAACTGGCAGCCTTCTGGTTAGCAGTCAAATGCCTTAGGCACTACGCCACCAGAACAAAACACTACCTGGTCCTGTGCCATCCTCACAATCCTTGCTATACTTGAGCCCACCATTGCATCCAGTGTCAACCCATCTCACTGAGGGTCTTCCCTTCTTCACTGACCCTCTACTTTACCAAGCATGATATCCTTTTCAGGGGAGGGTCCCTTTTGATAACATGACCAGAATAGGTGAGATGAAGTCTGGCCATTGTTGCTTTCAAGGAGCATTCTGCTGCACTTCTTCCAGGACAGATTTGTTCATTCTTCTGGCAGTCCACGGTATTTTCAGAATTCTTTGCCAACACCACAATTCAAAGGCATCAATTCTTCTTCGGTCTTCCTTATTCACTGTCCAGCTTTCACATGCATATGAGACAAATACTATGGCTTGGGGCAGGCACACCTTCCTCTTTAAAGTGGCATCTTTGCTTCTTAACACTTTGAAGAGGTCTTTTGCCGCAGATTTTTCCAATGCAATAGGATGTTTGATCAGCTCTGGTGGCGCAGTGCCTAAGGCACCTGACTGCTAACCAGAAGGCTGGCAGTTCAAACCCACCAGCCACTCCTTGGGAGGAAGATGGGGCAATCTGCTTCCATAATGATACTGTCTCAGAATCCCATGGAGGGGTCGCTATGAGTCAGGACTGACTCGACGGCATATAACAACAACAACAGCTTCCGTGGGTGTTGACTGTGGATCCAAGTAAAATGAATTTACTGACAACTTCTTTTCTCCATTTATCATGATGTTGCTCATTGGTCCAGTTCTAAGGATTTTCATTTTCTTTATGTTGAAGTGTAATTCACTGAAGACTACATTCTTGGATCTTTGTCAGTAAGTGTTCCAAGTCCTCTTCACTTTCAGCAAAGTTGTGTTGTCTGCATATTGCAGGTTGTTAGTTGTTCTTCCTCCAATCCCAAAGTTGTGTTCTTTTTTATATAGTCCAGCTCTTGGATTATTTGCTCAGCATACAGATTGAATAAGTATGGTGAAAGGATATAACCCTGACATACATGCTTTCTGATTTTTAAATTATGCAGAATCCCCTTGCTCTGCTCAAATGACAGTCTCTTGGTCTATGTACAGGTTCCTCTCGAGAACGATTAAGGTGTTCTGGAATTCCCAATCTTTGCAATATTACACATAATTTGCTATGATCCACACAGCCGAATGCCTTTGCATAGTCAACAAAACACAGGTAGTCATCTTTCTGGTATTCTCTGTTTTAGCTGAGATACAGCTGACATTAGCAATTATATCCCTCATTTCACATCTTCTTCTGAATCCAGCTTGCATTTCTGAAAGTTCCCTGTCCATATGCTGCTGCGACTGTTCTTGAATTATCTTCAGCAAGATTTTACTTGTGTGTGATATTAATGATACACAGAGTCACTGTATCAAAAAAGAATTGGTTGATGTCCAACTATTTCAGGAGGTAGCATATGATCAAGAATCAATGGAGTTGAAGGAAGAAGTCTAAGCTGTACTGAGAGAATTGGTGAAAAACAAAGCTCCAGGAATTGACAGAATATCCATTGAGATGCTTCAACAAATGAAAACAGTGCTGGAAGAGCTTGCTCATTTATGCCAAGACATTTGGAAAGGTCACCTAGGCTCTCTGCCTTTCCACAGGAGGTTATTCTGACAAGGACCCTTTGTTCCAGTCACGCTCTGAGCTTACTCCCTTCTTTTCCACCTCAGTGCCTCTGCTCCTACTTTCCCCTACCTGAATGCCTCCATTCTTGCCTTTACCATCTTCAAGTTTCAGATTCCTTTCTGCATGATGTTTTCTTTGATGGCTTCAAAGGACCTTGAGCACCCTCTTCTCTGCATTTCCAAAGCATCTGCAGCTTCTTTTCCCCTCTTGTCCCAGATTGCATTCTGCATGTAATCTGTCTTCTTGTGACTGCACCATTCCTTCCCTACTTGACTTTGAGCTCCTCAAGGGCCCTGACCCTGCTTCAGGCTGGCATCATGAGGGCATCTAAGCACATTGGCACCCAAAACAGTTGTGATGAATGTTTGTGGACCTGAATGGAATTATCTTGGTCCAGAGCTCCCCATCTAGGGTTTGTTTTCACCTTTATGCACAGGTATTGGGCTCAATTAGTCAGTGGGGTTCAGTGGTAGAATTCTCACCTTCCGTGCAGCTGGTTCAATTCCCAGCCAATGCATCTCATGCCCAGTCACCGCTCCTCTGTCAGTGGAGGCTTGCGTTTTGCCCTAATGCTGAGCAGGATTCAGTGGAGCTTCCAGACGAAGATGGACTAGGAGGGAAGGCCTGGTGATTTACTTCTGAGAATCAGCCAGTGACAATCCTACGCATTGCAGTAGTCTGGGCTGATTGGAACCGGTTGTGGGGATGCTGCAGGACCTGGCAGTGTGTCATTTCCTTGGGCTTGAGAGGGAGTCTAACTCCATGGCAGCTGGCAACACTCAAGGAGTAGAGCTAAAAGTAGGCAGGAGTGGGGGAGAGAGGATCTCTGTCTCCCTTCCCCTCCAGTGTCTGTTGAAAGCAGCCCTCTCCTGGGACCCCTCTGACCTCGGCTGACCTTCACCAGGGCTGTTTTCTCATTCTCCTGGACGGGGCTGAGAAAAACAGGAAGAATCATTACAGAGTCAGAGCCTTCCGAACCAGCAGAGTGATTGCTGATTCCTTTTACAGACTCGGAAAGCTTTGCGCTTTGTGACAAAAGAGGGGGCTTTTCCGGCTGGCCCGGAGATGAACCCTCTACTAGCCTCCTGAACCTATCCAGCACCATTTCCAGGCTCACGCCCTTCACTTCCTCTCCTCTTTCCTCCACAGTCTCCAGCGTTTTCTACACTTAGAAAATGTAGAGTTGGAGGCCCCTCATTTTATCCAGAATCTTTCTCTAAGAGATCATCTGTCCCTTTGTTCAAAGTGTAGTCCATTGGCAGTGATGCTGGCTGCTTGTTGGAAATGTAATTCCCAGGCCCTCTGCAGAGTAGAACTGCTCTGTAGCCTACTGAATCCGAACGTGCACCTTAGCAACCCAGGGCATGCTTATGCACGCTGAAGTCTGAGAAGGGTTCAAACCCACTTTGATTTTCTTTTTCATCAGAGGTGATATAGGAATCCCAGAGAAAGACAATGACTTGTTAGTTACTGGCAAGACTAAGGCTAATTTAATTTAACAAACATTGTTGAAAACTTATTGTGAACCCAGTCCCATGCTAGGCACTGTGGATAAAATTGGAAGTAGGGTACTCGGGTCTCCTTTTGTAATTCTTTTATGAACCTAAATACACCCAGATGAGGACCTCAGCAAGTGTTTGTTGGGTGAACAAGTTTCTTGAATTCCAGCCCAGTACCACTTCCACTTCATTCCAGCTGCCTTCTATAATTACCAACCCTTTAGAGTAGCATCTTTTTTTCAGACAGAAATAAATACGTTCACTCTTTAAGGAGGAATTCAGAGTGGGGTTGTATCGGTTTTGCCAACTCTGAGCGACAGAATCCTAAGACTTATGAGGTAGTGTTCATGCAATCCAAAAATTCATATATAACAAGTGATAGAAGGAGTGAGACTGCACCAAAACAAAAACATTTACAACCGACTAAACATCATTGATGAAGCAGGTTATAGGGTAGGTTCAAATATCAGTCCCCTACCTGTCTGTCAGGAGCTGTGGTGGCGTAGTGCATAAGGCACTTGACTGCTAACCAGAAGGCTGGCTGTTCACACACTGGCCCCTCCTCAGAAGAAAGATGGGGCAATCTACTTTTGTAGTGATACCACCTCAGAAACCCAAGGAGGGGTCGCTATGAGTCGGACTGACTCGATGGTGGTGAGTTTGGTTTTTTGGACCTGTCTGTCAGTTTGTTGTACTGTGGTAGCATGCATGTGGCTGTGATGTTGGAAGCTATACTACCAGTATCTCAAATATCAGTGGGGTTACCTGTGGTTGACAAGTTTCAGGGGAGCTGCCAGACTAAGATGGTCTAGGAAGAAAAGCTGGGCAATCTACTCCTGCAAAGTAGCCAATGAAGCCCTACAAGTCACAGCAGAACCATCTGACGTGCTCGCTCTGGGCATGTCGTCAGATGGCATCAGCAGCTGGAGGAGGCCATCGTGGTTGGAGAAGTAGAAGGGGAGGAATATCTTTGGACAGGTGGAGTGGCATAATGGGCACAAGGACGAACTCAAACAGACTGGGAATCATGCAGATGGTGCAGGATCAGGCACTGTCCTGTTGTGAGTCAGAGTCTGTCTATATCTATCTGTCTATATATCTATCTATCTATGTATCGTAGTTAAGGTTACATGTCAACTTGTCTGGACCTGGTTGAGTGGCTGGGCAACTGGAAGTAGTTATTCCCCATGGTGAGATTGGCAATCACCTCCGTGGTGGAATCTACTGCAGCAGTTGAGTAGCTGTCTTAGGGATGTGTTCTGCTTCCAATGTATAATGTGAAGTTTTGAGAAAGGTCTCTGCAACTTTTTTGGCACACTTGGAGCCTGCATGTAGCTGAATCTTCAGTCAGCAGCCCAGCATGTTTCTTGGTGATCTTGGGACTGTCTCTGGACTTGAACTAGCAACGTGCCATGTTGTTTGATAATCTTGGGACTGTGCCATTTTATTTGTCAACCTTGGTTTTGATTCAGCTGCCTGAGTTAAGAAAAGCCTCTAGCTTCAGTGGGCCAGGAGCAAGAGGCAGAGCTAAAGCCCAAGTTCAAGGGGCCTTTCCCAAGCCCCTAGAGCTGGTAGTTTGAGCTTGTACTTCCAGCCTCTTAAACTGTAAGAGAATAAATCCCTGTTTGTTAAAGCCCCCCTTTTGTGGCATCTTCTGTTAGAGTGGCATGAAGTAACCAAAACACTATCCATCCATCCATCCATCCATCCATCCATCCATCTATCCATCCTTCTCTCTCTCTCTCATCTCTCTCTCTCATCTATCTATCAACCATATATCTACCTATTTTCTATCAACTATCAGAGCTCAGCTCCACCAGACCAAAGGTCTGGTGATAACCTCATGTCTGTGGCTGAGGATTCTGTTCTGTTCAGCTTGGATTGTCTTTTGGCTATTCATGTTGCTCTTGTCCCCTAAGATCTTACTTCTCTTGTAATGTCAGTTTCTTCCCTTATGGGCTTTAATATTGATTTAGCATTTGCTTAATCTTTGGAAACTACTTTGATTTCTAAGGAAGGCTCTCCTCCTGCCTTATCTACTCATCAAAATGGTGACTGTGCAATGCAGTCACTCACTCTACATCTGTGCTTCTGATGGCTGTTGCATTATTTCTGGGAGCTCAATAGTCTCCCACATTGTGGAGCTGGAGTGCCTGGGTGGCACAGACAGTAAATGTGCTCAGCTGCTGCCTGAAAGTTTGACAGTTCGATTCCACCCAGAGGCTTCTCTGAAGAAAGGCCTGGTGATGTACTTCTGATAAACCAGTAACTGAAAATCCTATGGAGCACCGTTCAACTCTGACACTCCTGAGGTCACCATGAGTTGGACTCATCTTGCCAGCAACTGGTTTATTGTGCAGTTAAACAGGGTTTTAAATTCCTTTGCATGGAAGGGGTCACATACCACATGATGTTTGAACTGAAAATGACTTCTCCTTTAGGAAAAAAAATACACAGCTGCCATGATACTTTTCTTTGTAGTGTTATTTTGCAGCTGTATCTTGGAATGTCAGTATTGGTCAAGACCAGTGTGAGAAGGGTTGCAATCTTCTCTTCATTAATTTCTGTTGCCCTTATAAAACTCTTTTAATAACTACATCTTCACAATACTGTACACTGACATTTCCTAATGCAAAGGAATGTGATACAAATTTCTAGCTATGTTATTCTTGGAAAAGGTAGAAGCAAGAACTAGGGATCTCACATACTTCTTTGCATTGGTTGGCTAACTTAATTGAATCCAGGGTAATTAAATTATTCTGAATAAGAAAAAAAAAAAAAGTATTATTGTTAGTTGCCATGGAGTTGGCTATGACTTCTGGGGACCTTATGCATGCCAGAATGAATTGTTGCCCACCCACGCCATCTTGATTACTGGCATGTTTGAGTCCACTGTTGTGGGTATTACCTCAATCCATCTCAGTGAGGGCTTCCCTCGTTCTCATCAACAGTGCACTTTGCCAACCATGATGTCCTTTTCTAGTGATTGGTCTTTCCTGACAATGTGTCTAAAACAAGGCAGCTGAAGTCTCACCATCCTTGCTTCTAAGGTGCATGGTTGTATTTTTTCTAAGACTGATTTGTTCATTCTTCTGGCAGTCCATGGTATATTTAATATTCTTTTTTATTGTTTTCTTACTATATGCCAGGCAATATTCTACTCATTAATGGCGGTGCAGTGGTTAAGGCATTCAGCTTCTAACCAAAACGTTGGTGGTTCAAACCCATCAGCCACTCTGTGGGAGAAAGATGAGGCAGTCTGCATCTGTAGGGATTTACAGGCTTGGGAACTCTGTGGGGGTCATTATGAGTCAGAATCTACTCGATGGCAGTATCACTACTGTAATGTTATGAGATAAGCACTATACCCATTTTACACAGAAGGAAACAAGTCACCAAGATATTGAGTTATCTAGGTAGTAAATTAGTTAGATATCTAGTTAATAAGTGGCAATAGCAGGACTTGAACTTGGGTTGTTTGACAGCACAGCATGGGCTGTTACACTCTACACAACTTGCTGCTGGTGTAGGATGGCTACTGTGGGTTTCAGCCTTATGTTGCTGACACATTTTTGTCTCTAATAAGTCTATTCCTTATAGGCCAGGGTTTCAGTTGCCCATTGCTAGATAACAAATCATCCTGAAGTGTAGAGACTTCAGTCTCACCCCTGGAGCTTAGTTGGACAGTTCTGCCTCTGCTCTCACTTGGGCTCTCTTGTTGGGCAGCAGTCGGAGGTGGTTGCGGCTGAATGTCTATGATGCCTTGGGGATGATGGTTCGTAGGCTGAGCTTAGCTTGTACACTTAACCTGCTACTGTAGAACTGATTCTGACTCATGACAACACTGTTACAGAGTAGAACTTCTCCACAGGGTTCCCTGTGTGGCACAAATGGTTAATCTCTCAGCTACTAGCCGAAAGTTTGGAAGTTCAAACCCTCCTAGAGTGCCTCAGAAGACAGGCCTGGCTATCACACAGCCCTGAAAACCCTATGGAGCACAGTTCTACTGTGCTCTGCACACGTGAGGTCACCATGGGTTAGAATCAGCTTGATGGCATCTAGCAACAATAATCTTAGTGGAAGCAGATTGCCCAGTTTTTCTTCTGTGGTGCCGCTGGGTAGGTTTGAACAGCCAATCTTTAGGTTGATAGCTGCAAGCCATTTGCATCACCTAACGACATTGCTGGTATACTAGAGGATGTTTTCTTTCCACATGGCCTCTGAAGCAGGGTAGCTGTGTTTAATCTGTGGTGGTTCTGGGCTCCCAAGAGCACAAAAGCAGAAACCACCTATGGGTAGGTCTGCAACTGGCACAATATCACTTCCACCACCTGCCTTTGGTTAAATCGAGTCCCAGGGTCAGCCCAGCTTCAGTGTGGGAGAGGACTCAAGAGCCTGAATACCAGAGATGTGGCTCACTAGGCACCAGGCTTGGAGATTGGCTGCCACACCTTGACAATGTGACCTGTGTAGTAGGTGATAGTGGGTCAGTAGTCTGGAGGGCAGATGTGGCTGAAAATCCTGGCTTTACCACATTCTGGCTCTGTGACCTTGGACAAGTTACTGAACGTCTTAGTCTCTGTAAAATTCTTTCCCTATAAACTCCAGAAAACCAAACTCACTGCTGACAAGTAGATTTGACTCACAGTGACCCCTCCTTGGGTTTCTGAGGCAGTATCTCTACAGAAGTAGATTGCCCAAACTTCCTTCCGAGGAGTGGCTGGTGGGTTTGAACCACTAGCCTTCTGGTTAGCAGTCAAGTGCATTAGGTGCTATGCCACCAGACCTCCCCTCCCTATAAAAGGGGGATGATAATATTAGTCCCTAACATTAATTGGGAGCTCTGGTAGCATAGTGCCTAAGGCACTTGACTGCTCCTCGGAAGGAAGGTTGGGCAATCCTACTTCCGTACTGATACTGCCTCGGAAACCCAAGGAGGGGTCGCTATGAGTTGGGGCTGACTCGACGGCAAACAACAACAACAACAACAACAACAACAACATTAATTGAAGGAGTCCCTGGGAGTTGCAAAAGGTTAAGGGTTTGACTTACTAGATGAAATGTTGATGAAATGTTGCTGACACATTTTTGTCTCTAATAAGTCTATTCCTTATAGGCCAGTGTTTCAGCTGTCCATTGCTAGATAACAAATCACCCTGAAGTGTAGAGACTTAATTCAACTGATTAACTCAGAGGCACCTTGGAAGAAAAGCCTGGTAATTTGCTTCTGTGAGGTCACAGCCTTGAAACCCTACAGAGCAGCTCTATTCTGCACACCTGGGATCACAGGAGCTGGAATCAACTTGGTGGCAGCTAACCACAACACTATTAACTGAATATTACTCAGTTTACATATATGCGCCAATTGAATCCTCACAGAGACCCTGTGAACGTAGCTACCGTGATCCTCTCGTATTTACAGTCAGGGAAATTCAGGCACAAAAAACATGAGACACCTGCCTGTCTCAGTTATCTGGGGCTGCTGTAACAGAAATGCCACAAGTGAGTGGCTTTAATAAACTGAGATTTATTTTCTCACCGTTTAGGGGGCTAGCAGTCTGACTTGAGGGTGCTGGCTCTAAGGGAAGGCTTCCTCCTTCTGTTGGCCCTGGGAGAAGGTCCTTCTCTCTTTGGAGTTTCTGCCTCTGGGGGATCTCCATGTGGTTTGGCATCTCCTCCTCTCTCTGTTCTGCTTGCTTGTTTCATCTCTTTTATACCTCAAAGGGGATTGACAAGGAAGGTTGGGCAATCCTACTTCCGTAGTGATACTGCCTCGGAAACCCAAGGAGGGGTCGCTATGAGTCGGGCCCGACTCGAAGGCAAATAACAACAACAACAACAACAACAACCCTAATCCTGAGTCATTAACAAAACAAAGCCACTCATTCTCATATGGGATTATAGTCACAGGCATAAAGTTCAAGATTTAAAACCGTTATTTTTAGAGGACATAATTCAATCCATACCTCTGCCCAAGTCCACAAAGCTGGCAGTGCTGGGATTTGAATCACACCCAGTGTAGTCTCCAAGCCCACGCTCAATAGTCTTCATAGTATTAGCACCATCCTGAAAGGCCCAGCTCATCACGACCTCCGTTCATCCCTTTGCTAAGATGAGTACAAGCTGTTTGTTCCCACTTTTCTTTATATGATTCTGTGTAATATTCCCATTTCAAACATATCTGGGCCTATCTCAGTACGATTTGTTTCCTGGATTTGCCTCCTTACCTATACAGGCAAGAGAGTCTTATGCCTTTCTTCCAGGAAATCACTTTAGATTGATGCTCTGCCTCTAGGCGCACATCACCATGAGTACAAATCTACCTCTTCTTTGAAAATGCTGCTGATGATTTAGGCTTGAACTCCAGCTCCTGAGCCCAATTGCTTTGTTTAGGAATCCACTGGGGCACTTGACTGGAAACTGCATAGCCTCAAACCAACACTGTATGTTCAGATTTTTCTACCCTGTCTGTCTCTGGGCCCTGAGATTTGGCCTCTTTCCTGTTTCATGAATCTGTTTGCATATCTGATTCCACCCTCCCCCTTCTAACTCATTCATTAGGGTTTTCTGATTATTGACTATCTCATGGTATTTTTTAAATGGAATTATGGTAGCTTTTCTACTACTTGAATCTGGCTGAGCATGTTGTTATGTGCCGTCGAGTTGGACCCGACTCATAGCAACCTCTCCTTGAGTTTCTGAGGTGGTATCACTACGGAAGTCGATTGCCCAACGTTCCTTCCGAGGAGTGGCTGGTGGGTTTGAACTGCCAGCCTTCTGGTTAGCAGTCAAGTGCCTTAGGCACTATGCTACCAGAGCTCCCATAGATGGAGCTAAAGGAAAAAAAAAAAAGTTGTCCTTGATTCCTCTTTTGCCCTCTCTCTTCTTATCTAGGGCATCCGCATGTCCCATTGGCTCTGCCTCCAAAATAGATCAGCAGTCTGTCCCCTTCTCCATCACCTCCATTGACATCTCCTTCAGAGCACCTTCCACCTGGACTCATGCAGAAGGCCCCTCCCATCCTCTGGTGCCCAGCTTACATATATTCCCATTTTTGGAATGTTTTCCCTGTAGTTTCTAGAGTTGTCTTTGAAAGGTAATCAGATCATATCATTCCCCTGCTTAAAACTGTCTAGTGGTTTCCCATCACCTTTACATTAAATGTGAAGTCTGACCAGGGCCCACAGGACCTACTTCTTCAACCTCATCTTCCTGCTGTATTTTCTTTGCAGAACTTGCCACTATGTGGAGTTTTTATTTTTCTTTTCTATTGACTGCTCTCCTCTGCTTCCCCTTAGAAAGCAGGCACCATAGGGCAGGGACTTGGCCTTGTTCACATTCTCATTTTCATATTGCCATATTCCTAGTGCTAAAACAATGCTTAGCCCATGGAGGTGTGTGATCAAAATGTTGAATGAATGAAAGATTAAACTGCTTCTTTATATGAAGATGTAACTCTTGGCCAGCTACTCTTTCTATATTAATCATTCCCATTGCTTTCACTATGAATTTATGTGAACATGCTCAAGGATCTCTTTCGAGTATTGGTTCACTTGTAGGAGTAGAATCTTCAGGCACCTTATGATGTATTTTCTAAAACTTCACGCTGTGTACTCTTCAGTGATTCCATGAAATAAGTGTAAATCTAAGGAGAACACTCTTGCTAACATTCTCTTCTTCTTAAGCCTGTCATATTGGTGTTTTTATCTTTGTATGATCTCTGTTCTCCATGTCACGTGGATCTGCTACTTATCAACTGTGTAACCTTGGGGAGGTACGTAACCTATCTGTGCCTCTGTTCCTTCCTCTGTAAGCTGGGTATAGTAATGGTACCTATCTTGCATTGCTGTGAACATTAAGTGAATTAATCCATGTAAAGTGCTTAGCACAGCATCTGGCATATAGTGGGTGCCTCATCATAATCACTAGTTGCTAGGTATATGTTTGGCACTAGGAACAGCATAGGAGTTCTTGTAGCGTAGTGCCTAAGGCACTGGACTGCTAATCAGAAGGCTGGTGGTTCAGCCACTAGCCACTCCTGGAAAGGAAGGTTGGACAATCTACTTCCATAGTGATACCGCTTCAGAAACCCAAGGAGGGGTCTCTATGAGTTGGGTCCGACTTAACGGCACATAACAGCAACAACAGGGACACCAATGAATGAGATACACAAGATCTGGTCTTCTGAACATGTCTGCTTCTTATTTTTGATTTTTCACTTGCTCACTATAGTTTATATTAAATAGTTACCTTTAAGAGAAAATTTTTGCCTCCCTCTAGTCTACTCCAGAAAATATGCGTTATGGTCTTTCTATCTGAGTGCTCTGAGTTAATTTCTGTGTTCTCTTTAGTGGCTTTATTCTGTGAGTGCAGCGTTTTTTCTGTACCCTGTGGCAATTGGGTTGGGAGGAATCAAATCAAACCAAACCCACTGCCATTGAGTTGATTCTGACTCATAGCAACCCTACAAACCAAAAACTGGAGCTCTGGGAACGTAGTGCCTAAGGCACTTGACTGCTAACCAGAATGCTGGCGGTTCAAACCCACCAGCCACTCCTCAGATGGAAGGTTGGGCAATCTATTTCCATAGCGATACTACCTCGGAAACCCAAGGAGGGGGTCGCTATGAGTCGGGTCCGACTCGACGGCACATAACGACAACAACAACAACAAACCAAAAACCAAACTCACAACTGTCAAATTGAATCCGACTCATAGCGACCCCTCCTTGGGTTTCTGAGGCAGTATCTCTATAGGAGTAGATTACCCAGTCTTCCTTCTGAGGAGTGGCTGGTGGGTTTGAACCACCAGCCTTTTGGTTAGCAGTCAAATGCCTTAGGCACTACATCACGAGAGCTCCCTAGCAACCCTGTAGAACAGATTAAAATTGCTGCATACGGTTTCCAAGGCTGTAAATCTTTATGGAAGCAGACTCTTCATCTTTCTCTTGCACAGTGCCTGGTGGGTTTGACCTTCTGGTTAGCAGTCAAATGCTTTAACCATTATGCCACCAGAGCTCCTTTGGAGGGAATAGGGAAGGTTAAAATTCTCCTCTTGGTAGAAGGAACCATTTCCTGATTAGAGCCACTTCTTGCTTGGTTCAACATCCTGCTTAGAGTCATTTCCTTCTTAGTGTACTGAGATAAAAATGGCAGCTGTCATACCTACACATCTACTCTCTCCTCCTCCTTTTTTCCGTCTTTGTTTCCAAGGTATACCACACGATGTTTTATAGATATTTGCAAGACCCAATAGGGTTAGAACCCCCTTTCTTCTTTATTAACCTAATAGAGCAGAGACTCAATCTATACCACAGATTGTCTCTTTCAACCCCCGCTCCAAGCATTTATTGTTCTTGTTGTTATGTGCCATGGAGTCAGCCCTGACTCATAGCGACCTCTTCTTGGGTTTCTGAGGTGGTATCACTATGGAAGTAGATTGCCCAACCTTCCTTCCGAGGAGTGGTTGGTGGGTTTGACCTGCCAGCCTTCTGGTTAGCAGTCAAGTGCCTTAGGCACTGTGCTACCAGAGCTCCTACTCCAAGCTTTTGGATGCCTGGTTTACCTGCATGCCTGAGCTAGTATTCCTTTCCTACACTCCTAGTGTAGGCTATCTTTTTGGCACATACTCCTTAGTGATGCTAACTAGGCAGGCACACCCACTTGCCTTGGCATGTTTTAAGGATGACCCAAGCTGTAAACCCCAACATGTAAAAGACATATGTTCTCTTCTTTGTGTAATTTCAGGCACCAAAATATGCCTACACATAGGGGTGTATGCATACAGACACACACATTTTCCTTTTTGCCTGGTAGAAATATGCTTCTGTGATGTTCTTTCTCCTCCCACACATGCCCCTCCATGGCTGGCACATCTCCTAATTACCTCCATCTACTCCCTCCCCATAGACCTTTCGTGTGTATATTTTGGCACACATTCTCTTGGTTCTGCCTAGTTCCTTTCTCTCCCTCTTTCTTTGCCTGCCTCCCTCCTTCTCCCTCCTCTTCACAACTCTTCAGAAAATTTGTTAAACTATACACTCTTTATTATTAATGTACATTTATGAAAAATTCTTCACAGTTACAAAAGTGCATGGTTATAAAATCATCTCCATACAAAGGTTGGCATCTTCCCTTTTCCCACCCCTTCCCAGCCCTCCCACCCCCAGTCATGAGCACTCCGCAGGGCTGCAGTTAGGGAAATTGAGAGCTTTGTGGATCCAGAGCTCTGCACTCAGTGCCATGGCAAACTCCATGGTGATTTATGAAGGACCTTGCAACTTAATTTCTCTCATTTCCCATTTGCCTCCTTCTAGGGTGATGAGAGCAAATGAGATCTTCTAACTTTGAGAAGATGTCCTAATGAGGAATGGACAAAGGTGTCTCCTTATGTTCTTCTAGAGTTGGAAATGAGGAATAGATAAAGATGTATCTTTATATTCTTTTAGAGCTGAAAATATTGTCAGAGCCACGTTAACAAAGACATCTAGGGGGAAGTGAAGGTTGTAGGTCTTGCTTGTTGGTTGAACAGAAATACTTGCCTTGGTCTTTTTAAATTTTATACATTAAGTGCCAGGAAACTCTACAGCAATTCTAGGCACCTATTTCTGTAGGGATCCCTGGGAATGGAGAAGCAGAGATGAGAGTTTTTCTGAGCTTGACCAGAAGTAATTAGTCTAGAGTAGTGTGAATGTGGGATCTTTTCAAAGAACAATTTTCTTGGCCTACACCTTGGTCATCATAGCCCTAATTGGTTGGATAAACTTTGATGTTCTTGATTCCAGCCTGAAGGAAGCTCCTATGACTAGGACAAGTCTCTGCAGGGTAGGGATTGGAAGGAAGCAGGGAGAAGTCAGACTCTCATGAGACTGCCTCAACCATAGGTTTTGCTTTTCTTTTTTAATTTTCTGAGTAGCCAGCCCCACTCAAAGCCTGATTGGTGTCCATCTTGGTGTATCACAAGATGCAACAGATAGAAGGCTGAGTGGATAGTGTCAGAGAACTGAATGTAATTCCAGTGAGGTCTGCCCCACGCCAGCAGAGAGCCAACACACTAAGAACCTTATAGACAAACACAGTGACTCAGAGATACCCTAACACATCACATTAAACAGTTTGGAAAAGAAATGATGAAGCCTTGTGGCTATGGGTTCTTGGTCACTGGTGAACATTGGTAGGAACGTTTCTAACCAGGATTTCTAGATTGCCTCTAGAAGTGTGCTTCTTTGTTGCTTCTGACAGCCTGAACAAGGCAGTGGTGGTGGTGATGGGGAGCAGGGCATTCCTTGGCAGTAGGGAAGTTGAACAAACCACATCACTCCCCTCATTGTGCTTCAGTTAACTGGGGACCTTCTAGCAGCTGGAGAATCTCTGTGCTTTAAAGCCATGTATCCTCCTCAGTAAAGTTTGTCATTACTAAAGATCATATTGTTCTACTAGAAAGAACATCTGATCTTAAGGGAAATTTGTCATCTACTTTGGTCCTAGTTCTATGTGAAAAAGTACATTATCTTGAAATACATTAGCTATATACTAATGAACAAGAGTCCTTAAGAGATGATCAGAGGTGCACATGGTATTCCTCTAAGGGACGCTTAACTATTTGTGTCAGGACTATTACTTCTAAGAACTTCTCTCTAAATATCTGAGGCTGTCACCTAGAATGGTAGAGAGCAGCCCAAGTCTACCCTTCCTTGGCCATCACAGAAGAGACAGGGTGCAGTTCTTCAGATGTCCCAGGAGCAGAGCTTTAGTCCAGATAGATGTAAGAAGAAATTCAAGGGACACAGAATTCAAGTCCTCCAAGTCCAGCAAAGTCTCTGGGGACTCTTTGGGTTGACCAGCTCAGGGACGTATCCACCCATTGCTGCTGAGTTCATTCTGACTCGTGGAGAACCCGTTGTGTCACAGTAGAACTGTGCTCCATAGGGTTTCAACGGTTGATTTTTTCAAAGTGCAGCTCCAGGCCTTTCTTTCAAGGAGCATCTGGGTAGACTTGAACTTCCAACTTTTGATTAGTAACGGAGGATGTCAACAATTGGCACCATGCAGGAACTCCCAGGGAAGCATCGTGGAAGAAAGACTTCCTGGAAAGTCACGTGTTATCCTCCACCATGCTTTTCAGGCCTTGCTGAGAGATTGGGGTGATGTAAGCCTACTAGAGCTGGGGGCAAGGCAGAGCATTTCTGTTCTAATTCATTCCAACTGGCCCTGTCACCATGTTAGATTGTGATTGTGCTTTGAAGTCTAGTCAGAGATATGCTAGTGTTGTCTCTTGTCTCCTCCTCCTTCAGGGTCCCACTGCCCTCTCCACCTAACCCATAGAGCTCATTACCCATAGGTTTCTCTACACCCTTAGTTTCTCTTACAACACAACACAGCAGTGCTTATGTAGGAGTGGTAACACAGCTTCCTTTCCTGTTTCCCAAAGATCCATTTTTTTACATGACTGCCCCCATGGCTATCAATTCTAATGCTGCCTCTATGCTTCAGAGGCTGTGATTTGCCCTACAATGATCAGATCTAAATCTGCACAGTAGCTGATCTACTAACATGCTCATGTTTGCTGGACCTAGGGCCCTACTACCCAGCCCTCCGATGCAGTCTCTTCTTCAGGCAAAGGGGAGAGTACTGGAAAGAGAACTGAGTTGGAGCCAGGAGTCCCAATCTTCCACTTAACAAGCCACACCCTCTCTTGCACCTCTGTTTTCCCCTCCATAAAACAGAAGTAGTGATGTTTGCCTGCTTCCCACACAGGGTTGTGAAAAGTCAAGGAGGATACGCAGAAGCATTTCATGAACTGTCCTGAGCTGAATTAATATAGTGAAGATTATAATGAAGTCGATGAAGATGATGACAAGGATGACAAAAACAATGATGATAATTGTGCTTTGCATCCAAAGCTACTTAATATTTTACTGACCGATTAGGCACCATTTCTCTGGATGGAGCTACCTATCACCTTCCTTCTGCATTTATCCTGATATCCTTGGGTCAGTTACTCAACTTATGAGCCACAGTTAATTTATCTGTAAAATGGGAAAAATAAAACCATTATTTCTAAAAGAATTGAAATAAATGAGTCAATATATATAAAGGTGCACAGTGCAGTGCCTGGCCCTTATAGGAACTTCATCAACAGTACTTGAATCCAAATTTGTATCTATCACTTGAGAAGGAATTTTGATTTTCACAAACTTGGATGAGGCAGTAGAAACAGCACAGCCTTAATTTTGTTCATTAAGTAGCAAGTGACTTTAACCTCTTTGAGCCTTAATTTCCTCATCTGTAAAATGGGAACAATAAGGCTCATCTTACAAGATTGTTGTGTGCACTACAGGGACTGGACTATGGAGAAAGCTTATCACAGTGCCTGGCACTGGGTAGTGCTTGGTAATTAATAGCTCTCTCACCTAGGTGGTGCAAATGGTTTGTGCTAGACTGCTAACCTAAAAGGCGGTGGTTTGAACCCACCAGTGGTACTGTGGAACAAAGGCCTGGCAATCTGCCTAGAAAACCTTATGGAGCAGTTCTTCTAACACATGGGGTCACCATGAGTCGGCATCACTTGACAGCAACCACCTGCCACCACCACCACCACCACCATCAACACCACGCTTATGCTTAAGTGGGTGAATTGATTAGAAGAAAGAACAAGCCCTCCTTCATCTCTTGGTACTGTTGTGCTACAGGTCAGTAGCTCACAGTGCACTTTCCTGGTGAGATCTCTTAATGTGAGCACCATGGGGAAAACAGCTCACTCTTGCTGCCCACTCATTCTGCTTCCCTCTTCTGAAGCACAAGCTTGAGTGAGAGACAGGAGTCTAGGGCAGGAGAAAGGACACTGAATGGTGTCAGTCCTCAGCTCGCTGCCTGGGACCTCACCAGCAGGCTGCAGTAGGCAATGGAGAATGTGGGGAGCAGTCACTGAGAGGTGGTCTCACCTTGTAGCTTCTGCTAGGAGAAAGCTGAGAGGGCTGGCAGGAAGGCGTTCTCACTCTCTGGAGGCAGTGGTTTGCAATACTCAGAGTTGACAGACTGGGTGTTACAGGGCAAGTTTTGGTTCTGTGCAACTCTCCCTTTCTGCACTTAGGTCATGAGGGATGGTTCATGGTTCTCAACACACCATGCACCTTCCGGACTGTGTCGTTTGCTTATGCTCACCCTTCTGTGTCTACTTGACAATTTTCTGCTCATTCTTCTTCACTCAGCTCCCAAATCACCTCTACTTTCATAATTTTCTTAGATTCTGTTAGGCAGATCAATGACCCTCTCTCCTGGGCTTCAGTACCTATGTGCTCAGAGTACTGACCTATCATCTTAGAGGGAATAGTGTTCTAATCTCTCTTCCCTACTAAAGGTAAGCACCTCAAGGACAGGGACTGGGTCAGAGTCATCTCATTGTTTTCAATTCCCAGCACAGTGCCTGGCCCAAAGTCAATGCCCAGAGAAAGTGAGCTTCCTGACCTTGTTTCTATGACAACAGTGGCCAGGATATCATGCATGGAACCAGAGTGGGTAACAAGCAAGGGTGTCCAGCAGCTAGTGGCAGTGGCATTCAGCAGCATGGAGGGGTGTGGGGCTCTCACATCAAATCTCTTCCTCTTCACTTGCTTTGCTCCAGCGGTGGCAGCAGTTGGCTGTGATGCCCAGAAGAAAGTTGGTGGCCACGGAGGCGATGGAGACCACGAAGCCCACGAAGGCGATGAAGAGGTAATCATCCAGGGTCAGCGTCAGGTGGCAGGCTTTGAAGCTCTCCTCGGTGAGGGAGAAGAGTGGGGCACCCTCAACTTCAGGGGGGCCCCGACACTCGGCCAGCTGAGAATCTGAAATACAGTGCCCAGGGAAGGTGAGGTCCAAAGGTTGGGGGGTCCCCACCACTCCCAGAGGAAGGGAGGAAACACATTTTGTGAATTTCTTCCATGTGCCAAAAACATTACTTACCGTCTTTATTCCCCCCCCCCCAAAACCCTGAAGGCAGGTATTTTTATATCTATTTTTATAGATGTGAAAATCACAACTTGGAGAGTTTGATAACTTCCATAAAGTGCTACAGCTATCACTAGTGGTAGGCCTGGAGTTTTGATGGGACACTGTCATGTCTTATGGAGTCCCTGGATGATGCACATGGAGTCCACCCAGAGGTACCTCTGGTTGACCGCTAACCAGGAAGTTGGAGGTTCAAACTTACCAGTGATCTACTTCTGAAAAACTAGCCATTGAAAACTACGGAGCACAGATCTCCTCTGAGACACATGGGGTTGCCTGAGTTGGAGTCAACGAAAACTGGCATCATCTTTCACAATTGCCTTCTATCTGATCCCTGGGATTCTGCCCTCAAGCCATCCCAACACAGTTGAGTGAGTCTTTCAGACCTAAAGTCTGATCCTGTTACTCTGCTTGAAACTCCTACAGAGTCAAAGCCAAAGTCCTCACAGTGGCCTCATCTCTTCCTCTCTCCTTGTTAACTTTGCTCCAGTTACACTCACCTCTTGACCATTCTTCCATGACCCCAAGCATGTTCCTTCTTAATTGGAGGCCTTTGTATTTTCCCCCTAGCTAAAATGCTTCTTCCCCTGATATTTGCATGGCTCAGTTCCTTAATCCCTTTGGATCTATGCTCAAATATCACCTTATTAGTGAGCTTTCCCCTCACCATCCTACATAAAATAGCAGTCCCCACTTCACCTTGCCCCTAGCCTGTCCCTGTCTCAACTACTCTGCTTGATTTTTCTTCATAATAATCATCACCGTGTGACAGTCTACTTATGTTTTTATTGTCCATCTCCTTCAACTTGAATAGTAGCTCCTCCTGGAATATCCTCAGCATCAGAACAGAGTCCTGTCCATACTAAGTGCTCAATAAATCTGTTCAGTGAATACATGAATGAAGACTCTACCCAGCTTCAAAGCATTGGGTCTTTCTTCTTCCTCAGGTGGATGTTCCAGATACATAGAGTGTAGAGTTTAGAGTAGGGAACTGTTGCCTGAGTCAAAATCTTCTCTCCACCCCTCACTAGTTGTGTGTTTGTGGGTAAGTTCTTTTCCTTCTGTGCCATGGTTTCTTTATCTGTAAAATGGGACTAGTAATAGTATATGGGAGCTCTGGTAGCATAGTGCGTAAGGCACTTGACTGCTAACCAGAAGGTTGGCAGTTCAAATTCACCAGCCACTCCTTGGAAGGAAGGTTGGGCAATCTACTTCTGTAGCGATACTGCCTCAGAAACCCAAGGAGGGGTCGCTATGAGTCGAGTCCGACTTGACGGCACATAACAACAACAACAACAATAGTATATACCTCATAAGGTTATTATCTATAGATTACATATTCCTGGTACATAATAAAAGGAGCTCTGGTGGTACAGTGCCTAACGCATTTGACTGCTAACCAGAAAGTTGGAGGTTCAAACTCACCAGCCACTCTGAGGAAGGAAGACTGGGCAATCTACTTCCGTAAAGATTTATTGCCTTAGAAATTAAAAGGGAGTCACTATGAGTCTGAATCAACTCAGTGGCAGTGGGTTTGGTTTGGTTTTGGTACATAATAAGCGTGATGTAAAAACCAAGCCATTGAATCACCTGTGACTCAGGGTGACCCATGTGTGTCAGACTAGAACTGTGCTCCATACGATTTTTATGGCTGAATTTTCAGAGGTCGATTATCAGGCCTTTCTTCTGAGGCAGCTCTGGGTGTACTCAAACCTCTAACCTTTTGCTTAGCAACTGAGCTCATTAACTGTTTGCACCTCCTAGGGACTCTGTGTATATGTGTGCTTTTATTACTGAAAGGTAAAGAAAGGTTGACATTTCTTGATATGTTGGTGGGGGTCATGTTCTGTATACAAGGTTCTGTAGGAGGGAGCTTCTCCTTTTGTGGGGCTACCATTTTCTCCAACATTGATTGTCTCCTTTTACCCTCCCAGGGTCACTTTTATGAGGTGCACGCTGGATGTCGATGGTCGCACCTTGTTCCCTTGGAAGTAAGAGTGGCACACAGGTGGCTGTTCTGCTAGACCCTGTGATTATAGAGGCAGCATTTGTGGCCACTAATTCCTCCTGGGCATCATAGCCAAATGCTGCCACCCTTGCAGCAAGGCCAGCAAAGAGGAAGCTTTTGAGGAGCCAGGCACTCCTTCATTCGTTGGATGACTATGACTCAGTCTCTCACCTTGGGCAAGTAGATGTTGCCTTCCTTTCATGCTCTTCTTTTAGGGAAAGAGAGATAATCTGACCTAAATTGTCTAAGAGGATCAATGTGAAGAACTTTTCTCAATTATGTGCTATACTAAAGCTCTTTATTCAAGCTGCAGTTTTTGAGAGCAGAGAATAAAATGATAAATTTGGATCAACCCTTTTGAGAAATGAATGAGCATCATTATCTTTAGAATGGAGAGCAGGGTTTGAATGCAACTTGCCCAAAACCCTGGGTTGAGTGGTCTCTGTAGGTTGGGTACTCAATAATCCAGACTTGGCCCAGGCCCAGATGGTGTCTGACTAGAGTTGACACCTCAAGGGCTCTCCTCTGCAAAGTGGAAGACCCTGAACTTCCAAACCTCTTGTTCAAGTGTGTGTGTGTGTGTGTGTGTGTGTTTGTGTGTGATGGTGAGATGGTGAGAATGAATGGTGAGGGATGTGAGGACACGTACATGGACCAGCCAGAGAAGACTCTGAGGGCAATGGTGGGATTCTGCAGGAGTCCAGGATGGGAGCTGGATCAGACAGTGCTCTTTGATGAATCATTGGGTAAGTCTTGAAGTACACTTATATCCTAAGGGTACCCTTACATCCTGCTCTGTTGGAATTTGTACAAAAAGCACAAACAATAATGGGAATTGTATGAAGAAAAAGGGAGGAAGAGGTAGAAAAAGACATAAAGGGAAGAGGATCACCTAGTCCTACCTATCCCAGCAAGTTCTGGTCCCCAAGAGGAAGAACCCTGGGGGATGTGACTTGGTACCAAGTGCATTCTTTGGAGAAACAGGAGCCCTAGATTCCTAGCTGTGGCTTACTTGATTTCCCATTGCAGGTCCCTCATCTGTACTGATAGTGGATCCTCCCTTGCTCATTAGCTGGGAGACTGTAATTCTATGGAAGGGCAGTGAGGACCTCAGAGATCACAGAGAAAGAGGAGCCCATGGATCTGAAGAGTACCTCAGACTGCCCTTTCTGTCCTCAGTGAAGGGGAGGTGGAGGGGGGCACTGAGATTGAGCAAATGGGGAAACTGCTCCAGCAGCACCTCCTCTTGCCCCCCACCTTCACCCCATCTCAGTCCGCAGCTATTTTGGTCCCAGAGAAGTTCCTCCTACAGCTCTGTGGAAACACTGGAATCGTGACCCACGGCCCCCCTGAGCTATTTTGGTCTCGGGCTCCCCACTCAGTTCTCTTCATCCCACCAGATTCAGCGTCGCTTCTTCTGAACACACACTGAGCCCAGGCACCAGGAAAGTTCCTGGGACAGGACCTCAAGCTTTTCCTGTCGTTACATTGCAGGGGCTGTACCTAGACTCAGTGCCGTACGTGGGAGGGTTGGTGATAGAGGGACTGCAGCTGAACATTGCCCACTCTCAAGCCAGCTTGGGTACCAGTAGGTGAGGCCAGGGCCCATCGTACCTGTGTGGTTTGGGTTCCTTCAGGCCACAATCCACCCTCCAGCTCAGAATGGTTGGCTAGGTTGGTACATCTTAACTCTTCCTCTCACCTCCTCACCCTGTACCCAAACCTTATAGAACTCTGCTGAGGCCCTTTGACCTGGCCAGAACTCAGGCCCTGACTCACCTGTTAGCTCAGCCTAACTCTTCAGGTACATCCACAGGACAGCCAGCCTGACTGCTGGGTTCGAATCCTGACTCCACTTAGCAGCTACATGACTTGGGATAAGTTACTGAATCTCTCTGCACCTGCTCTGTAACATGGGGCCTCTTATATCAGAAGATGAACTGATACATGCCATATGTTTACAGTAGGTCCTGGCATGAAGTGAGCACTATAATGTTGGCTGTTACCATTTCTTAGAGCACTTCCTCAGCACCCAGTGAACTTAAAGAGATGTCTGGTAGAGTAGAACAGGGCTTAACAATCAAATAAATCTGTTTTTTTTTTTTTTTTTTTTTTTTTTTTTTTTTTTTTTCATTTCTTTGCCTATTTCTAAATGAGTGACATTGTGGAAACCTTTTAATTATTCTCAGTCTCAGCCTGTAAACTGAAGATAACAAAGCCCTGCCCAGTCTAGTCGCCACTGAGTAGGCTCTGACTTACAGTGACCCCATGTATGTTAAGAGTTGAACGGTGCTCTGTAGAGCTTTCAATTATATTATACATATAATTAGATATATGTATGTGTATAAAGTAGACTGCCAGGCCTTTCTTCTGAGCCTCTGAGTGGTCTTGAACCTGTAAGATTTTGGTTTGCACCACTCAGTAGACTAGGGGCTACTAGGAGTCAGAATAGGCTGGACAGCACACAGCAACAACGACAATCTTTATGGGAGCAGATCACTGGGGCTTTCTCCTGTGGAGCTGCTAAGTGGGTTCAAACTGCCAACTTTTTGGTTAGCAGCCAGGTGCTTCACTATTGTGCCCCCAGAGGAGAAGCTCATTATACGCTATTACTCGCCATCTGTTTGCTCTCTGTCTGCCTCATTGGTTCACAGAAACCACAGAGGCAAGGGCCTGTTTTATTAACTGGTGAGAGCCCTCAGCTTCCAACCTGTGTGGCAAATGGTCAACAAACACTTGTTGAATGACAGAGTTGCTGAATGCAGAGCTCAGGGCCGGAGAGCTCTAAGTCCTTGCCTCTTCTTTGGGAGCCTGGTTTCACGGAGGCCAACCCTCCGCCCCGCAGCCCTGTCCCGCCCTTCCCCCTCACCTGCCGTGCAGCGCTGGATCCGGTTCCGCAGCCACTTCAGCAGCGGTTCCATGGTGCAGCCGCACACCCAGGGGTTGCCACCGATCTGCAGGGTCACCAGCCCTGGCAGGCCCTCGAGGGCCTCCAGGCTGAGAAAGGCCAGGCCTCCAAAGCTGAGGTCCAGATCTCGGAGCTGCACCAGGCCCTGGAAGGCTTGGGGGTGCACCCTGCGCAGCCACGGGTTATGGCTCAGGTCAATGTGCACCAGCCCGTGAGCCTCCCGGAACATGTCAGCTGGCACGTGGCTGAGGTTGTTGTAGCTCAGATCCAGGTGTGCCAAGCGCTTGGCATGCAGAAAGAGGCCTGGGGGCAGCTCCACTAAGGAATTGTTGCGTAGATCCAGCACCCAGAGCTCCATGTAGCATGTGAGGTAGCCGGCTGGCACGGTGGCAATGCGGTTGTGGGCCAAGCTGAGGTTTCGGGTGTCCATTGGCAGGTCTGGGGGCACGGAGAAGAGGCGTTGGCTGCTGCAATCCACCACTTGGTTATGGCACGTGCAAAGGACTGGACAGCTGGTGCCGGCCTCGGAGTGCATCACCCCGGCTGCCAAGAGGAGGGAGACCAGCAGCATGGCTGGATGGGGTGGCCCCGGCCAGGGCAGCTGGGCCCAGGAGTCACCCATTTTAGGCAGCTGGTAACAGCAGTATTGAAGGGAGGCCATTGGGGCTGGGGCTGTGTCCATGGATTCAAGAGCCAGTGACACAGGAAGGCAGCTACATCAGGGGCCAGAGACCTGGGAGGTGGGGCTTTGGAGCACGTGGTCTCATGCCTCAAGCCTTTCCTGGGAGCTTCTAAGCATGAAAGTGCTCCCTAGGAGACCAGCAGGAAATCGTCTTTGGTGGCTAGGGAGCAAGAAACCCCATCCAGGTCCCCAGGGTCTGGAAAGATGATCAAAACATGAGACAGGAAGGGCAAGAGGAGGGGGCTGGCCCAGCTGCCAGTAGTTCCGGGAAGGCTCTCTGCCGACCTTCCATGCCCCTCTTGCCCATGTCTGCTGGATGCTTCCAACTGCTGCTTTGCATGACAGGTGGGATTGGGGACGGGCTAGGGAGAGAAGGAGGTGAAAGGCCCCCCTTTAAAGCCCCTGGCACTTTTTCTGAGAAACCCTGCCCCAAACCCAGAACTGATTAGAAGACCAGGCTTGCATCCGGGTCTCCAGCAGCCAAGGTCTCAGAGGTCATTTCTCGTAGTGGCCTGGTGAGCTTGAGTCCATGGGGCCCCAGAGGTGGGCATTTTGGGAAGAGATCCCAGAGGGCAGTGGGTCTCCATGGGCCTCTTGAATTCCTGAGTCAAGCAATCTCAGTTGCTGCTAGAGTCCTCAGGGAGGCTCTTTCTTCCCCAGGGTGGGGAGAACCCCCAGTGGCACCCACTTTCTGCACTGCTGGGACTGGGAAGAGCCATGTGTCCAAGAGGCAGTGCTGGTGGTCAGCTAGGGGAGCTCTGGCCACTTATCCACACCAGCACCTCCTTCTGTTTGGCTCTGTGTTCCACAGGCAGGGGCAGGATTCCTTCTGTCAACAAGGAAAGCACTCAGGCAGAGAAATCCAGTGTCCTTCCGTCTAGGTACCTGCTCCCACCTTCCAAATGATCTCTCCCTGCCTGCTCTCCTCTCTCTTTTACTCCTCAGCCTCAAAGTTCTCTGCTGACGTCCTCAGGTGTGGCCACTGTTTGCTCTCATTGTTGTCATCCACTAACCCTCCCCCCACCCAGACCTGCACTGTCCTTGGATGCATTTTCTTCTCCTCACAGCCCCACCCCCATCAGGGCAAAACACCCCTCCCATGCACACCCCCTTAGAAAACACGCATACACCCTCTGGCCATGTTGCACACCCTTTCAGACACTCTCAGCACTACTGTCTCACGCACTCACATGCACACACACACATACACACATCACTGTTCTCCTGGAACCCCGTATTTTGCCTGTCCCATGCTCCTAACTCCCCACTCCTCTCTCCAGCTCCCCTCTGCACACTCCAGCAAAGCCCTCTTTCCACTCTATTCCCACCGTCTCTCACCCCCAGTGCACACCCCTAATCCCAGCATCCTTTTCCACAAATACTCCACTGCCCCTGCCCCCTCCCGCCCACACCCACACTCCGTCTCCTCCTCGCAGGCGGAGGGACAGAGATCGATGACACACCTTGGACCCTCCATCCCACGCCCACGTGGCCCCTCCCATCTCCATACCCACCGGATGTCCTCACTGATCCTCCCCTCGAGGGCTGCCTCTTCGGGCATTGCCTCTCATTCCAGCCTCAATCTAGGCGCCCTGGGAAAACACCCCAGCTCCCCTATATCCCAACACATTCCTCGGACCCCCCAGGTCTGCCCCTCGCACTCCCACAGGCGCTCGTGAGCTTACTCACTCGGTTCCAAGGACACAGCCATCAACCTGCCGCAGGCACGGGTCTCCCTTGCTCATCCTGGAGTCCCCCATCTCACTATCTCGCTGCTTCAGGAGAACAGATTGCCTCCCTAGCTCTTCCCCTCCCCCGGCCTCTCCTCCTCCACATCTCCTGGATCCCGGGGCAGCATCCTCTGTGGCTTCCTGTCCCGATATCCCAGTACGCTCTCTTCTATCCGAGAGGGAGATCAGAGAGAGGATGCTTAGAAGAAAGTTCACAAAATCCGAATGCTCGCTGTAACTCCGCTGGTGCTGAGGCTGCTGGGGTCCGCGCTTCCGCCAGGTCTTCCCCTCCTCCCCCTCATCTCCCTCTCTCCTCCTCCTGAATCCCTCCTCTCTCCCTCTCTCCTTCCCCTTTTTCCTCGAGGGCCAGGTACTGACGTTTCACTGTCTCTTAGCAACTGCCTCCACATCTGAGCAACAGGAGAACTGGCTATGGACCCCGCCAAGATGAAGAGTGAGGAGAAAGAGGAAGCTGGCATAATCCACAGCCAGCCACAGGATCCTAGTGACAGGGCAAGGGCAACAAGGCAGAGAAAGGAGGCAGGACAGGGGCAGTTCCTGGAGGAGGAGCAGGCAGGAGAGAGGGCAAAAAGGTTTATCAAGAGGAGTTGGGAATAAGTGTAAAGGCATCAATCTGGAATCTGAGACAAGGGAGTGGGGAGGGGGTTTAGGGACATTAGAATCAGAAGAAAAAATTAGAGGCAGCTTGGAAAGAGAAACAGATTTAGAAGGGGGTCCAGAAAAAATGGGAGAGGGGCAGGGTGGGGAGCAACAAAGGCATGAGTAAAGATTGAAAGAAAAGAGAAGTGCATGTGACAAGTTTACTCACTTGGTGGGATGTATCTTCTCAGTGGATTTATAGCATCTGTTTCCTTGGGTCTGAGTGTGTTTTGTTCACTGGATACCAGGTGATGGGTTTGCAAGGGACAATTATAGGAGATGAGAGCTTTTTGGTGTTTCTTGATGGTCCCTAAGTCCTGATCCCATGAGCTCTTGGGGTTAGGAGGTCTTGGGCTGGAGAAGACTGACCTCCCCTTAGCATGGGACCTACGGCCTTTGAGAGGCAAAAGGCCTACTGCTAATTCTAAATGGGATACTTAGGGTTCTAGAGGTATTTAGATCTGTCTCTAGGGTGAGTGGAAGATGCCAACAAAACCTTGTGGTCCTTTCTTCTTTCTCAAGGGCCCAGGGACTCTGTCTGCTATTCTGTCCCCGTTTCTTGAAACTCCCTGCTCCCTTCCACCCCAGACTGACTTCAGATAAGGGTGAAATCTTTGCAACATTTCTTATCTTGGTAACTCCTGAAACCAGTTTCTAGCTCCCTGATTTTATTTAAACTGACTTGACAAGTTGTTTGGTGAAAAAGTTGGCTCATTTCTTCATTTTAATAAAGATGCATTGAGTACTCATTGTGTGCTGGACACTAGCTAGATGGTGGGAGTTATGGATTGAATTGTATCCCCCCCAAAAGAAGTGTTTTAAGTCCTAACCTCTATGCCCGTGGTCATAATCCCATGGTTGTCTTTGTTCTGTTAATGAAGGAAGGTTAGTGTAGGTGTATCTTGAGTCAATGTCTTTTGAGTTCTAAAAGAGATTAAACAAGTGAGCAGAGTAGAGATGGGAGAAGGGAGATGCCAAGGCACATGGAGATCTCCAAGGAACCAGGGAGCTGAAGAGACAAGAACCTTCCTCCAGAACCGATAGAGAGAGAGAGAAAGGCTTCCCCTAGAGACGACACCCTGAATTCAGACCTTTAGCCCCCTAAACTGTGAGAATATAGGTTTCTGTTGGTTAAAGCTATCCCCTTCAGAAGGAAGGTTGGGCAATCTACTTCTGTTGTGATACTGCCTTGGAAATCCCAGGAAGGGTCACTAAGAGTCAGATCCAACTTGATGGCAGTGAGTTTGGTTTTGGTTTAAAGCCATCCCTTTATGGTATTTCTGTTATCACATCACTAGATAATTAAGACAGTGAGCTATGTAGCTGCCGTCCAGATGGATGTAGGCTTGTCTTCATGAAGCTGACATCAGCCCTGTTTTTACTTAGCTGACTTGGGGCTTGCATTTAAATCATAACCACTCCTCGGAAGGAAAGTTGGGCAGTCTACTTCTGTAGTGATACAGCCTCGGAAACCCAAGGAGTGGTGGCTATGAGTCGGGTCTGACTCCACGGCACATAACAACAACAACAACAAGGTCTTCGGTGGAAACGAAAAGGAAAATGGAGTAATAGGATACAAGTGTGAGGTTATTTTGATTCGGGACGCTTACAAAGCTCTCAAAACCGTTGACATTGTTTTCTTTGACAGGATCCTTTCTCTTACACAGTTATAGAAGGTCTGCTTCCCTTTCCACCACCCTCTTATATTATGCTATTTTGCATCATTCATGTTCTACAGTGTCTAACACAGAGCAACATGGCAGCCACTTAATACATATTTATATTTTGAATTGGCTGAGGTAAATGTGATTTACATCCCCCGCCTCCTTTTTTAAGGGAATGTTTTTTCAATCTCTCTTACAAGTTTAGAAATAAAATGCTAATCTTAATCCACAAAATACAACACATGGAAAAGAGTAATCCATTACAACCAAGGACTGTTGCCCTCATTTTGAAAAGCAAAGGTGACGAAACAAACACCTTACCATAAACTGAAAAATGGTAGAAAACATAATTATCTCAACAGAAGCTAAGAAATGTATTCAGCACAACTCATTATTTAATGTTGACTACAGGCCACTAAAATGAAAACAAAAATAAAAAGGAATGGGGTTTTCAGTGCAACATGAAGTTTATATTTACAATTAAACTAAAAAATATGACCAAAGGAAAAATGTTAATAACAATTTCCTTAAAAAAGAAACCAAAGACCAAACCCACTGCCATCAAGTTGATTCTGACTCATAGTGACCCCCATTGGGTTTCCAAGGCTGTAAGTCTTTATGGAAGTCGATCGCCCCACTTTCCTTCTGCTGACCTTCTGGTTAGCAGCCAAATGCATTATCCACTATGCCACTAAAGCTCCTTACTAATTGGAGGCAAGAATTCCTTCATCACAACTGAAGCTCCAGTTTTCTCACCTGTGTGACGGGGGTCATAACAGTGGTACTTAGCTCATGGAGTTGTTTTGCGTTACAGGAGCTATTATTAATAAAGCACTTAGAATAGTACACAGTGTGCACTATAGGTATGCTTGTTAAATGAACAAATACAGTAAAGTAAAATAAAATAAGCAAATAGTAGAGTAATAAAATTGCTGGGATAGTTATGGAGAGAGAAAAACAAGTAACATTGCACAAAAATAAGAAACAACAACAAAAGATCTAGTTTGCAGATGATTTGAATGGATTCTTGGGCAGGGTAAGTGTCAACTAACATGAAGTACTTGTTGGTATTGTGTGCCATGGAGTAGATCCTACTCATGAAGTCCTTAGAACAGGCAAAGGCATAAAGATTGGAGTTTAATAGTGGTTATCAGGGTGGGGAGTGGGAAAGAGGAAGTCATTATTTAGCTAGCATAGAGGTTTTTTTTGTTTTTTGTTTTGTTTTAATGTGTTATGGGGATGGAAAATTTGGCAATGGCTAGTGGTGATGGTTGCACAATGTGACTGATGTAAGCAGTTTTATTGCATTGTACATGTGAAAAATGTTGAATTGACAAATGTGTTCTTTATATTTTTACTATAATAAAAATAAAGTAATTAAAAAAATACCTTTGGGAAAGCCCAAACTCAAGACCATCATCATTGCATATAATGTCTTCTGTAAAAGTGAGGTTAAATGGGGAAACAATCAACTATATGACTTTTTGCTCTTAATCATTGTATAAACTACACCATTGTTTTCCAAACCAGTGTCTCATGGGCCATGTATACCATAAGAAGAATGTCTGTTCTTAAAGAAGTTTGAAAAACACTGACTTAAACAAAATGAAACAAATTTGTGTGTTGCATGATCTCTCAGAGACTTTAATATGCAAGTGTTCATGACAAGTCTCCCAGGGAGGGGGATGAAGGGTCTATACTATGCAGCATTTTCTAAGCTTAAACTTTTATCTTCTTCTCTTTGTCTTTCCCCTTCTCCTCTTCTCCGGTCTTCCCCCTTTTCCCTTTTTTGTCAGCTTTATTAATATCCGTAACAGGTTTGGGAAATACTGAACTAAAATCCATTATAAACCATCCCTTGCTTAGAGAGCATCATTTTCACCACTAGCACTTGCAGTTTGCCTCTGTAAAAGCCATTTTGCTTGCACACAACGGAATGAATCTTGTATCATTTTATCTGAGTATTACATATGTGTTGTTGTTGTTATGTGTCGTCAAGTCAGCCTTGACTCATAGCGACCCCTTCTTGGGTTGCCGAGGCAGTATCACTACGGAAGTAGGTTGCCCAACCTTCCTTCCGAGGAGTGGCTGGTGGGTTTGAACCGCCAGCCTTCTGGTTAGCAGTCAAGTGCCTTAGGTACTATGCTACCAGAACTCCTATCCATGTTAAATTGTCTGTGCTGGATGGTTGGCTACCCCCCTTAGCAAAGTGACTTTCTCCTACACATCAGTCTTGCAGTGGGAGTGACTCAATGTTGAGCCACAGCAAAATGATCAATTATTACAGATCATGGTCTTTTTGATTCTCTTGTAGATAAATGAATCTGTGAATGTCAAGTATTTACTGGGAAAATACACAGAAATCAAAGAGTTGTAGAACACAAATGAATTAAAAAGTCGTTTTCATTATAATGATTTCATGGTGTACTTGATAAGTTAGTTGCAGTAATGCCAGGAAACCTTTGAATACATGAGAATTAATTTAGACTACCATATAAGAAATTTATTTAGAGGAAATTATGAAACCTTAGTAGAAAAAAAGATTCAGGAAGAAATGGAAGGCTAATCTCTCCAGTTGTTGGGGAAGACTCAAAATAGGAAAGTTTTCCAAATTATATTAAGTTAATGAAGTATTTAGCAAAATCTGGTGAACTGGATGTGAAATCTATTTGTGGAAAAAGAAAAAGGACAAAGAATGCACAGATGATGTTAATAAAGAAAACGATGAAGATGATAATGGTGGTGGTGGTGATGAGAACTACCTAAAAGTAACGAGGGTGGACTTACCCAACTAATTGATTAATAATATGTTGCTAGCTGAAAGTTACTCAACTGCATTGCTCAATATTTGTGTGCACTACTCAATAGTAAGACGCTCTGGTGGCCTAGTGCCTAAGGCACTTGACTGCTAACCAGAAGGCTGGTGGTTCAAACCCACCAGCCACTCCTCAGAAGGAAGGTTGGGCAATCTACTTCCATAGATACACTGCCTCAGAAACCCAAGGAGGGGTCGTTATGAGTTGAGTCCGACTTGATGGCACATAACAACAACTCAATAGTATGTTTTTAAAAAAGATCATGGGACAGACTATACTTTCAGGAAGTGATTTTCATTATACCAAAAACCAAAACCAAACCTACTGTTGTTGAGTCGATTCTGACTTACAGCAACCCCATGGGACTGAGTAGAACTGTTCCCTAGGGTTTTCTGGAAATCTCTATGGAAGCAGATTGCCAGGTCTTTCTTCTGTGATGCTGCTGGGTGAATCTGAACCATGAACCTTAAGGTTAGTAGTAAAGCACAAACCATTTTTGCTACATATTGCTTTATAGGATATGAAAAATGGGCAACAAAGTAATACTACTGAATGTAATTTCAGAGTAAGAAATGTTATTGAGATATTAGTCACATACTTAATTTTTATGCATTGCAGAAACTCCAGATGGTCCAAAGAGTTAAAGAAGGAAACCAATAATAACAAAGAGAGCAGAATAGCACATTTATCCTAGCTGTAGAAAGAAAATGCTTTTCTGTATGTTGAGGAAATGAAGAATGTCATTAGCAACAACAAGGCTTTTGTCAAATATACAACATGAAAAAACAACAAGGTTTTATGGAGCAAAGAATGATAAAACAAAATCAGACAGAAAGGAAAGAAACTAAATGGGAAAGTAGATTATAGACATAAAGACTTGAAATAATCCATGAAAAAAATACCATTAAATGCTACAAATAAATCTTAGAAATTGATGTAATATACAAATGGATGTGATGCAAATACAGAAAATAAGTCACTGTGGTAGGCAAGATTCTTAGATGGTAGATAAAGCTGTGGATCCCAAAGATGTCTATATCCTAATTCCTGAATCCTGTGCGTATCTTACAAGGCAAAACGGGCTTTGGGGGTTTGATTTAGTTAAGGAACGGAACCCTGCCAACAACGTAAACGAGCTTGGAAGGGGACTCCAAGCTCCAGGTGAGATGCAGCTGGCCACACAGTGCTTTCAGCCTCATGATGCCCTGGGCGGGGAACTCAGCTGTGCTGTGCCTGAACTTCTGACCCACGGAACTGCAAGCTAACAAACAGGTGTTATCTTAAGCCACCAAGTTTGTGGTAATTTGTTAGGCGGTAAGAGAGGAAGACGCTCAATGAGATGGACTGACACAGTGGCTGCAACAATGAGCTCAAGCATAGCAACAATTGTGAGGATGGCACGGAACTGGGCGGGGTCTTGTTCTCTTGTCTGTAGGGTCACTAAGAGTCAGAACCTACTCGGTGGCACGTAACAACAACATAATACAAACATAATATGGAAAAATGTATGGTCCCGTTAGCAGTTAAAGACATGCAAATGAAAACCAATTTGTCATAGTACAATGAATTAATCAGCAATAATGAATATGTCTGTAAAGTTCCATTTACTGGGTATGAAGGAGCTGTATACACCTACACTTGCTGGAGGTCCTGTGAACTGGCTTAGGCCAGCTTAGACAATTGCTAGTCACTTTGACTTGGTAATTAGTAAGAAATTGGTTCATACAAAAATATTAATAGCAGAACTGTTTATGATAATGAAAACAATGGGAAAGTATAAATAGCTATAACAGCCCTAGGAGCTCTGGTGGCACAGTGGTTAAAGCACTTGGCTGCTAACCAAAAGGTTGGCGGTTTGAACCCACCAGCCGCTCCTCAGGGTAAAGATGAGGCAGTCTGTTTCTGTAAAGAGTTATAGCCTTGTGAACTTGATGGGGGCAGTTCTAATTTGTCCTACAGGGTCTCTGAATCAGAAGCAACTCAATGATAATGGGTTTTGGGGTTTCCTTTAATGAGAAAGACACACACACACACACATTCAGAGATAGATAGATAGATAGATAGAATGAATAAGGAAGACTGAAGAAGAACTAATGCATTTGAACTGTGGTGTTGTCAAAGAATATGTGTGTGTGTGTGTGTGTGTGTGTATATATATATATA
>NW_006922006.1:2144873-2153008 GCF_000298275.1 Orycteropus afer afer
AGTCCCTCTGGGTAGCTGGCTGTGACCAAGCAGTGACCACAACCTTGCCCCTTGTCAGCTCTACTATACACCTGGGAATTCTGATCATTCATATATTGGCAAAGAATATTGAATGTACCATGGACTTTCAGAAAAATGAACAAATCTGTCTTGGATGAAGTATAGACTGAATGTTCCTTAGAAACAAGGATGTACAGACTTTGTCTCTTGTACTTTGCTCATGTTGTCAGAAGGAAGTAGTCCCTGGAGAAGGACATCATGCTGTTAAAGTAGAGGGTCAGTGAAAGAGAGGAAGACCCTTAACGAGATGGACTGACACAGTGGCTGCAACGACTGGCTCAAGCATAACAACAATTGTGAGGATGACACCAGACTAGGCAGTGTTTCATTCTCTTGTATGTAGGGTCACTATGAGTCAGAACCTATCAATGGCACCTAACAACAACATATACATAAATTCACTGCTGTCGAGTTGGATCCGACTCATAGCGACACCTCGATTCCAAGGCAGTATGACTATGGAAGTAGATTGCCCAACCTTCCTTCCGAGGAGTGGCTGGTGGTTTTGAACCACCAGTCTTCTGGTTAGCAGTCAAATGCCATAGGCACTACACCACCAGAGCTCCCAACATGTGTGTATATACATACATACTTATGTACATGTGTATATGTATATATATATATATGTATAGATATGCGCAAATATGTATATATGTTATATATACAGAGAGAGACAGAAACAAAGAGAGAGTGAGTCAGTGCCTGGGTGGTGCCAACAGTTAATACATTGAGCTACCGGCTGAAAAGTTGGAGGTTTGAATCCACCCAGAGGGACTTAGAAGAAAGGTCTGGTGGTCTACTTCTGAAAAACCAGCCATTGAAAACTCTATGGAGCACAGCTCCACTCCCACACACATGGGGTTGTTGTGAGTTGGAATTGACTTGCAATTGGTTACTGGTTATCCTAAGTTGATATATGTTCTAAATATTCCTTGGAAGCAAGGATGATGAGATTTTGATTAACTTAACTTTGTACTCCTCATCAGGAAAAACCAATTGCTAGGAAAGACATATTGTTTGGTAAAATAGAGGGCCAAAAAAATGAGGAAAACCTCGATAAAATAGAGTGACACAATAGACCCAACAATGGACTCAAACATGCGAATGATCATGAAGGTGGTGCTGGACCAGGCACCATTTCATTGTTAAAACTAAGGTTGTCATGAGTTGGAGTTCACTTGATGTAACTAACAGCAACAACATCCTAAGTGGGATGGTGGGGGAGACTGGGATGGTGGGGGAGACCTTTTGAAAAAGCCAAACTGAGTGCTGAGTATGCTCATCCAGCATACCCTCTCTTGCCCTGTGTGGCAGTGTTTTTCATGAGCTCATGACCTTGAAGAGCATCAGCCCTTCCTGTTTGTCTCCTTGTATGTTCCTTCCCTTGTGGTGCCTGCTGACACTGAGCCCTACCAAGCTCTTTTCATTTGTGTTTCTGATGCTGTCCAGATGTACTTAGCAGTCAGCCCTTGACTCCACAGCCAGACCCTTGAGCTGCTTCTGTTAGCAGCCACTGGTTCTGAATCATCCCTCTGACTCATTCATTCAGGGCAGTTGCTTTCTTACAGCCATCCTTAGAATTCTGGGAACAGGATGGTGGGAGGGAGCCCAGGTCCTGCTCTGGGATTTTCTGGAAAATAAGAGCCGTAGTGTCCAAGGAAGAAGAGATGAGAGGCAGAATCTCTTCGTAAGAGGATCTTCAGTAAGAGAAATTTTCCTGGAAATATTCTGGAGCTGCAAGATCATGTCTCCCTCTGTGACCTATGCCCATTCATTCTCTCTCATCTGTTCACACAGGTAAATGTGCGCCATCTACCTTTTGGATCAGTCACAGAAAATCTGCAGCATCTTGACTAACATCAGCTAGGCCAACATTGCTGATTTCTTCTTTTCCTTCTATCATTCTTGTCCAGTGGCTGTTAGAGTAGAATCAGAAGACCTCAGTCAGAGCTGAAACTCTGTAATTTTCTGGTTTTCTATCTTTGGGGATATCACTACATAGCTCACATTTATCAAGCACCTCCTTTGTGTCAGACACTAAGATGAGTGCTTTACATTAATAATCTTATCTCACTCTTATGGCACCTCCATGAATAAGATGAAGAAGATACAAAAGGTTCCAAGATAGTCTTAGGACATTCTTGAGACAGCAACCAATCAGCCAATCACTCACTCCATTGCTAGCACCTTTTCTAGCACCTCCTATGTGACTTGTCCCGGGGCTCTGCCCTTCTCATTGGCATTAACTGAGAGGAGTTTATAATTTTAGATGAAGAGACAAGACCAATAGCAACTCAAAATAATTAGATGCAGAATTTAATTGTGCATTAAGTTGGGTGAGGAATGGAGGTAAATAGGTTCTAAACAGAAACTGATGGAGAGATGAGAATAATCAGAGAAAGTTTCTTGGCAGAGGCAGAGCTTGGGATGGGCTGAGAGGAGCCATGGCTGCATTGACATTTGCCTTCACTCCTTGTTGTGTTGTTATGTGCCGTTGAGTTGGACCTGACTCATAGTGACCCCTCCTTGCATTTTCAAGGCAGTATCGCTATGGAAATAGATTGCCCAACCTTCCTTCTGAGGAGGATTCAAACCACCAGCCTTCTGGTTAGCAGTCAAGTGCCTTAGGCACTACTGTACCAGAGCTTCTCCATGTTGTGTAGGCATTGCTATCATCTCACTCCTGAAAAGTTCTGAGTACCGATTCTAACGTAAGCATGGCACCAAGACCTTTATCTCACACAAGCCTCCCAACTCTTTGAGGTTGACACTAACACTCTCATTTTACAGATGAGAAAACTGTAAGGTGAGAAAGCAGACCAATGAAGTAAATTTCCAAGGTCACAGACCTTGTCAATGGCAGAGCTGGCTTCTAACCCTCAGATGTTCTAACCCTTGTATATCCAGAGCTTGTGCCCTTAACCATGAAGCTCTACATGGAAGGCATGATGGAGCCACATGAAACACTCCCTGCTGTCTACCCAGGCTGAGAAAGTTGGGGGAATGGAAGGAGGTAGCAACCTGTTAGGAGCAGTAGAGGTTTCTTTCCCATCCTTGTGTTTCTCTCTCTCCCCTAGAGGGACATGTGGAGTCAAGATGTTTCTAACTGGGAGGTACCTTTGGCCTGGAAAGATGAGAGGGACTATGGTGAGGAGGTGATCTAGAGAATGGGTCAGAGGGACTATGGTGAGGAGGTGATCTAGAGAATGGGTCCTTTGGGCTGGCTCAGGCTCTGAATAAGAAAGAAAGAGAGAGAGAGAGAGAGAGAAAGCAAAGAAAAGAAAGAAAGAAAAAGAAAGGAAAGAAAGAAGAAAGAACCAAACCCAAACTCACTGCCATCACATCAGATCTGACTCATAGCGACCCCTCCTTGGGTTCCTGAGGTGGTATCACTATGGAAGTAGATTGCTCAACCTTTCTTCTGAGGAGTGGCTAGTAGGTTTGAACTGCCAGTCTTCTGGTTAGCAGTCAAATGCCTTAGGCACTACGCCACCAGAGATCTTCAAGAAGGAAGAGTGGGTCTGAAATTTCCATTATGTGGTCCCTAGTTGTCTTAGTTTTCCCAGTGCTGCTGTAACACAAATACCACAAATGGGTGACTTAAAAGGAAAAAAAGAGAACAACTCACAGTTCTGGAGGTCGAAAGTCCAAATTAAGTCTCAGTCCTGCTGGTTCTTCCCTTGCCTTGTTGGGAGCCCTGAATGTTCCTTTGTTCCCTGTAGATGATTCTCACACGACAGTGTCTTCTCTCATTTGTGTATGTTTCTCTATGTCTATTATTATTATTATTATTTAATATCTGCTGCAAAAGACCTCTTCAAAGTGTTAAAAAGCAAAAATTCACTTTGAGAACTAAAGTGTGCATGACCTGAGCCATGGTACTTTCAATTGCCTCATATCCATTCAAAAACTGGACAATGAATAAGGAAGATAGAAGAAGAATTGATGCATTAGGTGCTGGAGAAGAATATTGAGTATACCATGGACTATTAGAAACACAAACAAATGTGTCTTGGAGGAAGTACAGCCAGAGTGCTCCTTGGAAGCAAGGATGGCAAGACTTCATCTCTAGCATGTTATTAGAAGGCCAGTCCTTGGGGAAGGAAAAGGAGAGTGTCAGTGAAAAAGGAGATGACCTTCAATGAGATGGATTGACACAGTGGCTGCAACAGTGGACTCATGCATAGTGACAATTGTGAGGATGGTGCCAGACTGGGCAATGATGTTTTGTTCAGTTGTACATAGGGTTGCTATGAGTTGGAACTGACTGGACAGCATCTAGCAACAACAGCAATGTAACTCAAAAATGATTAAATTTAGGATCCACCCTACACTGGTATAACCTCATCTAATTGATTATTTTATATTACATTATGGAAGATTGTATTACGTTATATTCTGGAAGGTAATCTGCTTTAGGTTGGCTGGGTGATGCAAATAGGTGGATGATCCACTACCGGAGAAAAGGTTAGTGACTTCAATCCACCAAGAGATGCCTTGGAAGACAGTTCTTGTTATCTGCTTCTGAAAGGTTACAGCTTTGGAAATCCTTTGGAGGAGTTCTTCTCTGCACACATGGAATCACCATAAGTCAGAATTGACTCAATAGCAACTAACAACAATAATCTGCTCTACCCAAGTCCAACTCATTTAATCACATTCAATTACTCAATGACAGCAATGAGACTATGTTTGGTCAAACAACTGGGGACCACAGTCTTGCCAAGTTGACAAACAAAATTAACCATCACCAGTGTAGTGCATAAGGGCAAGGAAGCAGAGCTCTAGTAGACATCCACTCTTCTTCAAATTTCTTGTGGGACCTTGAGACAATTTATATCCATCTCTGGGGCCTCCATTTCCTCATCTGTGAAATGAGGCATTTGGATGAGAGGATTTCAGAGACAGATTAGGTAACTGTCGAGTTCTAATAAGGACAATAACTAAGCATATGCCATGCTTTGAAGTGATATTAAATAATTTTCTTTTCACGAAGTCACAGGTCTCAGATCCTAGATCAATAAGGACCTGGAGAGAAGGTGCGGGTCTCCCTGTTCCCCTGTGGATGTGAGGACAGGCAGGGCCAGGGTGATGGAGCAGCCTCTGCCTGCATCCCAGAATAGCTGCAGCCCTCTTGGCATCTGCCATCCTGGCTGCAAACTCCCATCCCATTGGCTGCTTCCAATCTCTGCTGTCTGGCAGGCGTAACTTTCCAGGTTTTTGTCGCACCAGCTAAGCACCCTTCCTTCTGGGCTGCAGTGTGTTGGCTGCTGTGTCAAATGGCTGGATCACAGTCTCTCTTCTCTGACTCCCTCAACCCTGCCTCACTTCTCCCTGATGGTTGAAGACAGTGCAGTCTATTTTACAAGGGTGGAAAGGGTCCTAGAGTTGGTGCCAGGGATCATGAACTCTTGCTACCCACAGGCCAGGTAACTGGGTGCCAGTTTAAACATGTCTCTTGCCCTTATTGTCTTCATTTGTCAAAGAGGGGCAATTAGACAATCATTCCATTGATGTTCACCAATGTGGCCATCACAGTGGTTCCTAGCTGGGGTTCTTTCTGCTTGGCCAGTGCCTACACCATGTTGTTGTTGTTGTTGTTGTGTGCCATCAAGTCGGACTCGACTCATAGCGACCCCTCCTTGGGTTTCCGAGGCAGTATCACTACGGAAGTAGATTGCCCCATCTTCCTTCTGAGGAGTGGCTTGTGGGTTTGAACCACTAGCCTTCTGGTTAGCAGTTAAGTGCCTTTAGCCACTATGCTACCAGAGCGGCATACTGGTTGTTAAATATTTTGAATATTACCTTGGGGATTATAATCCTGGGCATTCTCATAGGACTGATGTGAGGATTCAATAACAGTAAATAAAAGATAGGACCAAGTGCTTTGGTAACTATGAAGCCACAATCAAATGTCTAATACACCATCTGACCAGTGTCCATTTGTGTACTCCATCTTGAGGAACAACTGAACCTCTATTTTTCACTCACCATGTGGTTCAGATGGGGCTTGTTCCACAACAAGCTCCAAGTCTGCATGTGATCCAGGCCTGGGAAACTACATATTTTTTCCTCTGGTTCACGATGACAGAATGGGGAATAGACATGAGGCCTGAGTCAAGAACAGGGCTGAGACCTGACCAGTGAGAAACGCTCCTCTTGTTGTGGTAATGGCTGAAAGATGGTCATATAACTCAAGTCAGCAATCAAATTATTGCTCTGGGATTATTCTCACTGGGGCTGGTGGGAAAGATTACTTTCCCTTTGGGCATGAGGTTTAAGGATGTGACTCATGGCTTCTCATTCAGGAGGAGAAAGACTGTCTGTGAAGAAGAGAATGAAGGCAAGCAGACACAAAGGCAAGAACTGAGAAGAGAGAGAGAGAGAGAGAGAGAGTGAAAGAGGCAGAGAGAGACAGAGAGAGAGAAAGAGACTTGGTGACATCAGGTCCTGGCTCTCTCTGTCCTAAATGCTGGTTCCTACAATACTTCCTTAGAGTAAATAGAGAGTGGCCAGAGGTGAAGTATACATTTGCAGTTTTATGCTGATTAGAGAATGCTTCTCTGATAAGGTTAAATGTGATTTTAGGTCTGAATAAAGATCTTAATAAAGATTTTTTGTTATGTGGCCAGCAATTTTTTTCTTCCTTAAACCACTTTCAGTTAGGTTTGCTTTTCTAAGCTGCAACCAAAAAGGGTCTTGAATCTCAATGAAAGGTTTGAAGAATGACCCATCCCATGAACAGTGATTTACAGTTAGAAAATAATTTTCACATTCACTGAGGCCATGTGACTACTTAGGATAAGAGAATTCCAGGCAGAGGGAGTAGAAAGTGCAAAGGCCCTGAGGCAGGAGCATTCTTGGTATACTCAAGGACCAGCAGATAAGCCAAGTGTGATAGATGCTAAGTGAGAAAGTAGAAACTTATCCTAGACCTTCACCCTGGGGTGTCTCAGCTGTAGTTCCTCTCTGTCTGGACTTGAGTTTATGCTGGAACCTGAACCTGTAGCTTCAGGGCACTTGGTGTCTGTACCTGCTATGGGCTAGAAAGATCAGAGACCAGAACTGAGGTTTGTACAGTCTCTGTTATTCTATCTCAGGTAATATCCAAGAGAAATGATCTTCCTTTTGGCGTCCTCTCATAACCCACCTAGAATCTATCATTCAACTCCTACTTCAACAGGGATCCAGAGAAAGGTAAAAACCCCTTATGGTTAGATTTGACAGAAAAGCTTCAATGGAAAGGATTTCTTTCATTACAATTGGTGAGGTGTGACATTCTATGAACACATGCCAGTTTGTTTCCTCTGTGTTTGTTCCTCTCCTCATTCATTTAACAAAAACTTATTGAGTATTTGATATCTGCCAAGGTATACAGAAAGGCGCTGAGTATATAAGGATGAATCAGTCAGCATTCTTGCTTTCAAGGATCTCAGTCTGGGGTGGGTGTGGAGGAGGCAGCCGTGTAAACAGATAATTAGAGAGACATGGCAGGTGCTCAAACTGAAGTAGGGAACACTGTGCCGCTGTGGAGCCTTGAGGATGGAGTGGTGGCTTACAGAGAAGAGTCAAGGTGGACTCTAGGAAAGAGATGATCTCTGAACTGTTCAGTGAGACAGTGTGAGTTTTGATCAGTGGAGAACAGCTGTGGAGGGACAGCATGTGTAAGAGTATGCAGACATGTGACGGGTTGGCCAATGTTTAGTGTAGAGGGTTTTGGGACTTGAGTTGTTTTTAGTTGTTGTCTGGTTGATTCTGACTTATGGTGACCCCATGTATGAAGAATATGTAAATAGATTAGATTGTAATGTAATATGTTTCTGTTAGCTGCCATTGAGTTGGCTCCAATGAATGGCAACCCTATGTACTGATGTGAGACTGATGTGTTGCCTGATCCTGTACCATCTCCACGACCACTGGTATAGTATGTTATTGTTGTTGTTAGGTGTTGTCAAGTCACTTCTGATTCATAGTTCAGTCCTACACTACCCTCACAATCGTTGCTATGTTTGAGCCCATTGTTGTAGTCACTGTGTCACCCCATCTCATTGAGGGTCTTCCTCTTTCTCACTGAC
>NW_006922006.1:2157083-2160504 GCF_000298275.1 Orycteropus afer afer
CCCCAACTCTCTCATGGAATAGATAAACCAGGAATTACTATTCACATGTCACAGAAAAGGCAACCAGGGCTCAACAAGGTAAGGATCTGCAGTCAGATGGCTAGGAATGCCAGGATGAAGTCTTATTCTTCTGAGTCTGGTTCCAGAGCTCTGGGCACTGATAATGCCATAGTAAATTAAACTATGATAATGCTGAACTGAGTTACACTAAAGTACCCCTGGAGATTGCCTCCTAGACTCAGAAGTCATGCTGGGTAATTACAAAATAATTTTCTTCTTATTTTCCTACTTACATACCTCCAAGGGAAATATTGATGATAAATGCCAAAGTTGGGACAATTTAGGTTATTATCTGAATGCCTGGCTGAAGGATACCTATCATGGTGCCACTATGTCTCTGACTTCAATCTCTTCTCAATAATCAACACATCAGAGACTCTCTGTTTTATGTCCCCCACACAAATCAAGATGTTTTGTAAAGAAATTGTTGAGAGCCTTCCTCATGCTTTATCATCTTTCTGGGATGATCCTCCTTACACTCTCTGCACACCTAGCTCTTGCTCACCTTCAAGTCTTAGCCTCAATCATATTGAGTCAAAGTGGTCTTCTATCATAAAAAATAGTTTTTATTTTTCCTCCTTCACCCTCAATTTCCACCATCTTAAAACCCAAGAAACAAAAACAAAAAACCCAAACAACAAAGTTGTTGGTGTAGAATTGATCTTAACTCATGGTGAACCCATGTTTTATAGTTGTTATTTGCCATCGAGTTGGACCTGACTCATAGCGACCCCTCCTTGAGTTTCTGAGGTGGTATCACTACAGGAGTAGATTGCCCAATCTTCCTTCCTAGGAGTGGCTGGTGGCTTTGAACCGCCAGGCTTCTGGTTAGCAGGCAAGTGCCTTAGGCAGTATGCTACCAGAGCTCCCTTGTTTTATAGAGTAGAACTGAACTCTATAGGTTTTTCATGGCTGTGATTTTTATGGAAGCAGGTCCTTTTTTGGGGTATCAATGGGTAGATCTGAACTATCCACCTGTTGATTAGTAGTTGAGTGCACCACCCAGGGACTCCTTTTCTCTACCTTGTTGTTGTTGTTGTTGTGTGCCATCGAGTTGGCCCCGACTCATAGTGACCCCTCCTTGGGTTGCCAAGGCAGTATCACTACAGAAGTTGATTGCCCAACCTTCCTTCCGAGGAGTGGCTGGTGGGTTTGAACCTCCAGCCTTCTGGTTAGTAGTCAAGTGCCTTAGGCACTATGTTACCAGAGCTTCTTTCTCCACCTTAGGCCATGTTATATTTTTCATAACATTTCCCACAATTTCTAATTTTTGAAATAAAAAAAAATGGCTTTCAATAGAGTGTCCAAACAACATGCAAATTTTACTTCTCTATCTTTAGCACCTAGTTAAATATCTGGCATGTGGTGAATACTCACTAAATAATTGTTGATAGAATAAGTCAGTGAATGAGTGGCATATCCAAGAATACCCAAGGGAATGTGAATTGTGAACAATTGGAAACTTGGGGCAGATAGGAGTCTGGGTTGGAGACTTTAACTGCAGTGAGGGTAGGGTGGGGAGAGATGAATCCTGAGAAAGGATGAACTCTGTATGGAAGATAATACTAGACAGGGTGCCAAGGACTGGATCCTAGGGCATGGACAAACCAGAGAAAGGGATATGGATGTCTGGAAACCAGAGGGGCACTGGGCAGAAACCTTGTCCTAGAAGCCAGAGTAGGAGGGGGCTTGGGAATAAGAGGGATGGACAAACGTGTTCCATACTTCCACCTGGTGCCAGCGCATCTGATTCACACCTGACTTACTTTTCCAATTACTTTACCCTGATTGTAGCAGTTGGCAGCTATCCAAGTGGCAGTGCAATTTTGTTTGCTGCCTGCAATTCTCACCTCTGCAGGTTAACAGGCACGAGTCCTCTGACCTTGCCAGCAAAGGTGACATCTCTCAATTTAGCTCTGTTTGCAAATATCAGCTGAGATGCTGTGTGCTCTCTCTTCTGGGTCTTTAAGAACACTCAGCAGGAGTGTGTGTGCATGTGTGTACATGCACTCTCTCTCTCTCTCACACACACACCAGGAAGCTTCATTTTGCATATCCTCTGCTCCCTTAGAAAGCTAGGGTATCTGCCAGACCTCTGTCTCTCCCACTTTGCAATCCCCCTATTGGGGATCTTTACCAGCCTTTGATACTATTACGGATTGAATTGTGTCCCCTAAAATTTTGTGTCATAAACTCTAACCTTTATGCTGTGGTTATAACCCCCTTTGGGAGTAGGTTGTCTTTGTTATGGTAATGGAACAGGATTAGTGTATTGTGTATTTTATATGAACCCCTTTTGAGATATAAAAGAGTTTAAACAAACAAGTGAGAGAAGCAGAGATGAAGGAAGAAAGATGTCAAGCCACATGAAGATCACCCAGGAGCTCAGAGACAAAGACCTTTTTCCAGAGCTGACACAGAGCAAGCCTTCCTCTAGGGCTGGCACCTTGAATTTGGACTTGTAGCCTCCTAACTGTGATAAAAAATTTTTTTGTTTGTTAAAGCCATCCATTGGTGGTATTTCTGTTACAGTGGCACTAGATAACTAAGACAGATACTGTTGTGATAAAGGGAACAAAGAAGTGATTTGAGTGAAGGAAAAGTCTTAAATCTAAGATACTGATAACATGGAGAGAGACACATCCCCCCAAAAGATATGTTGAAGTGTTTATCCCTGGTACTCATATGTCTTGTTTCTCTAATGCTGCTGTAACAGAAATACCACAAGGGATGGCTTTAACAAATAGTAATTTATTCACTTAAAGTTTAGACTAGACGTTCAAATTAAGAGTGCTGGCTTTAGGGGCTGGGTGAAGGGCCCTTGGCCTTGGGCTTCAGCTCTGTCTCTTATTCCAGGCCCACTGCAGCTGGAAGCTTCTTGTAACTCAGGCAGCTGCAGGCTGCTGAGACTGATAAACCCAAGATTGACAGGTAACATGGCACAATCCTAAAATAGGCAGGTAGCACAGCAGACCACTGATTCAAGTCTAGGAACTGGAGATGAAGCTCTAGACAAATGCAGGATCCAGATGTGCAAAAAAGCTAGAGACCTTTCTCAAAGCTTCTCCTTATACTGGAAGTAGGCCACACTCTGAAGGAAACTACTTAGCTTCTCACAGCAGATTCCACCATAGAGGTGATTACAATCTCATCATGGGGAGTAACTACCATACTTATTCAACCTGCATGCTGAGCAAATAATCTGAGAAGCTGTACTATATGAAAAAGAGCATGGCATCAGGATTGGAGGAAGACATATTAACAACCAGTGATATGCAGATGACATAACCACGCTTGCTGAAAGTGAAGGTGACTTGAAGCACTTACTGATGAAGATTAAAGACTACAGTCTGCACCTCAG
>NW_006922006.1:2161854-2168495 GCF_000298275.1 Orycteropus afer afer
GAAGTAGGATTGCCCAACCTTCCTTCCGAGGAGTGGCTGGTGGGCCTTGGAAACCCTATGGGACAGTTCTACTCTATCCTAAAGGTTTGCTATTAAGTCAGAATGGACTCAATGGCAGTGGGTTTGGTTTTTTGGTTTTAAACTTGTGATTACAATCCCATTTGGGAATAGATTTCTGTGTTATGTTACTATGCAGTAGGGTGTGTCTTTAATCAAACCTTTCAGATATAAAACAGCAGATGAATCAAGCAGCAAGAAAGCAGAAAGAGACCTGATAATGTAAGGGTTAAAGTGCTTGGCTGCTAATGGAGAGAAAGATGTGGCTATCTGCTTTAGTAAAGATTTAAATCTTGGAAACCCTATGGGGCAGTTCCACCCTGCCCTATACGGTCACTATGACTTGGGATAGACTCAATGACAATGGGATAGAGGGTTCTGATAACCAACAGTATTTTCTCACGTCGGGAAAAATGATCTCTTCATATGGAATAATTAAATCCAGTCCAAAGCCATTTGGTTTGCCTTTGGCAACATGCAATTTGAAATTTTCCTAATATGCTGCAACCACGACAACAGTAACAATGACCGCTAATGTTTATAGTGTTCTCACTCTGTGCCAGGCTCTGTGATATGTACCCTGTGCACATTCTCTTATTTAGTCTTCACTACAACTCTGCGAATTAGGTGCTATGACTATTGTTGTTGTTGTTGTTAGGTGCCATCCAATTAGGTCTGATTCATAGCGACTCCACGCACAACAGAATGAAACACTACCCAGTCCTGCACCAGCCTCACAACACTAGCTATACCTGGGCCCATCGTGGCAGCCAGGTCAATCTATCTCACGGAAGGCCTTCCTCTTTTTTGATGACCCTCCATTTTACCCAGCCTGATATCCTTCTTCAGGGAATGGTTCCTTCTGACAACATGACCAAAGTAGGTGAGACGAAGTCTGGCCATTCTTGCTTCCAAGGAGCATTCTGGCTGCACTTCTTGCAGGACAGATCTGTTAGTCCTTTTAGCAGTCCATGGTACTCTCAGTATTCTTTGCCAACACCACAACTCAAAAGCATCAACTCTTCTTCAGTCTTCTTTATTCATTGTCCAGCTCTCACATGCATATGAGGTGATTGAAAATACCATGCCTTGGGTTAGGCACATCTTCATCTTCAAAGAGACATCTTTGCTCTTCAGCACCTTAAAGAGGTCTTTTGCAGCAGATTTGCCCAATGCAGTATGTGCTATTACTGCTCACTCCACTTTTATACACGAGGCATTGGAAGTTCAGAGAGGGTGACTTCCCTGAGGTCACATAAGTGGTGGGGTTAGGTACATGGCATGAGCTCATTAAGTTTGCTGAATGAATTAAATGAATGGACCCATGTGTTTATGGAGGACAGTGGGTGGACTGAGGATGATGGGACAGGCAGGTGAACTGGCCAGTGTGAGGGTTACTGGAGTAGACTCAGGCAACCATAGGAAGACTTTTCCAGCACCTAGGTAGGCCCCTTGAGTGTTCAGACATGGCTAAAGGTAACCTCAGTAGAAATGTTGGAGAGATGAGGTAAGCACCAAATGGCTTCAAGATGACCTTTAAGATTCTTTCCAACTCTGAGCTTGTTAGGTTATTGTATAATTCTTAAGAAGCCAGTAAAATCCTTTGCAAATATGAAGCACTTCCAGCCCCAGCTCCATTTTGTTATTAATAGGAGCAGAGTGGATGTTCATGCTGGAGCAGTAAATGCCAACATTGGTAAGGTCCCAGACCCTCTGGGGATCAACATTAGCACTCAGTCATCCAGGAGTGATATTAACAATTGCTGACATTTGTGGAATACTTACAGGCATCAGTAAAAATCTTTTACATGCATAACTTAATTCTTGTAACAAACCTATGGCTTAACACAAGAACGTTTATTTCTCACTTTCTTAAAGTCCAAAGGATATTGGGCCATTTTTTACCTCCTCTGCATGAAATATGTGGCCTCCACAAATGCTGTGGTAAAGAAAGAGATTGAGGGAGAAACCAGGAGATGGGTTTGTTGCTTGTAACCCAAGAGCTTTGGATGACAATATTGTCTATACCTATCGTGATAGTTGGATGAAAAAACTGATGTGAAGCATTTTCACTCTGCTAGGTACAAAGCTCAATAAATGCTAATAATTATGGTAACCATAATAAGACCTGTGAGGTGTCTGGAAGTCCCACACTGAGCACAGAAGTGGGATGGTTACGAAGGTGAAACCTGACACTTGTGTAGCCCTCTCTCCGTAGCTGAAGTCATCCATACCCTGTCTTAGAGTCAGAGGCATTTGGACCAGTTGTGTTATGGTTCTGTGCTATGGAGTCAGTTCTCATTCTCAGCTACCCTATGTACAACAGAACCAACCACTGCCCAGAACTTCCCCACCCTCACAATCATTGCATGTTCAAGGCCATTGTGGCAGCCCCTGTGTCAGTCTGTCTTGTTGAGGATCTTCTTCTGTGTTCACCCTCTACTTTACTGAGCATTATGTTCTTCTGCAAGGACAGATCCTTCCTGATAACATGTTCAAGATACGTGAGACAAAGTCTCACCATTCTTGCTTTTAAGGAGCATTCTGACTGTACTTCTTCCAAGACAGATTTATTCCTTCTGGCAGTCCATGGTATATTCAGTATTCTTCTCCAACAGCATAATTCAAATGCAATCCCGGCCAAGGCAACAAATGCAACGCCCTGCCGTTGAGTCGGGTCTGACCCATAGCGACCCCTCCTTGGGTTTCCGAGGCAGTATCACTATGGGAGTAGATTGACCAACCTTCCTTCCGAGGAGTAGCTGGTGGGTTTGAACCGCCAGCCTTCTGGTTAGCAGTCAAATGCCTTAGGCGCTATGCTACCAGAGGTCCTACAGGGCAGGGGTATATCAGTACCCTCTGCCCAACCTCTGAGAGAGGTCTGGTTTGTGTGATTCTGCTATAGCCCAGCCATCCACATGCCCACCTCCTCATACATGGCTCTATCTCTGTGGCTGAGAATCTGCTATAATTTTCTGGCCCAATACCTATTTATTTATTCATATATGCTTTCATCCATTGATTCATTAATTTATTTATTTTTGCTGTGATTGGAGCCTTTCCTGATTCCATCACAACTTGCTACTCTGGCTGGTCCTTGCCAGTGCCATAGCTATGACACCAGGTGCCAGGGAGTTTGAAGAAGTGTCTTCTGCCTCAGTGGCTCTTCCTGAATACCAGAGGCTGCCCAAACTATCTCCTCTGTTCATGAGCCTCTGCTGTCCTCAAGACAACCAGGCTGTTGGTTTCCCATCCTCTTGTCCTCCCAAGTTGTGTCATCCTTCCCTTCCCATGTGTCTTGTTCCTTCATGCTTGAGTCTATCTGAACCAAGGATTTGAGAAATGGAGAAGGCACTAACATTTCTTCAGAGACAGTTTTGCAGAGGGATTGCAAGTTTGGATCTGGAGTAGGACCTTCAGGGTCAAAGTTCTGACCAGATGTTTCTTACTGAATGATGTTGGTTATGTTATTTATGTCTCAGTTTCCTTATCTGTGAAGTGGGATAATAATGTTACCTAAATCAGAGGGTTATTAGGAAGCTGAAAGGAAATAATTCACATAAAGTGAATGAGCAACATTTAACATATGGTAATACCTAGTCAAAACCAAACCAAACCAAACCAAACCAAACCAAACCAACCCAAACCAAACAAAACCAAAAACAAGAAAACAAAAAAACCCAGTTGCTGTTGAGTTGATTTTGACCCATGGAGACCCCATATATGTCAGTACTCTGGTACAGTGCTCCATCATGTTTTCAATGGCTGACTTTTTGGCAGTAGACAGCCAGATCTTTTTTCTGAGGTGCCTCTGGGAAGACTTGAACTTCCGACATTTCAGTTACCAGCCAAACACATTAGCCATCTGCACCACACACAGAGTCAAATATGATAGTGTATCTTAGCTGTAGTACTAAAAATACTTATTATTATTCTAATCCAAGTCTGTCTATCCTAAAAACTTCTGCCTTCCCACTCTATCTCACTTCACCAAAGAATCCCTCGATGGAAAGCCAATCTAGGAAGATTAATTTTGATTTTTGTCTTTATTCTGCTAAATTCACAGAGGATACTGGAGAAAGATAATTTTAGGAGGCATTACTGAGAAGCATAGCAGGTGGCCAGATGGTAATGACAGGAAATATGGTCCCTTCTGTCTGCAAGAACAACTGAGTGGCACTCAGGTGTGTAGTAAGATAAATGACATTTCTTGAGATACCATACCAGATCCAGGTAGAAGAAGGGGCAATGTGGAATCTTGTCAAGAACAAGTCTGAAAGAGAGCAAAAGCAGACTGTTGTACCCAATGCTGTTCTCTAGGCAATCCTTTCCCTGCCATAGCTCTGACACCTGGAAAATTGCCACCACTCTTCTCTAGGGGATGAGGATGAAGTCACACCCTGATAATACTCTTCTGGGACTTGTGCTCCTGACAGTGTTCACTCCTCATTTACTGAATCGTGGGCATTGCTAGAAAATCAAATTATTACACTGTTGATAACATCTCTGTAGGAAAGAAAATTCCCTTGGCTCTAGAGCTTATGTCTGTAGTCTTGTTCTTCTGCTTTGTTTCATTTGATTTCACTTTTATTTTGTGAGAGGAAGAGGTGGCTCTAGTGGGTGTTGTCCGTTTCTTGGCTGCTTGGCATTTATCCCATTTTTCAAGATCATTCTCTAAATCTTCATGGGACATTAACCATCTTCCATTATGGGTGTGGGTTTTGATGGGAAAATAACCCCAGTATCCACCTTCTTCCCTCATTTGCTTCTTTTTCTACTCTTAGGAAATGCCAAGGGTGGACATAGGTCTAACCTCAGCCAAAGAGACACTCCTTCCATGGCACTTTGAATAGTCAGTTTATGACTAGGGACATGAAGGTGGCTGGAGAAACTGTTAGTGAAGACTGAACTAGGTAACTCATGGGCAAGTCTAAGCTGGGATTTCTGAACTTTAGCCTCTCCCTTGGGGTTACTTTCTTCTTTGACTCATTGAGACTGTTGTTAGCACCCACTGAGTTGGCCTTGACTCATGATGAGCATATGTACAACAAGACTGGACAATTGTGATTCACAGATTTTGATTGGCTGGTTTTTGCAAGTACATCACCAGGTATTTTTTTCCCAGCCCATCTTACTGTGGAAGCTCTGCTGGAACTTGTTCAACATCATAGTAACATGTGAGCCTCCATTGACAGATGGGTGGTGGAGGTGCCTGAGGTGCATTGACCAGGAGTCAAACCCAGATGTCCTGCATGGAAGGCAAGAATTCTACCACCACCACAAATGCCCCCACAACACTCATGTACTTGCCCACAATAACCATCTATCATGAGTGGCCCTGCTAGAATGTGAGGTCCTGGTAGCATAGTTTCCAGCATCATGTTGTTGTTGTTGTTAGGTGCTGTTGAGTCATCTCTGACTCATAGCAACCCTATGCACAGCAGAATGAAACACCACCCGGTCCTGAGCCAGCTCCATGATTCTAGCTCTACTTGAGCCCATTACCACTGGCACTGTGTCAATCCATCTCATTGAGGGCCTTCCCCTCTTTCATCGAACCTCCACCTTACTGAGCATGACATTCTTCTCCAGGGAATGGTCCCTTCTGACAACATGACCAAAGTATGTGAGATAAAGTCTGGCCATTCTCACCCCAAGGAGCATTCTGGCTGCACTTCCTCCAGGACAGACCTGTTAGCTCTTTTAGTAGTCTATGGTACTTTCAGCACTTTTTGCCAGCATCACAGCTCAAAAGCATCAACTCATCTTTGGTCTTCCTTATTCATTGTCCAGCTCTCACATGCATATGAGGCAATTGAAAATACCATAGCTTATGTCAGGTGCACCTTAGTCCTCAAGGAGACATCTTCAACACTTGAAAGAGGTCCTTTGTAGCTGATTTTCTCAGTGCTATACATCGTCTGATGTCCTGACTGCTGCTTCCATTGGCATCAGTTGTAGAACCAAGCAGTGAAGTCTTTGACAATTTCAGTCTTTTCTCCATTTATTGTAATGCTGCTTCTAGGTCCAGTTGTGAGGATTTTTGTTTTCTTTATATTGCGATGTAATCCATACTGTATTCTTCAATCTTCATCAGTAAGTACTTCAAGTCATCCTAAGTTTCAGCAAGCAAAGTTGTGTTGTCAGTGTATTGCAGGTTGTTAATGATTCCTCATCCAATCCTGATGCCATGTTCTTCATACAGTCCAGCCTCTTGGATTATTTGCTCAGCATACAGATTGAATAAATATGGTGAAAGGATACAACCCTGACACACTTCCTTCTTGATTTTAAACCATGCAGTGTTCTCTTTTTCTGTTTGAATGACAGCCTCCTGGTCTATGTACAGGTTCTTCATGAGTACAGTTAAGTGTTCTGGAATTCCCATGATTCTCAATGGTATCCACAATTTGTTATGATCCATACAATCAAATGCTTTTCCATAGCCAATAAAACACAAATAAACATCTTTCTGGTATTCTTTGCTTTGAGCCAAGATCCATCTGACAACAGCTATGATATCCCTCATTCCACATCCTCTTCTGAAACCAGCTTGTATTTCTGGAAGTTCTCTGTCAATATAC
>NW_006922006.1:2174125-2179074 GCF_000298275.1 Orycteropus afer afer
AACTCTCTTGTGACCTGTATTGTCTCTCTCTCTCTCACTGCATATCTACTCCATTTTCTCATCAGGACTTCACATTCTAGCAGGGCCACTCATGGTAGATCGTTTTCACTGGAGCTTCCAGACTAAGATAAGGATGAAAGGTCTGGCAGTCTACTTCTGAAAATTAGCCAATGAGAACCCTATGGCTCACAATAGAATATTGTCTGATATAGTGCTAGAAGATGTGACTCCTAGGTTGGAAGACACTGAAACTACACAGTGGTTACAACAATGAACTAGAGCATATCAGCAATAGTGAAGGACATGGCAATGTTTTGATCTGATGCACATAAAGTCACCATGAGTTGGAGCTGACTATATAGCAACTAACAACAAGAATAACATGAGCACCTACTTCATATGAAAGCTTGAGGATAATGCAAATGGAAGCACGTATGCCAGCTTGGAAGTTTTTCTGTGTTTTCTTTTTCTTTCTTTCCAACTAAAGATTTAGGAAAAAAGGGTAAGACAGCTGAGGTTCCTGACCTACCATTTTCCTCCAACACCTTCTGACTCCTCCATCTTTGAGGTGTGTGCTACTGCTATGCATGAATGGATTAATTTGCCTAGGTTGATAGATCTCCTAACAGACCCTAGACCATCTCCCCTGCTTTTGTGGATGAGGAAGCTGAGGCCCTAAGAGGCTACGCCCTTGCCCAGGAAAACAGTTAGGAGGGAGCAGTGCCGGTGTTCCACTGACTCTAACTCTGAGTCCAGTGCCCCCTCCTTGAGCACACACCACACCCTTGCTGATTGATGGATCAGACCTCACCTCCTCCTCCTTTCCCTCCATATGGGAAGCACAGTGTGTTGGAAGAGCCTTCCAGAAAGCTTAACTAATGAATTTTTATTCCTTCTCACATGAGGAGTTGAGACCTTTCGACCTCAATATGCAAAGTGATGCCAAACATGCAAATCAGCAGCACTTGGGTTCATAAAAATAGCTCAGCAATGCTGCTCCCTCCTCCCTTCCTCATCCCCAGAGTCTGAGCTCCTGCCCTTGTCCCTGACTCCTTTCTCTGATCTTCCCTTTCCTTCATCCAGGCTGTCCTGAACCACTTTCTTTTCCCTCCTGTTCTGCTGTCTCATTAATTCTCTTTTTCCCTCCCACTCCAGGAGCCCCTCTACTATCTCCTCCAAATACTTTCCCTTTCTTCACTTCCTCCTCGGCTTCTTGCTTCCCCCACCTTCCTTACCAGGGCGTGGTTGTACAGACAGGGCAAGGCTTTTACCGTCCCTTCAGCAGACTGGAAGTACAATGGGCTGACATCATTTTGAGGAATTCTAAAGCCCTCTGGGTCCTTTGGTGCCTGTGTGGAAGGTGTGGGATGGTGGGGAGACCTGTGGTTTGGTGACTGTGCTGTGGGCTCTGCAAGCAGACTGCCAGGATCAAGTCCCAGCTCTGCCTTGTTGATGGTGTGATCATAGGCAAGTGACCAAAACTCTCTGGGTCTCAGTTACTTCACCTGTAGAATGACAACAATGATAGTGTCTACTTTATAGAGTTGTTAGGAGAAGCACTTGAGCTAACATAGGTACCTAGGTCAAAGAAATCAGTTCACAATTATCATCCATTAGTGTCTGCAAGGGAAGAAAACCTTTGGCATTTCTCAAGCTGAAAGAACTGAAGAAAAATTCAAAACTTGAGTTGCAACATTGAAAGAGCCTATGGGCAAAATTCAATAATGCAGGAAGCGTCAAAAGAAGATGGAAGAAATACACAGAGTCACTGAACACAAAAAGAATTGGTAGATGTTTATCTATTTCAGGAGGTGGCATATGATCAAGAACCAATGGTATTGAAGGAAGAAGTCAAAGCTACACTGAAGGAATTGGTGAAAAACAAGGCTCCAGGAATTGACAGAATACCCACTGAGATGTTTCAACAAACAGAGGCTGTGCTGGAAGCACTTACTCATCTATACCAAGATATTTGGAAGACAGCTACCTGACCAACTGAGTGGGAGAGATCCCTATTTGTACCCATTCCAAAGAAAGGTGATCCAGCAGAATGTGGAGAAGGATATCATGATTGGTAAAATGGAGGGACATCAAAAAAGGGGAAGACCCTCAATGGGATGGATTGACATAGTGGCTGCAAAATGGGCTCAGGTATAGCAAGGATTGTGAGGCTGTCACAGGACTGGGCAGTGTTTCATTCTTTTGTACATAATGTTGCTATGAGTCAGAGCTCACTCAATGGCACACAACAACAACAACAACAACAACAACCACAAAGCCCAGTGTATTGGTTCTCTCATGATGCTATAAAAAACAGCACAAGTTGATGGCTTTAACAAAAAGGGATTAATTCTCTTACAGTTCAGGAGGCTAGAAGTCCAAGTTCAAAGTGCTGGCTCTAGGGTCTGGGTGAAGACCCCTTCATCTTGGCCTTCAGCTCTATCATCTGTTCCAGGCCCACTAGGGCTGGAGACTTTTTCTGATTCATGCAGCTTCCAAGACCGACAGATAAAATGGCACAGTCTTAAGATCAGCAGGCAACATTGCAGGCTTCTAGTTCAAATCCAGGAGCAATCCCAAGATCGGTAGGCCACATGGCAGGTCACTGAGATGAAGGCTCAGCCAAATGCAGGATCTAGATGTGTCCAAAAGCTAGAGACCCTTCTCAGAGCTTCTCCTTATAGACTACAAAAGGGGCCACACCCCAAAGGCAGCACTCTTTCCACTGATTAACATCTCACAGCAGATTCCACCATGGAGGTGATTACAATCTCATCATGGGGAATAACTGCATCTAGGTGCCAAGACACTTAGAATGACGGCCCAGTCAAGTTGAAACACATCTTAACTACCACACTCAGAAAGTTACATGGTCCCTTGAACTTGGGACCATGTGCATAAGACTAAGTGACAAAGTATAACAGTGTAGAGATGACAGGAAGTGGCCAGATGGGTAAACACAAGCTCTGTGGGGTCACTCAGACCTACCTTTGAGTCCTGGTTCTGCCTTTTTGTAGCTGTGTGACCCACTAAACACGTGTCAGGGACTGTTAAATAAATCTCATGAATTAACTAATGCTATTTTCTCAATAACCTTATGAGGCAGGTATTATTATCATCTTACCCCTGTTTTATTTTTTAATTTTATTTTGTTGTTGTTGAGAATATACACAGCAAAACATATACCAAGTCAACAGTTTCTCCAAGTACAATTCAGTGACATGGATGACATTCTTTGAGTTGTGAAGCCATTTCCACTCTCCTTTTCTGAGTTTCTCCTCCTCCATTAACATAAAATCACTGCCCCCTAAGGTTCCTATCTAGTCTTTTGTGTTGCTGTTGTCACTTTGATCCCTACAGATAGTTTTTAAAAAGAGCATGATGCTCAAGACAGACATTTTTTCATTAGTTTAGATCATGGGCTCAAGTATAGCAAGGATCGTGGCGCTGGCATGGGATTGGGCAGGTTTCATTCTGCTGTGCATGGGGTCGCTATGAGTCAGAAATGACTCGATGGCACCTAACAACAACAACAACAACAACAACAACAACAACACCTGTTTAGTTTTAAGAGGACATCAGGGGATATTTTTGATTTAAATTTTAAAGATTATCCCAGGGCAATAGTTTTAGGGGTTCATCCACACCCTTGGCTCCAGAAAGTTTGGAGTCCATGAGAATTTTAAATTCTCTTTTACATTTCCCCCCCTTTTGATCAGGATTCTTCTATAGCATCTTTAATCAAAGTGTTCACTAATGGTAGACAGATTTTATAGATTTTACATTTTTACCCTCATTTTATGGATAAGGAATCTAAGGCTTAGAGTATTTAAGTAACTTACCCAAAATCACCCAACCAGGAAGTATGGCATCTGGGATTTGAACCCAGGGATTTAGACTCTAGAGTGCACAAACTTGACCACTGATTTGTACTGCTTCCCAACTCTAATACAGGAATCTCTCAGTGATGCAAATGGTTAAGAGCTTGACTACTAACTGACGGGTTGAGAGGTGCCTCTAATGAAAGGCCTGGAGATATGCTTCTGGAAAGTTCACAGCCTTGAAAAGCCAGTGGAGGGTAGTTCTACTTTGCAACACTTGGGGTCGCCATGAGTCAGAATCAGCTCAACAGGCGGGCTTTTGCCAGTGTGGGAGGCATGCTAAAGGTTTGCTGGAGTTCAGAGATGGAGAGATGACTCTCCACAGGAGAAACCAGGGATGCCTTCCTGGAGGTGATAAATGGCACTGGCCTTGCCTGGAAGGATTTAACATATGAGATAGGGTCAGAGGAAGAGTCTCTCAGGCAGAGGGGACAGCTTGAGCAAAAGCAAAACTAATTCTTCAGGAGTCATTGTGCCATGTAAGCCCATGTGGGAACAGTGTTAGATAACACACTGTCCTGGTTTTACAACCCATTGCTAAAGATTGCCAAGGAGGGCCTGATGGGTAGCATATGATTCTCTACCCAGAGGCCCCTGTGGCAGTGCTTCTAAATCTAGGTTTCTTATGCTTGGCAATGTGGCCATTTCATCCAGTGTTATGGGTTGAATTGTGTCCCCCTAAAATATGTGGTATAAATCCTAACCACTATACCAGTGGTTAAAATCCAACTTGAGAATGGGTTTTCTTTGTTATACTGATGGGACAGTATTAGTGTAACATGTGTCTTAAATCAATATCTTTTGAGATACAAAGAGCAGTTTAAACAAGGGAATAAGCAAGCAGAGATGGGGGAAGATAGATGCCAGGCCACGTGAGATCTCCAAGGAACTGAGAGCAGAAGCTGAAAAGAGACAAGGACCTTCCTCCAGAGCCAATGTGTAGAGAAAATTTTCCTCTAGAGCCAGCGCCTGAATTTGGACTTCTAGCCTCCTCAGCTGTGAGAATGTCTGTTTGTTAAAGCCAACTACTTGTGGTATTTCTTTCATAGCAGCATTAGGGAAATAAGA
>NW_006922006.1:2179934-2185044 GCF_000298275.1 Orycteropus afer afer
TCATGGGTGGGCAAATGGGGGAGGGGATGCTGAGAAGTTCCTCCCATATGATGATGCTTCACTGTGCGGAAAGGAGAAGGGGATCTCCAGGAGGCCAACTGAGTCCAGGCAGAAGTTTTGGGACCTCCACACAGTGGTCACGGTGCTGAGAGAGCACAGATTCACCTGTCCATTTGTCGTGCCATATCCTTGGCTTCCAGTGGTCCTTGGAGGGAGCTGGTCTGAAGCTCTGATCTACAGATGAGGCTCAGGGAGTTAGTTGAAGCCACTTCTCTAATGTCTCAGCAAGTGTGTGGTAGAAAAATGACCCAGGCACTGGAGGCAGGATTCCAACCTGGGCCGATTCCAAAGTCTGTGGCCTGGATTGTGTCTGAAGTCAGGGGTTCTGCTCCCAGATTGTGAGCCCACCCATCATCCCCTCCATCCATCAGCCAGAGCCCGGAATGCTCATCTCTGAGTTCTTGCTGTTTACTCTGGGCCTCTCTCAAGAAGCCAAAAAATAACAGTGTGTGTGGGCGAGGGAAGAGCAGATAAGGGGCAGTGATGGAACAGGGACATCTGATAAGGGGGCTGAAGCAGATATGGTTGGGGGGGGCAGAGGTAAGATAAGAGAATAGAGCAGATAAAAGGGAGCTGGGAGTGGGGTGATGAAGAAGAGGCCGATAAGGGGCAGGGTGAGGGGTGGCCCATGGAAAATAATGGGCATAGGCACTAAAGGGAGAAGGAGAAGCAGATAAGAGGAGACAGTGGGGTGGAGGGAGACAGATGTAGGGAAAGACATGCGGTGCTGAGGCATCTCTTCTCAGACGGCCAAGCCTGTCTGCAGTATCTGGCATGATCTTAGTCTGTTCTAAAAGTGAGCCCGTGGCTTTCCAGGCCATGCCTTGTTTAGGTAGTTGGGGGACAGATGTATGGTGTAGGATGTGGGGCTTAGAGAAGGCCTGCCTGACTGTGAGCTCTTCAGTAATAAAGGCACTGGACAAATTCCCTCTTGTCTCCTCTGCCCAAAGCATGGCTCCCTCTCTCCCTGCTTCCTTCCTTTTCTGCTTCCCTCCTCATTTCATCCATTTAGTACATACACTGCTGAACTCTGTCCCAAGTTCTGGGGATACAATAAAGATTGCTGTACATTCTGGTTGATGGAGACTGGATGGTAACCATCAAATCAATCAATAGGGGACTTTGGAAAGCCTGTCACTGCCACAAGGAGAACGGAATTGTGTGCAATGACAGGGAGTGCTAGGTGGTGGTTACTTTGGGCTGGCTGGTCAGAGCAGGTCTTTTTGAGGTGGTGATACTTGAGCTTAGACTGAATGATGAGAGGGAAACATCTATGAGAACATCGGAGGGAGGGCATCCTAGGCCAAGGGAAGGGCAAAGGTGGAGACCCTGAGGGGAAGTGTGCTTGGCTTGGGGAGCTGGATCATCAGAAAAAGGAGAGTGCTATATTGAGGGTGGAGTGGTTTAGGGGCCAGACTGCAGAACCCTTGGAGTTCAGATTTTATACCAAGTATAAACAGAAGTCCTGTTAGAACTTCATTAGGACATGACTCAGGATGCATTTTGTCAAGTAGAAACCACAGAGTGTAGTGGAAAGGACACTGGGATACTCAGGAGATCCGGGTCCCACAATATACAATAGGACCTGGGTAAGCTGATTACTCTCTCTTTGCTACCATCACCATATTTGTGAACTGGAAGAATAGGCTCTGTGACCTCCAAAGTCCACTAAGCTCTGAAGTTCAATGAACATTTGAGCACAGCCAGTGAAGGACATGACATGAACCTCAATCCTGTCCTCCTTTGTTTTACCATGTATGAGAGCATCAAAGTACATGGTTTAAATCTGGACTCCACTACTTAATTTGTATGTGAGCAAGGAGCTTAACTTCACTGAACTTCATCTTCTTCATCTGTAAAATGAGAATAATGATAGTATTCACCTCATGGGATGGTTATGGAAGAAATGGGATAATCTATGTAAAGGATTTAACACAGCTCCTGATGCACAGTAAGTTATTATTACTTGTGCCAAGGGCTCCCAAATCATTATTTTGAGGTTAGACCCATATCCTAAACATGGGTCACTGTGGACACCTATCGGTTGATAATTTCTGCCTGGAAACTGATGTCCCATTGACACTTCCAACTATTTGTTGTTGTTGTTATTTGCCATCGAGTTGGACCCGACTCCTAGCAACTCCTCCTTGGGTTTCCGAGGCAGTATCACTACGGAAGTAGGATGCCCCATCTTCCTTCTGACTTCCAACTAATACATGATCAAAATCAAATTCATCATCCCCTTTTCTCCCATTTTCTTCCTCATCCTGTTCCTTACCCTAACTTCCTTATCTTGGTTCATGGCACCACCTCTCTTCCAGACACCCATGCTCAGTCTCAGTGTTATCTTGGACTTCTCTTCCCACATCTAATCAATCACCAGACCTATCACTAACCCTCCCCAGTGTCTCATTCTTCCCTTTATTTTAATTACTAATGCTTTACTTCATGCTTACCTTACTCCTCACCTAGACTATGGGACACTGCATGGTTTAAAATCAGAAAGGGAGTGTGTCAGGGTTGTATCCTTTCACCATACTTATTCAGTCTGTATGCTGAGCAAATAATTTGAGAAGCTGGACTATATGAAGAAGAACGTGGCATCAGGATTGGAGGAAGGCTTATTAAGAACCTGAGATACACAGATGACACTGCTTTTCTTGCTGAAAATGAGGATGGCTGGAAGCACTTACTGATGAAGATTGAAGACTACAGTCTGCAGTATGGGTTACACCTCAACCTAAAGAAAACAAAAATCCTAATAACTGGACCAATAAACAGCATCATGATAAATGGAGAAAAGATTGAAGTTGTTGAAGACTTCATATTACTTGATTCTACAGTCAACATTGGGAGCTCTGGTAGCATAGTGCCTAAAGCACTTGACTGCTAACCAGAAGGCTGGTGATTCAAACCCACCAGCTACTCCTTGGAAGGAAGGTTGGGCAATCTACTTCCATAGTGATACTGCCTCAGCAACCCAAGGAGGAGTCGCCATGAGTTGGGTCCAACTCAACGGCACATAACAACAACAACAGTCAACACTGAGGAAGCAACAGTCAAGACATCAGACGATGTATTGCATTGGGCAAATTGGCTGCAAAAGACTTCTTTCAAGTGCTGAAGAGCAAAGATGTCTTCATGAAGACTAAGGTGCGCCTAACTTAAGCCATGGTATTTTCAATCACCTTATATGCATGTGAGAGCTGGACAATGAAGAGTTGATGTTTTTGAGTTGTGGTGTTAGTGAAGAATACTGAAAGTACCATGGGCTGCCAAAAGAACTAACAAATCTGTCTTGGAAGAAGTGCAGCCGGAATGCTCCTTGGAAGCTAGAATGGTCAGATGTACTTTGGTCATATTTTCAGAAGGGACCATTGCCTGGAGAAGGATCTCACGCTTGGTCAAGTGGAGGGTTAATGTAAGAGGGGAAGGCCCTCAACAAGGTAGATTGACACAGTGGCTGCAATGATGGGCTCAGGTATAGCAAGGATAGTGAGGCTGGCACAGGACTGGGCAGTGTTTTGTTCTGTTTTACACAGGGTCACCATGAGTCAGAGACTACTTGACAGCACCTAACAATAACAACAGAATACAGGATACTCTCTGAACTAGGCTTTCTTCTTTGTTTCTTCCTCCCTGTCCCCCATCTCAGTCATCCATCACTACCACTTTTCAAATGCTGTCACCAGAGTGACTTAACACATAACTCCAAACAAGTCACATTTCTGCTTAAAAGTCCTCTGTATGTTATCCATATATTAACTCTAGGGCACAGGATAAAAGTCATCTCTCTAGCCTGTCTTCAAAGTGTTTCGTAACTTGATTCTAACATACTTTTCTAGGGTCTTTTCCCACCATCCCCCTCTGTCACATGTTGTTGTTGTTGTTATGTGCCATCGAGTCGGCCCCGACTCATAGAGACCCCTCCTTGGGTTTCCGAGGCAGTATCACTACGGAAGTAGGATTGCCCAACCTTCCTTCTGAGGAATGGCTGGTGGGTTTGAACCACCAGCCGTCTGGTTAGCAGGCAAGTGTCTTAGCAATTATACTTGTCTGCTTAGTGTTCTTGAGCATGACTCATTTCTAGTGAGCCTCAGTTTAAGGTTATCCCTATCTATGTCATATTCACACTCCATGCTGCTTATTAAAGTTCATCCACAGTTGAAATATGGAATTAGGCCTCCCTACTGTATGGAGACTTCCAAGTTGTCTATCTCCTGCCAACTTGCTGAATCGTATCTCTTTCTTTCCCATACTCTCATTTGATACATTTCTTTAAAGTACCTACCAAAATCAAAACCCACTACCATTCAGTTGATTCCAACTCATAACAACCCCCATTGCGTTTCCAAGGCTGTAAATCTTCATGGAAGTAGATTTCTTCATCTTCCTCCTGTGGATGGCTGGTGAGTTTGACTTGCTGACTGTCTGATTAGCAGTCAAATGCCTTACCAACGACACCACCAGAGCTCCTTAAAGTATCTACCAAAAAACCAAACTCACTGCCATCGAGTCAGATCCAACTTACAGAGACCCCTCCTTGGGTTTCCGAGGCAGTATCACTATGGAAATAGATTGCCCAATCTTTCTTCTGAGGAGTGGCTGGTGAATTTGAACCACCAACCTTCTGGTTAGCAGTCAAATGCCTTAGGCACTATGCCACCAGAGCTCCTTAAAGTACCTACAGTCATTCAGATATTCTTATTTATGTATCCATTCTTCTTCCCTACTAGACTTGTGAGTTCTTGGAATGTGGGGACTTTGTCTTACTCATCTTTATATTCTTAAGGAGTCTAAAAAGTCTCTGGAATTTAGCATAGCTAAAACAAGAATGCTGATTCTATTTTCATCTCTACCTCATTTCCTTGGGCAATTCTATTCTTACCACAGTCTTTCCCTCAGTGAGAAATAACATCATCCACCCAGTTGCTCAAGCTCCAAACCTAAAAGTCATCCTTTTTTTTTTTTTTTTGATTTGGGTGAAGATTTACAGAGCAAATTTACTTTCCATACAGTGGTTCACGTATACTTTGTCTCATGACATTGA
>NW_006922006.1:2189614-2192736 GCF_000298275.1 Orycteropus afer afer
GCGGGTGTGGGGTGTAAGAGTAACAAGAGGAATGTGGTACCTTTTCAGTGTTGCAGGTCCGGAGTGACCTTGGGGTTGCTGGAAAGCAGAATGTGTTCTTAAGCCCCAGGAATCTGTGAGAGTGCTGTCTCTTTAAATATCCAAAATAGTCAAGCCGCTTTTAAATGTTCAAAATGGCGACGCCCTGCAGACTGGCAAAAGTCCATAGCTTAGCCTGCTTTTCTTGTCACCTTCTCTGTTTATTTGCCAGCCACCAGAGCAGTCCTCTGTGTAGTCCCTGGCTAGCAGGGTTGATTTTTAGGCTACTTCTTAGATCCTACCACTACTCCGGAATCTCCAAGCTGTCTGTGCCGTCAGGATTGCTTCCAGACTGTAGCTCCATATGTCTCCTTTTTTGGTATTTTCATGCAAATTCTTCTGCTAGTTGGGGTTTAGTCCACTTCTATATCCTCCCCTTCAAGCCTCAGGGGTCCAGGATTATCTTCTGTGTCTGTGTTAATTGGTTTCCCTTTTCTTTGTTGAAGAGGGTCTATGGAGTCTTTCTGACTAGTCCGCCATCTTGCAGGAACCTCCTAAAAATCATCCTTGATTCTTCTTTCTCCCTTTCTCCCACCCCAAGTCCAGTTCATTATTAAGTTGTCTCTACCTCCAGAATTACAAATCTGTCCACTTCTCTGTATCTACCCTGCCACCACCTTCTCATCCCTTTATTCTCCACTATTGCAAAAACTTTCAACTGGTCTCCTTGCATCTACTCTTGCTGCATTATATTCCACTCTCCATCCTGAAGTTAGAATATTATTTTAAAATATGCATCACATTATGCCAATGATTAACTTAAATCCAGGGCTTCAAAATGGTTCAGTCATGGTTGATGGAAACAAGGGCAGTGTAAGCATTGCATAGCAACCAAATCTCTTGACTGACAGATTCTGACCCTAGAGTAGGAAACAGGCAGTGGTGCCTTGCTCAAAGATGGCAGCCTGTGGATAACAACACACATTCAAAGCTCACCATTGGCTGCCATCTATGAGTGGAGCACCACTGCCAGTTTGCTAAACCCAAACCCAAACCCAAACCAAATTTATTGCTGTCAAGTCAATTCTGACTCATAGAGACACTGTAGGACAGAGTAGAATTATCCACTGGGTTTCCAAGGCTGTATATCTTTACAGAAGCAGGCTACCAGATCTTTCTCCCATGGAGCAGATTCAAAGAACCACTGAAATTTTGGTTTGCAGCCAGGTGCTTTGACCAATGTACCACCAGGTAAAACCCAAAACCAAAGCAAACACATGACCATTGAGTCAATTCTGACTCATAGCAACCCTATATGACAGAGTAGAACTGCTCCATAGGGTTTCCAAGGCTGCCTCATCTTTTGCCCATGAAGTGGCTGGTGGGTTTGAACCACCAACATTTTAGTTAGCATCTGAATGCTTTAACCACTGTGCCATCAGAGAGAGCTTCATCCACCAGGTAAAGGGTCCCTCTAATTCAGGCCTCTACAGATAAAGCCTAGTATTGTGTTCAGTTAGCAAAGCCAAAATGATCCATCTCCAGTATCATATAAAACCAGATCTGTTGCTGTCAAGTTGATACCGACTCATGGCAATCCTGTAAGATAAAATAGAACTACCCCATAGGGTTTTCAAGGCTGAAATCTTTATAGAAGCAGATTTCCACATCTTTCTCTTGTGGCTGTTTCCTACTTGGGTCAACATCTGATGCACTAGAGATTTGATTGCTATGCAGTGTACTTTGCCCTTGTTCTCTTGGCCATGACTGAACTATTTAGAACCAGTTGAAGGCCTTCTTAGTACCTCTCATCATTTCCTATTACATAGAATAACCTGTAGATGTCTTACCTTTGTTCACAGAGTCTTACACACCTGCATCTCTAACCACATCTTCTACAACTCTCCCCAATGTCCATGCTAAGCCCACTAGCCCCAGAGATCTTCTTTTCTCATACATGCCAAGCTTGTTTTCACCCCAGGGGCTTTATGATGTTTCCTTTACCTGCACTGCCATTATCTCTGATCTGCACATGGCTGCCTTTTCCTGTAATTCAGATTTCATTTTAAATATCACCTCCTCAATCAATCGGAATTGCTCACCTAATCATTCTATCATATCACTCTAAGTTCAATCTAGGTATAGTACTTATTACTATTTCAACAGAAGTTGATTTACTCTGGTTGCTTACACTATGGTGTGGTTAGATGCCATCAAGTCGGTTCCGACTCACAGTGACCCAGTGTACAACAGAGTGAATCACTGCCCCGTCCTGCGTCATCTTCAAAATCTTGCCATGTTTGAGCCCATGGTTGCAGCCACTCTGTCAATCCATCTGGGTGAGGGGCATACTGTTTTTTGCAAGCATGATGTCCTTCTCCAGGGACTGGTCCCTCTTGATAATATGTCCAAAGTACGTGAGATAAACTCTCTCCATCTTCCTTCCTAACGAGCATTCTGGCTCTATTCTACTAGAATATAAATAAACTGTATGAGATTAGGGACTTTTTCTTAATCACCACTGTATTCCTGGTGCCTTGGATAGTGCATGAAACAGAATAAGATTATATTGAATGAACAGGAATGATTATTACTAATTACAACTATCACAACTAATTGTTTGCCCAGTATGTGCCAAGAACTTATACAGTGAAAAAAAATAGTGTGTGGCTACTGATGTCTTTGCTCAGCTTTTAAATTCTTGTTTTCATTTTAAGCTGGACTTTCTAGGAGTTGTTCCTGTCTCTTCATAGCTTAGTGGTGAGCCAAAGTTTGGTCAGAAGTTGTGCTCAAGCACCTTGTATTATTTTTCTATTGCTGCCATAACAAATTACCACAGGCTTAGTGGTTAAAGTAACACAGATTGATCATCTTACAGTCGGTCAGAGGTCCAGTAACTGGGCTAACACCAAGGTGTTGGCAGAGCTTCATCGCTTTCTGGTGCCTCTAGGGAAGAATATATTTCCTTGCCTTTTCCAGCTTCTAAAGGCCGCTCACATTCCTTGGCTCTGTCCCACTTCCTCCATCTTCAAAGTCAGCAATAACAGGTCAAGTCCTTCTCATGTTGCACCTCTTTGACATTGTTAGAAAAACCTGTCTACTTT
>NW_006922006.1:2193536-2195243 GCF_000298275.1 Orycteropus afer afer
AACAACAACAACATCACCAAGATATCTTTGCCAAAGAGCAAAGATATCTCCTTGAAGACTAGGATGCACCTAACCCAATTCATGGTATTTTCAATTGCCTTATAGGCATGTGAAAGCTGGACAATGAATAAAGAAGACCAAAGAAGAGTTGACACTTTTGAGTTGCGGTTTTGGTAAAGAATACTGAAAGTACCACGGACTGCTAAAACAACTAACAAATCTGTCCTGGAAGAAATGCAGCCAGAATGCTCCTTGGAAGCGAAATGGCTAGACTTTGTCTCACCTACTTTGGTCATGTTGTCAGAAGGGACCATTCTCTGGAGAAAGATGTCATGTTTGATAAAGTGGAGGGTCAACGAAAGAGGGGAAGGCCATCAACAAGACGGACTGACACAGTGGCTACATTGATGGGCTCAGGTATAGTAGGGATCAAGAGGCTGGCACAGGACTGGGGAGTGTTTCATTCTGTTTTATATAAATAAGGTTGCTATGAGTTGGATCAGACTTAATGGCACATAACAACAATAACAAACAATGTCACTAAGATTGTTAGTTTTACTGACAACACTGCTGGGCATAGATTTTTTTGCCTTCTATTCCAACTCAAAAAGGGCCCTGGTGGTGCAGTGGTTAAGAGCTTGGGTGCTAACTGAAAAGTCAGTGGTTCAAATCCACCAGCTACTTTGCTGCTGCTTCCGTAAAGATTACAGCCTTGGAAACCCAGTCGGGGTCACTATGAATCAGAGTTGACTCAATGACTCTGAGTTTGGTTTGGTTTGGATAGGGTTGCTATGAATTGGAATCTACTTGATGTCAATGAGTTTGGTTTGGGTCTATTCCAAACTGAATGAGCTGCCTCTCACAGCCAACTCCACAGTGGAAGTTCTAGAACTACCTCTTGATTGAGCTAAGAAGAGGATGAAAACAGCCCCAAGAAAGAATACCATAAACTTCCACTGTTCTTACGCAATTTAATAGCCTTTCATCAATAAACAATTCTCCACTTGTTGTATGGCTTTGGTTGATTTCCAGAGCCCTGAAATGATTATTAAGAACAAATTTGCTTTTAGTTTTATAGTTGCTTTTTGGGCAGAGGATTTGTTCCCCTTCTCATTCTGCTGCACTGGAAGTCTCATCTCTTGTCGAATTAGAGTGCCTAGTGTATTTATATTTAATTAATTATGGTTGGATTTAAATCTTCCTTCTTGTTGTTTGTTTTCTATTTATCCCATCTTCTGCCCCCCCCCCCCGGCCCCGTTCTTCCTTTCTTGACTTCTTTTGGATGAATTAAAACATGTTTTTAAAGTCCATATTAATTACCCTAATAGCTTTTAAGCTAACTTCTTGCATTTTTTAGCATTGCTCTAGGCAATACATTACATGTTTAATTTATCAAGTCTATCTTGAATTGATATTGCACCACTTCATGTAGATATGAGAACTATACACAGTAAAATGCCACTTACCCCAACTCATCTATTATCGACATGTAGGAAGCTCTGGTAGCATAGTGCCTAAGGCACTTGACTGCTAACCAGAAGACTGGCAGTTCAAACCCACCAGCCACTCCTTGAAAGGAAGATGGAGCAATTTACTTCCATAGTGATATTGCCTGGGAAACCCAAGGAGGGGTCGCTATGAGTCAGGGCTGACTTGATGGCACATAACAACAACAAAAATTTCCATGTATAATTCACCTCACAGTGA
>NW_006922006.1:2196153-2197351 GCF_000298275.1 Orycteropus afer afer
ATCCCACAGGTCACTGAGATTCTGTATATTTTTAAAAAACAGTTTTTCTCTGTGTCCTAAACTTTTCCTCTGTGATCTACAGTGTACTATTCAAGCCATCCAGTGAACTTTTATCTCAGATATTATTCTGTACTTTTCTCTCCTAGTATTTTTTTTTCAAATAGTTTTTATTCCTCTGCTGTGATTTTCCAGATTTTCATTCATTATGACCAACTTTTCATTTACATTCTTGGGCATATTTTAAATAGCTATTTTAAAGTCCTTATCTGCTAATTTCAACATCTGTGTCATTTCAGGGTCTATTTGAATTGACTTTTTATTTTATTCCTTGATTATGGGTCACAGATTTTTATTTTTTTCACACATGTAGTAATTTTTTATTATATGCTGACCATTTTGGATGATACATTGTACAGAGTCAGTATTATATTATTTTCCCTTAATTGGTGTTGATTTGTTGTTTGGCAGGCAGTTACATTACTGATGGGTCTCTTTGGTTCTGGTATACTCAATTTTATTCTTTGCTAGAGTGGGTGTATTTCATTGTTGAATTTAGCCCTAAGTTATGAACTTCATTCCCAAGGCTGGGCTTCTGGGTCTAAATTGAATGTCTGAGGTCTTAGCAAAGTTTCTAAATTCTGTCTAGGCTGAATTTCCAGCATCTCTCAAACCTGCATGACCTCTGGTATGCTCATTCAGCTCTCAGCTTTGCAGCACATAATTTTTGCTTGACTTTGTAGGGTCTGCCCTGTGCATGCAATATCATACTGTCACTAGAATCCTCTATGAGTCTCCACACAGATATCTGGGGTATTGCCCTGCCCAGCTACCTAGCACTGCACATTCCAGCTATTTCAGTGCCTAGAACTCCCATATCTGCCTTCTTAGCTTGGAGAAATGACAGTTCCCTTTGGGCTCCACCTCCCTGCGTAAAAGTAGGGAAAAGAATGCAGTTAGAGAGCTGGTTGATTGTGGGCTCACCTCTGAAGGATTTTAAGAATCCCAGTCTTGCATTACCTGTTGTGGTAGTTAAGTTTCTGTGCCAGCTTGGCTGGACCTGGTTGAATGGCTAGGCAGCTGGATGTAGTTATTCCCCATGGTGAGACTGGTGATTAACTTCATGGTGGAATCTATTGGAGCAGCTGAGTAGCTGCTTTAGGGATGTGGTCTGCTTCCCATATATAAGAAACAGCTTTGG
>NW_006922006.1:2198086-2199271 GCF_000298275.1 Orycteropus afer afer
CAGTAACACATAAACCTCTACTGACAGATGGATGGCTATTCCTCAGACAACACTCAATATTCTTTTTGCACACTCGTGGAGTAGCTACTGTCCTGAGGGCACTTTTGGCAGCGTGAGTACTCCACAGAAACGTTCATGCTGAGTTTCTGCTCTGATAGACAAAAGACTGCCATAGCAGGTAGGTGGTGGCAGGTGGGTGGAGGGGGCAGATAACATTCTGGGAAGCTCTAAACAGAGAGTGAGATAATTTCTGGCTGGCAGGGAGTGGTCAAAAATAGCTCATGGTGTTGGTGGTCTTTAAGTAAGGTCAGAAATGTGGGTGGGATTTTTGGAAGAGGCTTCTCCAGGTGGGGAGAACAGTGTGAGCACAGGTACAACAAGGGCCTGGATGGGGAAGAGAAGTTGGCCTGATGATCCTGTGTGTGAGGAAAAGCAGGGATGAGAACACAGGAAAAACAGGCAGGGACCAGGTCCAAGGAGCTGCGATTGCTTCCTCAGAGGTGAAGAAGGATTGAGAACTGTCATGGAGTTCTGCTTCTCAGGGCCTTGTTGTGAAATTCAAAGAACCCAATGCATGGGTTAGGGGTACTTTCTGGAGGCAAACATCTTAGATTAAAAGAAAAATTAGATACATTTTTTTATTGACACTCCCTACCCTTTCTTTCCACTTTTGTTTTCTGGGTTTTTCTTGTTTGTTGGTCCCCAGTTCCCTGTTTAAGGTGTGGCTGGTCAGCTGCTGAGGCGGACCACAAGCCCACACTGCCTCCCTGTGCTGGGTTTGTGCATAACATTCAGCATAACTGGAAGGAAGGTTGGGCAATCTACTTCCATAGTGATACCGCCTCAGAAACCAAGGAGGGGTCACTATGAGTCAGGTCTGACTTGATGGCTTATAACAACAACATACTGGAGGGGACATGAGAGTCAGGGAGTCAGTCTTTGTCCTATGATGCTCACCAGCCCCATGCAGTCAGTTTTTCAGATAGGGAGGCTGATTTCATTAGTAAGGATATCAGGATGAGCACTTGTGGTGGTTACGTTTGTGTGTCAACTTGACTGGCATGGTTGAGTGGCTGGGCAGCTGGTGGTAGTTATTCCCCATGATGAGACTTGCAATCAACTCCGTGGTGGGATCTACCACAAGCAGCTGAGTAGCTGCCTTAGGGTCTGCTTCTTGTATATAAG
>NW_006922006.1:2199721-2204633 GCF_000298275.1 Orycteropus afer afer
CTACCTGGACCACCTACTCCACTAGCCTCCTGGGCAAGGGATGGGACTTTAGGTTTACCCCTGTGGGTACCCTAGCTCTGTGGCAGAATGCCCCATTCTTTAAGCCATGGGGAGTGAGATTTTTTTTCCCCTCTCTCTTTCTTTTTGTTCTTTAGCTTCCTTTCTAATTTCAAGGAGAATTTCTGAAGTAGTTGCTGGAGGAGGACATGGGATGAGAAGAACAAAACTCCAAAGATGAATTCCAAATAATCCCAAACACATAGGGAAACTGTCGCAAACCTTCTGAAAAATTTCACTGCCTGTAAGATAAAGTCCAAGTGGTTTTAGCTGGACATAATGGACCATCAACCTCTGGCCATGCTTCTCTAGCCCCAGTTCTTGACACTTCCCTACTACGTACGCATCGTGTACTTCAGCTCTACAACATTCCAAATCTGTGCTCATGTTGTTCCTTCTGTCTGGAATACTCTTTGTCCAGCCTTTATTATACCTCTTCTAGAAAGCTCCCATGAATAAGGAAGACCAAAGAAGAACTGATGCGTTTGATTTGTGGTGTTGGTGAAGAATACTGAAAATACCATGGACTGCCAGAAGAACCAACAAACCTATCTTGGAAGAAGTACAGCTGGAACGCTCCTTAGAAGGGAGGGTGGTTAGACTTCATCTCACATACTGTGGTCATATTGTCAGAGGCACCAGTTCCTGGAGAAGTGCATCATGCTTGGTAAAGTAGAGGGCCGGCAAAAGAGGGGAAGACCCTCAACAAGATGGATTGCAACACAGTGGCTGCAACAATGGGCTCACACATGGCCATGATTGTGAGAATGGTGCAGGCCTGGGAAGTGTTTCATTCTGTTGTACTCAGAGTTGCTATGAGTAGGAGCTGACTCAACAACACCTAAAACAACAACAGAGAACTCCTACCTATCCTTGAAGACTCGTATCAAACACACCAATTCATCAAATCTTTCTTGAGCCTGAAGTTAGTCACACCTTCCCTGGTGTTCAATGGTTGGTACATATCTCATCATAGTATCTCTAGTGCCTAATATAGTGGCCTGGCACACTGAAGGCATGCAGTGAATATTTGTGGTTGACTGCATAAACTATGCCAAGTTCATGCTAAGATGGTGGATGGGCAGTGGCTCAAGGAGGCAGAGGACTGGGCAGATGGGAGCAGCCAAGAGTAGGAAAAAGAAAAGCACTGTAAACCCCTTCTGTGCCCTCTCTGTCCTTCATCAACCTAAAGGAAGGGAGTGGGATGTTCTTCACACTTTTCCTTTATTGTCATTCGGGGTTTCCCTGCCTCATTCCACACTCTCCTTTAGTTCTCCTGAGTTCACATCGATATCTTAACTAATTCTGCCCACTCTCCATCCCTAACCTGGAGCTGACTTTGGGGACCAGGTGACCAGGATGATATCGAGTTCCTGAGTACTTTATTGCTGGAGTCCAAATACCAGGTTCAAATCTAGTATTCATAACTTATTTGTTGGTGTGGGATCTTCAGCAAATGTGTTCACCTCTTGGAGCCTCGGGTTTCTCAGCTGTAAAATGCTCATGGTAATTTTTCCTCTTGTACCTCAGGAGGCCGGTGTGGAAAACCATCTCCAATAATGGACATGTAAGTGCTTTGTAAACCTAGAAGAGTTGTCACTAATGATTATAATGACAAAGGATAATGCGCATGGCATATTCCTATTTCTTTTGCATTATTTCATGAGAGAGAAAGCTAAAAAAAGGTGGAAGACAGGGATGGAGAAATATCCTATTGGTCAACATGTTCAATCAACCTGAAAAAATCAAAATACATCTTGAGGGATCCTGACGTTTTCTTAATAGGAGACAGAGTAGGCTTCACTTTGACTCTGTGGGACACCTCATGCCACCCGGAGGCAGTGTAGCCTAATGGTTTGGATCGAGTTTGAAGTAAAATGACATGGAATGAAATCCCATCTCTGCCAACTGGGCAGAGTTACTTAAGCAATGGCTTAGTCTCCCTGTGCCTCTACATTTTTTTTCAGCAAAATGGGAATGACTTTAAAAATAGTACTTATCTGATAGGAGTCCCTATGGAACGGTTAGGCACTCAACTACTAGCTGAAAGATTGGTGGTTCGAATCTACCCGAAGGTGCCTTGAAAAACAGGCCTGGTGATGGGTTACTGAAAGATCACAGTTTTAGAAACCCTTTGGAGCAATTTTACTCCTCACTCGCTGGGCTGCCATGAGTTGAAATTAACTTGCTGGCAACTAACAATAACAACAACAACAACTTATCTGATAAGCTTGTTGTGACTTTGTGTGGCAATCCCTTTAAAGCACTCCAAACAGTGGCTGAAATACAGTAAATGTAAGCTTTGATTGTTTTCTGTTCATGGGTGTTGATAGCTTTGCTTTTGCCCCATCTTGAATAAGCTAACAGGGCTCAGTCATGAGTAGGCAGGGGATAAGGAAGAAAGAAATCCAGTGAAAGACTGGCTGATAACTGAGAATAGAAAGGATCTCAGAAGTCCTCAAGTCCAATGTTTTCATTTCAAAAATGGAAAAACTGAGGCTCAGGGAGAAAATAATTTTTTCCCGAGGTTCCGTAGCAAATTCTGTTCAATTTATTGACTATTTTCTCATGACTATTATATGCCAAGAATTATCCACATTTCAGTGGATAACTGGATGATTAAGCAACAGTTTTTGCTTTAGCACAAGATTTCTTTAAGTATATTACACACAGACATAAAAATGATTATGGTCAGAATTTAAAGTAGAAAATGCTGGGTTAGATAAAAGGAAGCAAGGTTTTGGTCTTGTGCTTTGACCACTTCTAAGAGGGGTTTCCTGCGCCACAGATGGTGGCAGTCTTTTTTCCCTTCAGAGTCCCTCTTGTGGGATTTGTGCTCTGCGGTGCATCCTTTGGAAGATGTGGCACCTTCCTGAAGTTCAGAGTCTTTGCAGGGAAATATATGAAGACAGATTTGGGAGAAGTTCTTTGGTGATGAGGCAGAGATGGGAGGCAGCCTGGTGTCCAGGTGGAACTGCTCCGTGAGGACACAGAGACTTCTTCTTCTTCTTCTTTTTTTTTTTTCAAATTTAATTTAATTTTTATTTTTGCAGTGTTCCTTCCCCTCCCCTCCCACCCCTGGTAACCAACAAAGCAAGTTTCCTTCCATATACAAATGAGGACACAGAGACTTCTAGCCTCTGCCTCCAGCTTGTGTCAGTTTGTTGGGGGCTTGTGGTTGCTCATGCTGGAGGCTATGCCACCTCTATTCCAACACCATCGGGGGACTGTAAAAATATCATGGTGGTGGTGTCTGGCCTCTTCTAAAATCACGAGAGGGAGAGAGAGTCACCAGTAGCATCAGCATGAGCCCAAAGCTGATTTCTGTGAGGCAGAGGTCAGACTTGCCTCCACCCCCCAACCTTTTATTACCAATTCTGACACTAGTCTTCCTTTCAGGGCACTCTCTATTTCTCTGCAGGTTTGATCATTCATCGCAGTGGTTGCAAAGAACTCACAACCAACACTCATGATTATGGGTTTATTAGGGAAGCAAAAGGGTTAAAATTCAGGATCAGAAATGACTTAGGATACAGTTCTTTGGTCAGGACAGCTTCTTTTCAGCTGTGTCCACAGGCAGGCCTCTCTCTGGCCCTCGGCCCCTTGGCTTGGTGCTTGCCCTGCTTAGGCAAGTGTTACAAAGCTCTTTTAACTCTGCCAATAAGTGCCAGAGGCACCCCACTCTGCAGCAAGCCTCCTGCCTGAAGGTGCTCAGCAGTTTTGCTTGTGAGTCGTGGGTCAGCACCCCCCTGTGCTGTCTCCTGCCAGTCTCCTGGTTCTGCTGCCTCTGCTGCTACTCCTTGCCATCCTGTGTCATCTCCCATGTTACATTTCTTTCTCTCTGTCTCTTAAGTCTAGGAGGCTCCCAGCAAAGGGACCCTACATCCAAAGGACATGGTCTGCTCCTATCTCCTCCTCTTCGTGGTGGTGAAGTCTCCTCTTTGCTTTGGTATTGGCTCTCTTTTAAGCCTAGCAGGATGACAAAACTGATCAATCTCCTTGTTAGGGTTCCATACACCTTATGTGCATGGTTCCACCCCAACAGGTATTATAGATACCTCATCTGCATTATCAGCAGGCTGTCCAATTTCCTTGGTGAATGACAAGTCAAGTGCCTTATTTCCATAATTCCACCCAATTATTCTGTAGGAGTCACAAGACTATGGTGAAAAAGGCCATACAAAAGCAATCTGTTGCACCCCAGTGACCCACGGTGGGCAGGTTTCAGCATAACTTCCAGACTAAGATAGGAAGAAAGGCCTGGCGATCTACTGAAAATTAGCCAATGAAAGGCCTGTGGGTCATAATAGTATATTATTTGATTTAGTGCCATAAGGTGAGCCTCTTAAGCTAGAAGGCACTCAAAACACATAGTGGGCACACCAATGCACTTGAACATATCAATGATCATGAAAATGGCACAGGACCTGACAACATTTCATTCTATTGTAGTGGAGTCACCATGCATTGGAGCTTACTCGATGGCAAATAACAACAATGACAACAACAACACTCTGCCTGGTATATTTATGTAGATGAAATCTTCCAAGGAACACTTAAGAGCAGTCATTTTTAAAAAATATTTATTTATTTTTTATTGTGATTGGGTGAAGATTTACAGAGCAAATTCACTTCCCATACAGCAGTTTACATATACTTTGTCTTGTAACATTGACCACAGTTTACCACAATGCAACAGCTCCCCTCCCACTTCCTCCCCATAGTTACTTCTTCCTTGTGTCCATTGCTCCATGGACTCCTGCCCCCTGAGCTCTCTCCCTGTGCATAAGCAGCCCTTCTTTCTCCCATGATTGTTCTCTCCAAGGAGTGTATCTACTTGAGGTAAATGTTCAAC
>NW_006922006.1:2205868-2211098 GCF_000298275.1 Orycteropus afer afer
GTAACGGAATGGCTAGGTCTAATGGTATTTCTAATTCTAACTTTTGAAGGAATCGCTATACTGCTTTCCACAATGGTTGTACCATTTTACAGTCCCACCAGCAGTGTATGAGAGTCCCAATCTCTCCACAGCATCACCAGCATTTGTTGAACTTTACTACTAGTGCTGGAGCAAGATGGTATCTCATTGTTGTTTTGATTTGCATCTCTCTAATAGTTAATGATCGTGAGCATTTCTTCATATGTTTGTTTAAGAGCAGTCTTAATCAATGTCCAAGATCACATCCTTTAGGTATAGCTGTCAAGGAACAGAAGTGATGAAGGCAGGAGAAACAACAAGAAGATAACCAATGAAGCAATGACATGGGGGATGATAAGGATGCTTGATGTCACTTACATGACATATACTATGTACCTGGCTGAATTTCATTTGTAATTATCTGTAATAACACATTAAATTGTCATATCAATCCTTTGAGGTAGATGCTATCCCTACCCACACTGTACAGCTGAAGGAACAGACATGGGTGGTTCAATGACTTACCCAAGGTTGTCTAGTCAGTCACTGGAGAAGCTGAGGTTTGGACCCAAGCAATTGATTCCAGTCTGGACTTGGAACCTTATATGGGAGTAGGGGAGTAGGGGTTGCTTTGGCTGTGCCTATATTTTACTTGAAAGCATAGGACTGGTTATTCAAGAAGCTGTACCCGTTGGACACTTTGATCTGTCTCTGTGGTCATTGGGGTGGAGGGATTCAGCTTGGAACAGGCAGTGCAGCTAGCTTGGTGTGGGGGAGGGAAGTGGAAAAATCCTTCCTGCTCATATTTACTTCTCCTCCATGCCAAGGATTTGCTGAGGCCGTGCTCTGGGTGCTTACTGCCTTCTCTATGTTCAGTACTTTGTTTACACTTGCTTGTGGCTCTTCTGAGGAGCTCTGGTGGTGTACTGCCTAAGGCATTAGACTGCTAACCAGAAGGCTGGGGGTTCAAACCCACCAGCCATTCCTCGGAAGGAAGGTTGGGTAATCTACTGTAGTGCTACCACCTCGGAAACCCAAGGCGAGGTCACTGTGAGTCAGATCTGACTCAACGGCAGTGTGTTTGTATTGCACTTCCTGGGCAGCCTTTGGTGATGCAAGTGGTTTGCAGTCAAGTACTAGCCTAAAGGTTGGCATGGTGTTCTGCTCCCATAAAGATTACAGCCAAGAAAACCCTATGGGATCATTCTATTCTGTGACACATGGCATCACCGTAAGTGGGAATGGACTGGAAGACAGTGGCTTTCTAATTTATGGCACTGCTCGTGTTATAACTTACCTTGAAGTTATTGGTATTAATGAACTCCTCACCCCCTTGACAAACCATAAGCTGCTTGAGGACAGGAGCCAGTTGTGATTCTTTCCCCTACCTTAGGGCTTTTCTAAGTCATTACTGTTAAATAAATAAGTGAATGACTCAAGACCATTGAATAGAATGAATTTAAAAATCTCACATCATTTAATGCTGCTCCCATCTTCTAAGGAGCTCTGGTAGCATAGTGCCTAAGGCATTTGACTGCTAACCAGAAGGCTGGCAGTTCAAATCCACCAGCCAGTCCTTGGAAGGAAGGTTGGGCAATCTACTTCCATAGAGATACTGCCTCGGAAACCCAAGGAGGGGTCGCTATGAGTCAGGTCCGACTCAAAGGCACATGACAACAACAACCACAACAACCCATCTTCCAGGCACATGATAAATGACACTTCTTCACCTCCTTTGCAATTAGATATGGCTTGTAATTTGTTTCAAGCAATGCAATGTGACTGGAAGTATGTGAATGTAACCCCTGGAGAGAACTTTTAAGGGGCTGTGGGCCATTTGTCACAGTCTCTGTCCCTTTGCTGTGATAATGGCAATGTTTCACACAGGGGCTGCTCCACCAGCCTGAGATTCAATGTGGCTTGGAGCAGAGCCCCTAAATGACCCACAATGGACTTTAGCAGAGGCAAACACTGAACCTTTGCCATTTTAAACAACTGAGATTTTAACACCCTTTGTTTCTATAGCATAACTAGCTTCTCCTGAATGATACATCATGCAATTTCATTCTGGGAGATGATTTTGAAAATGAACATTACTCCTACTGAGCAAAGAGAACAGAGAGGAAATAGGGAGTTCAGGTTAGAGGCAAAGCTTTGTTGCCACTAGTTCATAATTGAGACTTAATGGGTTGAATTGTGTCCCCCTACAATTCATGTCAACGTGGCTAGACCATGATTCTCAGTGGTTTGACAGTTATGTAATGATCCCCCATGAAGTGATCTGATGTGAAAAGCCAATCACTTGTAAGGGGATTAGGGTGGGCTGCAACAGTCTTAATCAGGTCACAGCCCTGATCCAATGTAAGGGGAGTTTCCCTGAGGTGTGACCTGCATCACTTTTTATCTTACAAGAGATAAAAGTACAGGGAAGTGAACAAAGAGACAGGGACCTCATTGCCACCAACAAAGAAGAGCCAAGAGCAGAGTGTGTTTGGACCAAAGGTCCCTGTGCAGTGAAAACTGGTGCCAAGGCACATGGAGGTCTCCAAGGAGCACCAGGCCCACATATGTGAAAGGAGACAAAAACCTTCCTCCAGAGCCCACAGATAGTGAAAGACTTCCACTAGAACCAGAGCTCTGAATTCAGACTTCTAGTCTCCTCAACTGTGAGAAAATAAGTTCTTGTTTGTTAAAGTCATCCATTGTGGTCTTTCTGTTATAGCACTAGATGACTAAGACAAGTCTTAAGGATGGCAGAGGGGTAGCAAAGGAGCCATAAGTGTTGAGAGCTTTAGACATGCTACATGGAACTGGAAGGGCTATGTCTATGAACTATGACCAGGGATGTGGTGGGGAGCTAGGCCTGCAGATGACATCTGAGAGGGGAGGAGGAATGGCATGTACAGAAGTGAAACAAGTGGCCCATTGTCTGTTCTGCTCATATGATATTTTTAAAGTTTTGAATTAATCATCCTCATTCAAAAGTCCTTTGGTAGCACAGTGCCTAAGGCATCTGACTGCTAACCAGAAGGTTGGTGGTTCAAACCCACCAGCCACTCCATGCAAGCAAGACTGGGCAATCTACTTCTGTAAAGATTTACTGCCCCAGAAACCCAATGGGGGTCGCTGTGAGTCAGAATTGACTCAATAGCAGTGGGTTTGGCTCTGGTTTTTATTCAAAAGTCCAGATTTCGGGCTTCTTTGAAAAAAATCAGAAGACAACATACATGTGCCAGTCTCCTACTCTCCGTAGGGATACCTACTTCATGCATTTCTTTATCTTTTGAATACAAGGTGCCATTGGGATTGGAGATCCCTGTACAGTTTGGAGGAGTCCCTGGAGGATGCAAAGGGTTAATGCACTCAGCTGCTAGTAGAAAGGCTGGAGATTTGAGAGCACCGAGGGGTGTCTTTGAAGAAAGACTTGGCTACCTACTTCCAAAAAATCAGCCATTGAAAACCCTATGGAACAACATTCTACTCTGACACTTACGGGATCACCACGAGCCAGAGTTGATCCTATGGCAACTGGGTATGTTTAGGAGTTGGGACACTTCATCTTACCCTAAACAGTACACACTTTTCCTCTTCTGGATTTTGAGGGCACTTGCTGTTTCCAGCACTAAGACATGATTGCTTGCTGGTATGGTTCAAGGCCTAAAAGAGTAAAGAGGGGCAACACTTGGACACATCTTAGCGTACATAAGACAAATGGTTCTACAATATCAGACTCAATGTCAGTGTATCAAAACGAGGGGCTTTGACAAAGAATGGCTTCAGCTAGAGAAAATTGGGAAGAAGCTAGCTCCAGCTCTGTTTGCAAATTGGCCAGGTCCTTTTTCCCTTTCCACAGATAAGCAAGACTGAGAGAACATAAAGGTGAAGGCCGCTGGAAGAGAAAGTGGGAAGTGGGCAGAGGGTTTGCAGGAGAGGTCCGAGCAGGAGGAGAAAGTTACATAAAGCTTTAGAAAAAAAACCTCCTGGCTAGATTGTTTCTGCTCAGCAGATGAAAGAAGAGGTGGAACAAACAAAGGGAGAACAAAGGCAGGAGAGGAAACCCAGGCAGGATCAGGAGATAAGTCAGGGCAAGAAGACAAAGGGAGCTAAACTTAAACAGGAGAGAAAGGACGCCTCAGCCAGGAGCCAGGAGCGGTCTATAAATACCTCGAAGGCAATAAGCTCCAGAAAGAAAGGAAGGATTATTCACTGTCTCCCGAGATGTAGGACAGAGACACGGGGGCCAGAAGGAAGCTGAGACGGCGTCAGGCTTCTGGGCTCAGGGATAAAGCTGTGTTTGTGCTGCGGGAGGGACTGGGCAGGGAGACTCTGGGCTGGCTCCAGGGCTCCTGGGTGGCTGCGAGGAGTGGGACCTTCTCCAGCTTCCCCAAACCACCCAGGCCCGGGACACCTCAGCGTCCACCAGCCCCGTGCATGGCTGTGTCTCTGCTGACCAGATGGATCCTCTTGGAGGGGATGCAATCCCATCAGGCCTGGGTGCTCAGCTGAGGGGGTGATCTTTCCAGTCACTTCATTCTCTGGCATCTGTTTTCCCTTGCTGTAAAATGGGGATCATTTCTGTTCACCAATAAGGATGGAGAGGATCACATGAGATTTTTATGCAGAAGGGCTTTGGACAAAATTTGCTCATTGTGATAGCCACTGCCTTCATTCCCACAAACCTCATTTCTAAGCTAGTTAGGGACATTTTAAGGGGGTAGGAAGAATTATTTCTTTCCTATTTCTCTCCCTCTCTCCTTACCCCCACAACCTTTCTACCGTATATTCTTCTTCCTTCAGATGTTTTTTTGATGCACCCTGTTGTTATGTGCCGTCGAGTTGGCCCCAACTCATAGCGATCCCTCCTTGGGTTTATGAGGCAGTATCACTGTGGAAGTAGATTACCCAACTTTTCTTCTGAACAGTGGTTGGTGGGTTTGAACCATCAGCCTTCTGGTTAACAGTCAAGTGCCTAGGCACTATACTACCAGAGATGCTGGGTGACTCAAATGGTTTGTGCTTGACTACTAGCCTAAATGTTGGTAGTTCAAATCCACCCCACAGCACTGCAGAAGTACTGTGGAAGAAAGGGCTGGTGGTCTGCTTTTGTAGATTATAGCCAAGGAACTCTATGGAGCAGTCCTACTCTGTAACACATGCGGTTGCCATGAGTTGGAACTGATTCATTGGCAATGAGGTTTTTTTTTTTTTTTTT
>NW_006922006.1:2211198-2222137 GCF_000298275.1 Orycteropus afer afer
GACAACCAATGGGTTTGCCATGAGTTGGAACTGATTCATTGGCAATGAGGTTTTTTTTTTTTTTTTTTTTCCTTTTGACTTAGCAGCATCTTGAAGTCCCTGGTTGGTGAAAATGGTTAATGTTTTTGGCTGCTAACTGAAAGGGTAGAGGTTTGAGTCCACCCAGAGGCCCCTCGGAAGAAAAGTCTGGTGATCTACTTCAAAAAAATCAGCCACTGAAAACTCTACAGAGCACGGTTCTACTCTGACACACATAGGTCACCATGAATTGGAGTTAAATTCAAGAGTCACTGTCTTTGAAACTTAACAGGAACCTGAATAACTTCCTTCCGGTATGATAGGCACCACAGCAGAGGCAGGGGCTTTGCAGTAGGTGACCAAGGAGAGATATGAACCAAGTGGTAGGAATAGCATGTACCAATGTACAGAAATGTGAAGCAGCACACTGAGTGCTAAAAGCAGTTGCTGTTAAGTCTACTCAGATTCATGGCAATCTTATGTGTATCTTATGTGCTCCACAGGGTTTTCAATGGCCTAGTTTTTGAAAGTACATCACCAGGTCTTTCTTCCCAGGTACCTCTGGATGCACTCCCACCTCTAACCTTTCAGTTAGCTGGGAAGCATTAACTGTTTGCCCCATGCTGAGTGTTAGGGAATTGCAAATAATTTCAGTGGAGAATGGGGCATGGCTGTGTCTTCTGTAGAATGGTGTGAGATGAGAATGCAGGGGTACTCAGGGCTGTGCAGGGTCACATTATAGGCCTTTATCTGCTGGTAGAGGGGAGTCAGTGAAAGGTTTGGTGTAGAGGAATTTCGCGATGACTTTTTCATTTTAAGAACTGCTTTTTATAACCAGTGCGGGAACTCTGGTGGTGTAGTGCCTAAGGCATCTGACTGCTAAGCAGAAGGCTGGTGGCTCAAATCCACCAGTCACTTTTCAGAAGGAAGACTGGGCAATCTACTTCTGTAGGGATACTTCCTCGGAAACCCAAGGAGGGGTCGCGATGAGTCAAATCAAGTTGACGGCGGAGAGTTTGGTTTTTGGTTTGGTGGGTAATAGACTTAGGCCTGTAGTCTGCGTGGAGCACTGCCTCACTCCTGCTGCACATTTGCAAGGGGTGGTTTGAGAAACCTGAAGCCACCAGCCACCACTCGTCTGTCAGTTTGTTGTCCTGTGGTGGCTTGTGTGTTGCTGTGAGGCTGGAGGCTATGCCACCAGTGTTTTGAATGCCAGCAGGGTCATCCATGGTAGACAGGTTTCAGTGGAGCTTCCAGACTAAGACAGACTCAGAAAAAGAAAGGGGCCATCCATTTCTCAAAGAATTGTCCAATGAAAACCCTATGAATAGCAGTGAAACACTGTCAGATATGCTACTGGAAAATTTCATGAATAGTCCTGAAAATTGTCTGATATAATGCTGGAAGATGAGCCCCTCAGGTTGGAAGACCCTCAAAATAAAACTGGGGAAGAGCTGCCTCCTCAGAGTAGAGCCGACCTTAATGATGTGGATGGAGTAAAGCTTTTGGGACCTCCATTTGCTGATGTGGCATGACTCAAAATGAGAAGAAACAGTTGCAAACATTCATTCATAATTGGAACATGGAATGTGAAGTATGATCTAGGAAAATAGAAAGTTGTCAAAAATGAAATGGAACTCATAAAGATTAATACCCTAGGCATTAGTGAGCCGAAATGGGCTGGTTTTGGCCAGTTTGAATCAGACAACCATAAGATTTACTATGCCAGGAATGACAAATTGAAGAGGAATGGCCTCTTCTCTGAGCCACCAGAGTGCATGGAGAAAGGGAAAGGACTGAGCAGGGACTGATGGGTGAAAGTACTAATTAGCTAAAGGCAAGTGTCCAGGAAAGGCTGAGGTTGTGTTTCCTCCCATAGGCCGAAGATAATATACCACCTCCACCCTATATTTCTCCCTGGAGGAAACACTACTCTGGAGCCCCATTTCCGTAACTGGGGAACAGGGCCAAGAGCTTCCTCTAGTCTATTTCTCCTGCCTGTTTGCATTTCTGTTTGAGAAATAAAGTGTTCTTGATTTTTTTATGTTGCATTTTCCACATCTTTTTGGAGTTGGGTGGGGTGGGCAGGGTAAACTAATATCACCACTAAAATTCCCTGCATAGAGAAGTTCATGGTGGAAGAATGTGCCAAAGATCATCTGTAGTAACATCTCCAGCCCCAGTGCCGGCTCTGAGAACAGTGCTTCTGCCATGTGCTCTCCATCCCATGCATACAGAAATGACTCTAGTCACCATGTTTTTATTACATTGATTCTCAAGTCCCAGCTGATTGTGCAAATAGTGGACCTCTAATACAAGAAAACCAACCCAGAGAGGCTAGGATCATCCAATTAGACCCTGTACAGAAAATTTGGAATTAGGTTACAGAGAGAAGTAGTTAGTTTGTTGTGGGCTTGACCTTCTCAGGGAATGTAGAATTGAGGTCTGAGGGAGTCATCTAGGGTCATGATTGGATAAGTGGAAGTAGAACAGAGAAAGTTCATCTGTAGAAATAATGAATCATATGATAGAGTGGAAGACAGAGCAAAAAAGAGAAGCAAAGTAGGGAAAGAAAGAAAGGGAGAGGCGAGAGAGAGAGAGAGAGAGAGAGACAGTTTCTGATGGCCTTTTGTCTTTGGTGTTCCTGCTCTTGGCTTCTGTAAGAATTCCTATATTCGTTGAGCAAACTCCTTTTATTTAAGTTAATTTGAATAGGTTCTTTGCCACAAAATGACCACTAAGACAACATCTAGTCTTGCTCTTCCACAATCAAGAAAAGTTGCACCTAAAAGTTTCAGACCTCTGTTTTAGAAACAGCTGCCTGAGAAAGGGATTTGGAAACCAGACTGGTGGAGAAATTAGAGCAATAAATAAATATATTGAGAACAAAACAGAAATGGGAGACTTGTGCAAAATCAAGGGTATGTGTCTGCAGAACCCTAGTGACCAAAAGCAGAGACTATGCCCGTAGATCATTGAGAATCTTGTTAAAATCCAGACTCTAATTCTGTAGCTCTGGGGTGGGGTTGGGTGGGCCAGACCCTGGATCATTCTAGGAGTAGTAAGGTCACAGATAATAATAATTTCATTTCAAAAAGCATCCGTTTCATAGATTTACGTGGTGTTGGAGGGAGTCAAATTCTTTAGAATCACTGAGACCTACAGTCTAAGTACTTGGGGGGGGGGGAAGAAAACACAAAAACCCTGAAAACTCAGGAGATATGGGGTCCATTGTTCCCATGCTATAAAACATTCTAGGACTCGGGCATTGCTTGAATGTAGGAGATTTCTTCTTGAACCCAATCTTCCATTGTCCCCCTTCATTTGCTCACTTCTACAACACTGGCCTCCTTGCTGTTCCTTAAACACACCATGCACACTACTGCCTCAGGGACTTTGCACTTGCTCCTCCCTTTGAATCTATCCCTCCCCCCCCCAAGGTATCCATGGCTGGTTCCTCAAGTCCTACTTTATAAAAGTCCTTTTCTTACCTCCTTTCCCCAATGCTCCCCTTGACATTTTATATCTCTCATATATGCTTTATTATTCTCTTTAGCATTTATCAGTAGCTTATCAACTCTATTTTCCTTTTTTGCTTATTCATTGTCTTTTCCCCTCACTAGAATGTAAACTTCATGAGAGCCTGGCACATTGTAGACCCTTATTCCATAATTGTTGAATGAATGATCAATGAAGGAGTGGTGGTGGGTAGTGGTGGTGGGAGGAAAGCCAAATTCCAGTGAGTTGAAGAAGAAGTAACATATCATGGATGTGGAACCAAGAAACAGGATTCAGATCCTAGGTCCAAGACTTCACAGCTGTGGAATTTTGGCCACATTGCTTGGTTGTGAGCATCAAATGAGCGATACAGTTGAGTGCAGTGAATGGTGCCTGTAAGAGCCCAATAAACATCTGTACTCCAGAGAATTTGTGGGGAAGAGTGTGAGCCAGTGGAGATGGGGAATGTGCAGTGCTCTTTCCTGATATTTGACTGAGAAGGAGAGGAGAAATTTAGACAAAAATGTCAAGAATACAAAGGTAGGATTTCCTCTCCATGGAAGTTAATTCTCCTCCAGACCATTATGATTCTGTCTGGACTGCATTCAGGTCCAGAGCAGTGATTTTGGGCTTCCTATTTAGAAGATGTCTACAGGAATAATCAAGTCCAGTTATTTCTGCTTACTGTGAACTTTTAATATCAGTGTACAATACGCCAGTTGGCAAAGCCATTCTACTACTTTCCTTTTTCCTGGTCCTTGCTTCACTGCAGCCCTATGAAGGGGTAGTTTTCTTCCCATTTGGTCCATGATGACATCAAGACTCTTAGCTGGTTACTACTTACTTCAGAAGATCCTAGAGCTGCAAGTGGGAGGGACAGACCAAAACCCCAAGGCTTCTGATTCCAAAGCTGGACGTCTTTCTACCTCTTACACATTGCTTAGTCACAATGGAATGGGGAGGAAAGTAGGAAATACGGTACCATTTCCCCCCAGAAATCAAAACCAGTTTTGCGTCTTTGTATTAGTGGTACTTTGGTCTCTCCTGGGGAGAAAAACAAAATTGGTCTGGAACTTTTGCAGTTTTGGGTTTCTGCTCTGTGAGGTCGTAAGTGTTACCATACCTGTGGGAGTGGAATTTCGTACAGCAGGATTCAATCAATTCTAAAGCAGTTGGAGATGTGAGAGCTGAGCATCTCTTGCTGGGAAAAGGCAATCAACTTTTATTCAATTTTTTGATTCTTTACCAAATCATTGTCCTACAGTAGGTAAATGTAGAATTGCCAGAATCCTAGCTGTTGGAACCAGAGATGATGTCTCCAAAATTGGAGCTGGATGATATAGAAAGGGAAAGCTCAATTTGGGGTAAGGAGAACATGGCACATAGGGGACCAAGGGCTATGCCTAGTCTATGAGGCTTTTATTTGAGATGCATAATACATTATATTAAAAACATTTATTTTGCCAGTATTAAAAAAAGAGACTATTTCATATAAGAGTCTGGATTTCCCATTCTTTTGAAAATAAAAGTAAATAAAAATGTAAGCCCTGGTAACACTAGGTCCCATTCTACTATGGTGACAATATACTCCCTTCAAATAAGGCATATATCCTTCAGTTTACCTTATTCCCTCCACTATACTCATGACCCTAGTGGGCATTTTGGTTTGTAACCCTTGGAATAATGGAAATAGTACTGCACTGGGAGTAGGACACTTGAACATTATCTCTGATGCTAAATGCTCTAGTCATGTTGGAAAAGTCCCTTATGCTCACTAGACCTTGGCTAATTTATACATAAATTGGGGATATTATCTTACACATGTAAAGTTAGTGGAGCTGTTCTGGTTACCTAGTGCCACTCTGACAAGAATATACCACAAATGGGATGGCCTAACAAACAGGAGTTTATTCTCTTACACTTCAGGAGGCTAGAAGTCCAAGTTCAAAGTGCCAGGCTCTAAGGGCTATGTGAAAGCCCCTTGACTTTGGGCTTCAGCTCTGCCTCTTTCTCCTGGCCCACTGAAGCTAGAGGCATCTCTTCACTCAGGCAGCTAGTGGCTGCTGAGGCTAACAAGCCCAAGGTGGGCAAAGAAAATGGCATAGTCCTGATGTTACCAAATCACACAGCAGGACATTAATTCAAGTCCATGGTAAGTCCCAAGGTCGGCAGAGCATGGCAGGCTGCTGAACAACGACATGGCTACGTGCAGGGTCCAAGCATGCCATAAGCTAGAGACCATTCCCAAAGCTGCTTCTTATATATGAGAAGCAGACAACATCCCAAAGCCAGCTACTCAGCTGCTTGTAGTAGATCCCACCATGGAGTTGATTGCCTGTCTCATCATGGGGAATAACTACCACCAGCTGCCCAGCCACTCAACCAGGCCCAGCCAAGTTGACATACAAATTTAACTACCACAGGAGCCAACCAGCTGACTCTTTTATGAATCTACTCATTCAACTAGTGTTTACTGAGTACATGTATTATGCTTACTGCTGGGGACCAGTGGTGGCCAAGGTAGCTATTGTGAAACTTATTATCTAGTGGAAAAAACAGATAATTACGTAAAAGAGGAAGTGCAGGGTAGTGGAAAGGCATTACAAGGACATCTTACCCAAGTCTAGGTTCAGGGAAGCCTTCAGGAAGAGAGGTTAAAATTGAGATAAGAAGGATGAGCAGCGAATGAGTAAAGGAAGAAGAGTGTCTCAGGCACAGAGAATAGCATCCATGAAAGCCGGAAATAGGAGAAACCAAGGCATGTTTGAGAAAATTCAAAGAATGTGATGCGGATGGCATTGGAGAGTCGAGAGGCCAGATTATGAAAGGACTTGAAAGTCTCATGTGGCAAAGGAGCACTGTGGTCAGTTTTAGTTTAGGACCTTTTATCCTGAGGTGTGGCTATCTCTCCAGATATTCAATAAATTGTAATGGAGGAATACATAACATGGGCAACATTCAGCAAGTAAAATGGTAGAGAGATCCAAAGTATTATTATCTACTTAATGGTGGATGACAGTTGGGTCTAATGAAATACTACCTTACATTGAGATGTTTGTGTTAAACCACATATTCATTGTCCCTAACAAACAAAGCAAACAAATAAACAAATGAACAAAAGAACACAGCTCAATGATACTTGCAAAAGATTGCAATAGAAGAGAAAACCTGCCTGGGTCAGCTCCCTTTGTTTAAGGTCGCTTGACAACTGCACTATGTGTTGACATTCAACAGAATTGCTGGCACAGGATATCTGAAAAATTAATCAGCTTCCAAATGGATTTCCTGGAAACTTAAACTTGTAGTTGTTGTTGTTGTTTGCCATCGAGTCGGCCCCGACTCATAGCGACCCCTCCTTGGGTTTCTGAGGCAGTATCAGTATGGAAGTAGGAATGCCCAACCTTCCTTCCGAGAAGTGGCTGGTGGGTTTGAACCACCAGCCTTCTGGTTAGCAGTCAAGTGCCTTGGCCACTATGCTACCAGAGCTCCCACCTTGTAGTAGTAACTAGAAAATGTTGTCCAAGTGACAATTAAACATAAAGACAATAAGAGTGAAATCATCACTCAGGGCTCTTTCAACTTTTAAGATTTGACCTCTTAGATTCTGAATAACAACAACAACAACAATATAACAAAAACCCCACTGCCATCGAGTCGACCCTAACTCATAAAGACCCCCTTTGGGTTTCCAAGGCAATAAATCTTTACTGTAGTAGATTGCTTCATCTTCTTTCCACCGAGCGGGTGGTGGCTTTGAACCTCCAATCTTCTGGTTAACAGTCAAATACCTTAGGCACCTGAATGGCAACTAAAAATAACAATAAGATTCTGAAAATCCAGACCATATTATAGTATAACACCATAATTATTTAAATAGCTACCAACTTTCATTTCACATGTCCAGGTAACTGAGTTAAAGAAAATTATCTTATCCCAAATACATAGTTCAGTTCTCATATTATTTTAGAGTGAAGACTCAGAATGAATCCCACCGTGGTAACTACCAATGGTGATGAGGTTGGGTGGTTATCAATGTCAAGGACTCCCCACTGCTCCCTCTATCCACTTCTGTGGGAAAGAAGGAGCAAGCTCACTTCTTCCCTCACTAGTGTCAGGGTCTTTGGCGCCACTCCAATCCCAATGCTGGTTTTAAATTGAAGCAGAGTATGAGACATGTCTTCCCACACGTTCTAAAAATTCCTCTCAAAGGGATTATCTATATTCTGGCAATGAAAAAGCAACAATCTCTATTTTTTCTATTTCTCTGCTTCTAAGATCTAGGACATTCAGATTAATTAGAAATGGTCAAGAGACACAAGGCAGGGCTTGGCTGTGAGAGTTACCCACATGATGTGACTGGAGGACTCATAAAAATTCTCTGTCCAAATATCTCTTTCAATAGATTAGTCCAATGTTATGTATTTCTTAAGATTTTTTTCTTGGAATTAATTTCTTACTCCAGGAGGGATTATATTAGAACCATATTAATCCATTCAACAAGAGTTTACTGAAATCTACTCTGTGTTGTAGTCTCTGATAGATGTGAGGAATGAATAGTAATAACAATACTGATAACAATCACTCTTTATGAAACCTCTACTAAGGAATGGGCTCTGGGCTAAGTGTTTCATTTAATTCTTTCAGTTGCCTAGAGTAGTAAGTATTATTGCCTTTACTTTGCCAATGAGAACACTAAAATTTAAGAAGGTAAATTAATTAACTTGTTCAAAGTTGAAGCCATCCAACTGGAGTGTGGCAGAGGTATGTATGAAACCCAACTGACTGACTGCAAAGCTAAAGCCCCCCACTAGTATGCTGCCCTTGAGGAGTTCACAGACTGGTGGGAGAGGAAGTTCTGTAAACTGAGAATTATAAACTCACTGCCATCCAGTAGATTCCGACTCATAGTGACCCCAATGGGTTTCCGAGGCAGTAAAAGTGTGATTTATGCTTACAAATAGTGGTATGAACAACGGGCCATGGAGTGCCCAAAGAGGGAGCCGGGCAGATTTCAGAATGGAAGTAATATTTGAACTGGCCTTTAAAAAGCCAGTGAGGATTCAATACATAAAGAAGTGACAACAGAACTGTGGGTGGAGGAAGCCATAACACATGCGAAGGACGAGGGTATAGTGTGCATAGGAGTCAGACCTTCCAGGGGCTGGGAAAGTTGAGGAGGAATTGGTTGGAGTAGAGATTGGAAAGATATCATTAGAAAGGAGTAGGCAGAACTTGTACTCAGGAGTTCACGTAGGGTCAGGAATAAGTCTATGTTTCAGTCAGAGTGAAAAAAACCTGCATAAATGGGGCATTGGGTAAAGTACTTAGAAAGGTATTGTCTCAGTAATGCAACAAAATTAGCCCTAATCCAAGGGCTATTTCAGTCCTGTCTAACAAAACTTAAAAGCAAGGCTTGATAACATTAAGCCATTTCCAAATAATTTAACTGAATCTTAAAACAAAGCTCAAGAATTTGAAAAGGAGTACTAAACTCAAACCCAGACTCCCAAAAGCTACAATTCACAACATCTGGCATTGAATCAAAATTACAAGGCATGCAAAAGAGGCAGGGAAATATGACCTGTGATAAGGGGAAAAAAAAATCAATCAATAGAAATAGATTCAGAAATGACATAGGTGTTAGAATTATTAGACAAAGATCACATAACAGGTATTAGAACTATATGTAATATACTCAAGAAAATAGGAGAAACATGACCTTTTTACAAGACCCAATCAAACTTTTAGAAGTAAAAAATGCAATGTCTGAGATTATATATGTTGTTGTTATGTGCCGTCGAATCAGAACTGACTCATAGCAACTCCTCCTTGGGTTGCCGAGGGAGTATCACTACGGAAGTAGATTGCCCAACCTTCCTTCTGAGGAATGGCTGGTGGGTTTGAACTGCCAGCCTTCTGGTTAGCAGTCAAGTGCCTTAGGCATTATGCTACCAGATTTCCTAGAGATTATATATATATATATATATATATATATATATATATATATGTATGTATATATGTATATATGTATATATATATGTATGTATATATGTATATATGTATATATACACACATATACACACACACACATATATACACTGAATGTGAATAAGAACAGAGTAGAATATATATACACATATATACACACACACACACACACACATATACACTGAATGTGAATAAGAACAGAGTAGAGACTGAAGAAGAAGAAGAAATAATTTAACCTGAAGAATGGTGCATCAGAGAGCTTTGGAACAATTTGAAGTAGCCTAATATATGTGGGAGCTCTGGTAGCATAGTGCCTAAGACACTTGACTGCTAACCAGATTGGCGGTTCAAACCCACCAGCCACTCCTCAGAAGGAAGATGGGGCGATCTACTTCCGTAGTGATACTGCCTCGGAAACCCAAGGAGGGGTTGCTATGAGTCGGGTCTGACTCGACGTCACATAACAACAACAACAACAACAACAATATATGTGTATGTGGGGAGAGAGTGGGGCCAGAAAAAGTATTTGAAGAAATAATGACTGAAACATTTTCCAAATTTGATGAAAACTATAAATCCACAGACTCCAGAACTCAATAAACTCCAAGCAGAAGCAACATTAAGAAAAATACATCAGAGCACATCATAATGAGATTGCATAAAACCAGTGATAAAACAAACAAACCCTTAAAAGCAACCAGAGATTAAAATAAAGACACAGATAAGCAGAGGGATAAAGATAAGAATGACAGCAACCTTCTTGTTGGAAACAGTACAAACCAGGATTGGAACAGCACTTTAAAAATACCAAAAGAAAAAAAAATCACCAACCTAGAATTCTATAACCAGTGAAAAAGCCTTTCAGGAAATAAGACAGAGTAAATATCTTTTTCCATATACGTAAAAGCTGAAAAAATTCATTACCAGCAGGCCTGTACTACAAGAAATGCTAGTGGAATTTCATCCAGCAGAACAAAAATGATCCAAGTTGAATATATGGATATCTACAAAGGAATTAGGAGCTCTGGTGGCACAGTGCCTAAGGCATTTGACTGCTAACCAGAAGGCTAGTGGTTCAAACCCACTAGCCACTCCTCAGAAGGAAGATTGGGCAATCCACTTCCATAGTGATTCTGCCTCGGAAACCCAAGGAGAGGTGGCTATGAGTTGGATCTGACTTGAAGGCAGTGAGTTTGGTTTTTTGGTTTTACAAAGGAATTAAGAGTCCCAGAAAGAGTAAATCTGTGTACAAACACAAAATTGAACTTTGACCTTAACCTTACTCCTTGTGGTAGCTAACTTTGTGTGTCAACTTGGCTAGGCCTGGTTGAGTGGCTGGACAGCTGGATGTAGTATTCCCCATGATGAGACTGGTAATCAACTCCATGGTGGAATCTACTGTGAGCAGCTGAGTAGCTGCCTTAGGGATGTGGTC
>NW_006922006.1:2223007-2224108 GCF_000298275.1 Orycteropus afer afer
GTTGTCTTGCACTGGGCAAATCTTCTGCAAAAGATCTCTTTGAAGTGTCAAACAAAAATATAATTTTGAAGACTGAGGTGCACTATGATATTTTCAGTCGCCTCATACACATGTAAAAGCAGGACTGAATAATGAAGAATGAAGGAGAGTTGATGCCTTTGAACTGTGGTGTTGGTGAAGAATATTGAAAATACCATGGACTGCCAGAAGAATGAACAAATCTGTCCTGGAAGAAGTGCAGCCAGAAGGCTTCTTAGAGGCGAGAATGGCCAGACTTAGCCTCACCTACTTTGGCCATGTCAGAAGGACCAGTTCCTGAAGAAGAGTATTATGCTTCGTAAAGTAAAGGGTCGGCAAAAAAGGGGAAAACTCTCAACGAGACAGATTGACACAGTGGCTCAAACACAGCCAGTATTGTGGGCCTGGTGCAGGAGGAGCAGGCCATGTTTTGTTCTGTTGTACACAGGGTGGCTATGTGTTAGAAAGACTCAGTGGCACCTAACAACGCAACCATATAGGTCCTACGTGATCTATACCCTCTGTCCCTTCATCTTTCTGACCCCATTTCTTTCTACTTTCCCCTTTGTCCATTAGGCTCCAGCCACCACTGACCGACCCCTTTGAAGTTCCTTTGAACATACCAGATACACTTTGGCCTTAAGGAGCCCTAAGTAAGTCATCCAGCTGGATTCCTCTTAAATCTTTGTTAAATGTTGCCTTCTCCACAAGGCCCACCTTGATCATTTTACTTTATAATGTTCCTTCCCCTCTTCCTCTGTTCTCTCTCTCTCTCTCTCTTTTTTTTTTTTAATAAAGAGCATTTATTGCCTTTAACACATCATTGACTTATTATTTTTAATAAATTAATTAGTTGACTTATTATTTTTCTTATATGTCTTCCTCATTAGAATGACAGCCCCTTGAGGGCAAGCATCTTTGCTGTTCTGGTCACTGATGTATCCAAATATCTAGATCCATGACTTGCAGGTCTGTTGACTGTTGACCTAGTGGCCCACTCTGGGACTCATGGTTTATGAACCTGGATTCTGAGCCCAGATCTTTATTATTAAAACATGAAAATGTCTTCTTTACCGAGGCTGT
>NW_006922006.1:2225194-2226219 GCF_000298275.1 Orycteropus afer afer
GGGTTTGAACTGCCAGCCTTCTGGTTAGCAGTCAAGTGCCTTAGGCACTATACTATTAGAGCTCCCATCATAAAGAGAGGGGGGTACTTTATTATTATTATTATTTATTAGCTACTTGTTTATTTTAATAAATATTTAAAGTATCATAAAGAGAGGGTACTTTAAATATTTATTAAAATAAACAAGTAGCTAATAAATAATAATAATAATAAATTAATCCATGTCTTGCCTAAAACATCTCACATTATTTGCTACAATTCAGAAACATCTAGATGCTAGCACACTCTCTAAACCATAATAGGATATATAGACATGATAGTGATTTTAAGATCATTCCTACTGTACTTTTTGATTAATAAAGATGCCATGTGTTCAACCTTTTTCTGTCCAGGTGGTATAGGATGTTGTTTCAAAAGTGCAAACTACATTTTGTCTCTGGAAAACCACACATTCACAGTAACTAGGGGAAATCTCAAGGCAAGATTAAAGACTAAGTGCATCCTTTTTATATGATAGTGTCTGAGAATACAGGTTTCTCAAAGGAAATAAGTGATTACAAGTGATGAAATCAGTCACTAATCAAATCTTTCTGAGTTGGAGTGGGTCCTCAAAGATAATCTAGGTGTATTCATTAGAGAAGAAGTATTCACTAGAAGTTGTTGCTGCAAGAACAATAACCCGCTGCCTTTGAGCTGATTTTGCCTCATGGTGACCTCCTGTGTTACAGAGTAGAGCTGCTCCATAGGGTTTTTTGCCTTGGATGCTAACTAAAAGGTTGGTGGTTCAAACCCAGCTGCTCCATGGGAGAAAGATGTGACAATTTGCTTCTGCAGAGATTTACAGCCTTGGAAACCCTATGGGTAGTTCTACTCTGTCCTATATATGGTTGTTTTGAGTTAAAATTGATGTGACAGCTACGGGTTTAATCTTTATAGAAGCAGATTGGCAAGTCTTTCCTCTGTGCTGCCAGTAGGTGGGTTTGAACCACCAACCTTTTGATTAGTGTTGTTGTTGTTATGTGCTGT
>NW_006922006.1:2227064-2237708 GCF_000298275.1 Orycteropus afer afer
ATGATTCATCCCCCTCACCAAGTCTGTCGGGGAACATTTCATTTATTTACTCAGCCAGCCTAGCAAATATTTATCATGTGCCCACTAAGGGCTAGACATTGTCTTAGGCCCTGAACATACAGTAATACCAAGAGAGACAAGGTACCTGCACTCATAGATTATACATTCTAGTTGGAGAAAGCAGATAAGGAAGAAATAGAAAAGAAAAAAGATAACTTTAAGGTCAGAAAGAAGGTCAATGACACAGTGAGAGAGGTCTCAGGTGCACCAACTCACGTGGGAACTTCTAAGCTATTCCTGCGTGGCCTCTTCCTGCCTCCGGGTCTTTCTGTTTAGCTGGGTTCATAAACAATATTCAGTAGGACATTGAAGGGAAGCATCACCATTCCTTCATCAGTATATGCTAGCTCACAGCGTGGAATAAGTCCCGTTAACCGTCTGTCCTATCAGCTTTCTGTCCTTACCTTCCAATCAAGGTCTTCGAATTGACTCTGACTGTTAATGGAAATTGGCAGCTTTCTTTCAGGATCAGGATTTTGAATTTATTCCAGATGAACAGTGCTAGCAAACAACTAGTGATTATTAGGTGCCTGATGTGACAAGATTTTGATGTCTTAATTTAGTTCCCAGTGGGTGGATACATGTCACGCAAGCTGCCTAGAACCACAAAGGGAAAAGTGAGCCGTACATAGAGGCTGGAGGTGAGAGGCTGGAGAAGGGGAATAGCTCTGATCGAAGAGAAGGGCCCTGCACACGATACTGGGCCAAAAGCAAAGAGAGTAAAAGCAAAATGATACAAACCTTTAATTAAAGAGGATAAGACACCTTATTAGGGACTATCAGCTCAAACTCAAATTGCTTCAGAGAAGTAATATTTATAAAGGATTATATGAAAACTACATCATCTATTCAATTCTAAAAATGTAGTGTTGTTGTTGTTATTTGCTGTCGAGTCAGCCCCGACTCATAGCGACCCCTCCTTGGGTTTCTGAGGGAGTATCACTACGAAAGTAGTATTGCCCAACCTTCCTTCCGAGGAGTGGCTGGTGGGTTTGAACTGCCAGCCTTCTGGTGAGCAGTCAAGTGCCTTAGGCACTATGTTACGAGAATGTAGGTCTTAATTTTTAGGTCCAGGTTTTTTCTTGCTACTTGACCTCACTTAGGCCCCTGACTCATGGTAGGTCACTTCATGCAAAGTGGAACGAAACGCTGCCTGGTTTTGCACCATCCCCACGATCAGCTGCAGATTAAACTATTATGATGATCCATAGGGTTTTCAAAGGCTGAGATTTGAAAGTAGATTGTCAGACCTTTCTTCCTGGTCTGTCTTAGTCTGGAAGCCCTGCTGACACCTGCTGTGCACCATAGTGACACAACAGGTCTCCACTGATGAATGGGGAGTGGCTGGGCATGAGACGCGTTAGCTGGGAAATAAAGCTGGGTCTATTGCATGCAGGGTGAAAGTTCTACCACCACACCACCAGTGCCCTTCTGAGGTCCAGTTGGACTATAGGAAAAACTCCAGCCATATTTTCTGTCTGCAGAAGACTATTTTCACAGTTTTGCGCTCTTTGGTCATGCCCTCAGTTTGTACAAGCAACGCTATCAAGAAACAGCTTCAAGGACCACACTATTGTATGTTGCAAGGATTTTGTTAAGGACATCGCCGAAGACATTGCTCGGTGCCCCCATAAGAGCAATTCCTTTCAGGGCTAAGTGCCAGGAGAAGTTTTACTTGCTCTGAAGATCTGATGTGTTTTCTTTTCAAGAACATTGAGAATCATGTGACTGATTGCATTTCCTCTTCTCACTTTGGCCACCAGGAAACTCCATGCTGAATTCATGGTTTCACTTAGTAACAGCATGGACTCCTAATGACCTGTATTCTATTCTAGTTCCTTGATCTTTGCTACGAGAATTGACCTTCTGTTCTAATTTATATTTTTTTGGTCTAAACTAAGGAACTTTGGTGGTGCAGTGCCTAAGGCATTTGACTGTTAACCAGAAGTTTGATGGTTCAAACCCATACACTGCTCCATGGAAGGAAAATGGGGCAATCTACTTCCATAAAGATTTACAGTCTTGGAAACCCAATGGGGATTGATATGAGTCGGAATCAACTTGATGGCAGTGGGTTTTTTTTTTTTTTTTTGGTCTAGACTGTTATTTACGCACATATGTGCACACACATGTTTCTTACATGGTATGAAGAAGAAAATATGAATAAATGAAGAAGGAACCTAAAGTCCATTAAACCCTTATGTGTTCATGTCTTCTCAAGTTTGCTTCCAATTTTGTCTTGCACACAGTTATTTTCACAGATTTGGATTCAAAGTGTCACAGAGTCTAGCTTAGAATACGGGCAAAGATTAGAAGGAGCCTAAGGGCACCCTGCTCCTCATCAGTGTATGCTTTTGGCTGCTACTTTTCACTAAGTGATTCTCCAGCATTTGCCCAAATACCTCATTGAAGCTGAACTCATTATCTACTAACATGATTCATCTCTGGACAGTTCTGATCATTAAACATTTTTCCATGTATTGAGCCATCTCATAGCATCTTCTACCTTTTGTTTCTTACTCAGAGGTCTTACAGAAGAAATGGTAATTTGTCCATCTACAGCTGTGTTGTTGTTGTTGTTATGTGCCATCGAGTCAGTCTTGATTCATGGCGACCCCTTCTTGGGTTTCTGAGGTGGGATCACTAGGGAAGTAGATTGCCCAACTTTCCTTCTGAGGAGGGGCTGGTGGGTTTGAACCCCCAGCCTTCTGGTTAGCAGTCAAGTGCCTTAGGCACTATGCCACCAAGAGCTCCATCCACAGCTAGATGCATTAAAAGTACGCTATTATATCCCTCAAGGAGTCCGTGCATGGTGCAAGTGGTTAAGTGCTTGGCTGCTAACTGAAAGGTTACCAGTTCAAATCCACTCAGAGATGCCTTGGAAGAAAGGCCTAGTCATCTGCTTCTGAAATGTCAAGGCTTAAAAACTCTATAGAGCAGTTCTACTCTGCACACATGGACTGACCATGAGTTGGAATCAAGTCAAGGGCAACTAACAAACAACAATATTGGTGATAATAAGCTTAATATCTAATACTCAGTGTGAGTTGGTATTAGCATGAAATTGATTGGGAATGTCAAAAAGTGGTGAATCCTTAGTCAAATGCTCCTTGAATTTAAGCCTTCAGACCAAAGGGTCAATTGAAAAGAAAAGAGTAAAATTAACAATGATATGAATTCCTAGAAGTAAATCTGAAAAGACTGTCTCAAGAAGGCAAGATGTATTAGAGATCTTACCTATTTTTTTTTTTCCCTGAGAATGAAACCTCCTTGTAACATGTAAGTGATTTCCCAAACCAAACCGAACCAGTTACTGTGGAGTCAATTCCAACTCAAGACAGCCCCATGAATGTCAGAGTGGATCTCTGCTCCACAGGGTTTTCAGAGTTATTTCTCAATTCAATCTTTTAAAAAGTTTTGAAGACAGAAATGCATTATTTACTGAAGTAAGAGATTGCCTTTAACCTCTCCAGTGCCATTCGGCTAGTCTCGGCTGGAGCCAGAATTTGAAGTCAGCTCTTTTCTTTAATGAAAAATGAAGTCCTTATTTCTCCATCTTACCCAAGAAACTAATGTGATAGGTCTTTTAAAAGGCCTTGTTGAAATCCCAAGGCTCTACTTTGTATTTTACATTTTTTTTTTTTTAGTTAACAGGAGGTTATATGGGCATTTCCAGGATCAACTCAGTCTGCATGCTCACCATTGTGTCTCTTTATGAAGTCTTCCATCTGAGTAAATCGACCACTGTTTGTGTAGCCATCCCTCTATTGTTGGCCATTTGGGTTCTTTCCAATTGCTAATTATTATAAATGGACTTTGAAAGCTGATAAGTGGTCTGCAGATGGAAGGCTTGGTCATCATTCTTTGTTGCCACACTCCCAGGATGCAGCTGTCCACTGTCTTCCTGACCATCTTCTTCCTTATGGCTTTCTTATAAATGTGTTGAAGAGCTGAAAACATATGTCTTATGAAGTCATCCAAAGCTGCAACACTAATTTCTTTTTTTTCCCCAAAGGTGACAGCATTGTCCAGAAATTCTAGGTCTGCATCTAAATTTCTTCACAGAGTTACTGATCAAATAACACCTTTTTTTTTTCTCCTCCTATTTTTGCTTTGATTTATTTTGAAGTAAATTCCTTTATGTCCCCCCAACTCATGATTTTTTTTTTTTTGATAATTAAGAAGTCAGGAAGAATATAAATTATGTTCTCAATTAAATAGCCATGAATCCAAATGATAAAAATACTCATGTTAAACATAAGGCTTATTTTGAAAGATGTCTCATTATATAGAATATATATTTGATGTAGAAAAGCTGGAAAATAAAAAAAATTAGATCAAATTAAAAAAAAAAAGGGGGTCACTTTCCAATGTTCCTAGAGCCCCCACTCTTAATGTTTTAGTGCATTTCCTTCCAATTTTTTCTTTTGGTGCAGATTTTTTTTCTTTTACATAACTAATGTGAAAAAATTTTAAATTTGAAATTAGGTGGTGTGAAACGCAGAAAGAGCACTGCTGGGGTCTAGACCACTTAGGTGGAATCATTCCTCAGAGCTAATCCTGTCTTGCTCTGTTTGCCTGGGTGACTTTGGGGAAGTCCCGTAAGTCTGTGACTCTCAAAGTATAGGGGTTCCTCGCATTAGAATCACCTGGGAAGCTTGTTATTTTCATTCCTGCATCTCACACTAGACTCACTGTCTTAGTTGGATTCTCTAGAGGAGCAAAGCTAGTGAGACTTATATGTATAGATGTATATACACAGTTACTTCAAGGAAATGGCTTGTGCAATTGTGTGGGCTGGCAAGTCCCAAATCCATAGGCCAGGACACAGGCTAGAGATTTCTGTTGGCTCATGAGATTGTGGGGACTGGTGATCCCAAAATCTGCGAGTCAGGCAGCAGGCTGGAGACTTCTGTAGGATTGGGTGCCAAGATCCAGGAGTCAGGGTGTAAGAAGTGGACAGGGTTGAAAGAGAGAGTGAGCTTTGCCAGAACCTCCATTTATATTCTAGAGGCAGACCACCCCCTCTCAAGGAAACTGCCCTCTCAACTGATTGGTTGGTCACATCCAATCATAGGGTGGAAGGTGATTACGTTACATTGTTATGGAACAGCAAACAGTCTTGTAGCTGGCCAAACCCTCGAGAATCATAGCCTAACCAAGATGACACATAAAATAACCAGAAGCAGAAGTGAGAACCACTGCCTTAACTTTCTGGAATTTTTCTTTTTAAATCAATGGAAAGGGGAGAAGGCTTTTGGCTGGGTTTTCTCTGGTCAAGGTTCTTACCAGAGGGTTTCCCTGGATGGACTTGAGGTGTCTAAGGATTCTGGGAATGTGTTCGAAAGCTTTTATCATTTCACATGTGTGCATTTTTGTGGTTAGAAGGTCTACAGCTTTAACTTTCTATGGATTTGTCAAAGGGGTTTTCATCCCATAAGACGTGTGAGCCTTCACTGATCTAAAATATCTTCCAGATCTCTCTATAATGGTCATTCAAAAGCCATGAGAAGAATCACTGCTGTCTCCTTCTTCCACATTGGGCAGCAAAGATGTGAGCTTCTCCCACCACTTTTCTGTTAGTTGTGTGGCCGTGGGTAAGTCTCATGGCTCCTTTATTTCCCTCTTGAAAAAGCCTAATAGTAACAATAGTATTTTATTTAACACCAACTATTGCCAAGCCCTGCACTAAGTGCTTTAAACCAATGATCTCATTTCAGTCCTCTTGACAACCCTCTGAGAGAGGCACTATTATTATGCACAAACAGGCACAGAGATGTCAAGGAATCTGCCCATAATCACATAGCTAGTAGGTGATGCAGTTGGAATTCAAAAAGATATTAATCAAAACAACAAAAACAAAGCAAAACAAAGCAAAACAAAGCAAATAATAATAATAAAAAAAAAAACAAAGCCAAACCACAAACCAGCAAAAAAACCCATTGCTGCCACGTAGCGTCAGGCTTACAGTTAGCCCCTGGGTGTCAGAAATGAACTGCTCTTAGGGTTTCAATGGCTGTGATTGTTCAGAAGAAGATCGCCAGGACTTTCTTCTGAAGCCACTCTGGGCGGATCTGAACCATCAACCTTTCGGTTAGCAGTCAAGTATTTAACCATTTGTAATGCCCAGAGAACCCTCAAAACTACATTGCCTGCCTCTACAGCCTATGCTAACAATACTAAGAATATTTTTAGTAATACTATAATTTTAAATAAATAATGATACTATCAACAGTTAATCATACTAATTAATACCAACAATAGTAGCACCTGCAGCACAGGATAACGGAATTGAAAGCATATACTAGCTGGGTGACTCTAACCAAATGAATTACTTAACCTCTGGGGGCCTCCATTCCTTCATTTGTCAAGTGGGTATAATTAATGGCGCCTGCCTCATGGGACTGCTGAGAGGATTAAATGAACTAAACTCATAAAGTATCAGTGTGCTGCATAATACTGCCCAATAGATTTTAAATTTATTTTTGTTTTCCAGAGTGTTCAGGGTGCTTAGCACAAAATCTGGCACGTTGAAAGTATTTATAACTTTTACTCTTTCTTACTCTTCATGCATTCCCTTCCCATCTCCCAGCCTTTGCAGCCTCTAAAATGTTGCAGAGGTTTCATTTACTATTCTTTGGAGAAGTATGAGAGGCAGATGATGGGACATCCTAAGTGACCTTGGCCACAAAACTTAACTTCTCTCTGCCTTAGTTTCTTTATCTGTAAATGAGGATGAGGAAAGCATTCATTTATAAAGCTCTTAGAATAATTCTAAACAAAAACAACAAAAAACACAAATTCACTGCCGTCGAGTTGGATCCCACTCATAGCAACCCCTCCTTGGGTTTCTGAGGTGGTATCACTACAGAAGTAGATTGCCCCATCTTCCTTCCAAGGAGCAGCTGGTGCGTTTGAATCCACCAAGAGGGTCTTTGAAAGACAGGCTGGAGATCTGCTCCCAGAATCACCAAATCCCAAATGCACTACCACTGAGTCAACTCCAATTCATAGTGACCCTATAGGGTTTCCAAGGCTGCAAATCTCTGTGGAAGCAAGAGTGGCTGGTGGGTTTGAACCACCAACCTTTTGGTTAGCAACCAATTGCTTTAGCCATTATGTCACAACTACTTCTTCCCAAAGGTCAGAACCTTGATAGACTCTAGGGAGCAGTTCTATTCTCCACACATGGGGTCTTCATGAGTGAAGCAACTAACAATAGTGAGTTAGACAAACTCACTGACATCAAGTTCATTCTGACTTGTAGCCACCCCCATTGGGTTTCCAAGGAGCTCTGGTGGTGTAGTGCCTAAGGCACTTGACTGCTAACCAGAAGGCTGGCAGTTCAAACCCACCAGCCACTCCTCGGAAGGAAGATGGGGCAATCTACTTCCATAGTGATACCACCTCGGAAACCCAAGGAGGGGTCGCTATTAGTCGGGTCCGACTCGAAGGCACATAACAACAACAACAACAACAAATCTTTACTGAAGCAGACTGCTTCATCTTTCTTCTGTGTAGCGGCTGGTGGGTTTGAGTCACTGACCTTCTGGTGAGCAGCCAAATGTCTTAACTACTGCACTGCCACAGCTCCTTAACAACAACAAAGCAATGTTTAATACTCAGTAAATGTTAGCTACAACTTTCATTGCTTACTTACTGTCATTGCCACTGGGAAGAGCATGCTTGCATGGGGGTACAGGAATTGGAGGCTGGCTTTGGCTCTAGGTGACAGCTTGCCTTCCTGCTCCTACCCCACCACCCCAACAGTGGGTGCTCAGGAGAGACAGAACAATGGTGTGAGGAGGAGGCTTTGGGGCACTCATGAAGCCTTTTGTTCCATAAAAAGCTTCCACTTGGGATGCTATAGTGGCCTCGGTATTTCTGTTTCTTTAACGTCTATTTTGAGTGTCTGGTTGGCGTGGGAATGTTTTCCTTTATTTTAAGCCTTAAGTAGTTGTTGGATAACAGCTGCTTTTAAAGATAATCTTTGAGGCACTGAGATGCTGCTGAAAAAAATAAAATTCTTGAATTCAAACAAAGCTTTCCTAGTTTATTTGCTTGATTTATTTTTCTATGTGCCTTTGTTTGGGCTGTTGCTTCTTCCAGACCTCGTTGTCCTCTCTGACTTCTGCTTATCTGTTCCTGTCAAAACCATATCCATTCTCTTGCTGCCAGTTACCTCGTGGGGCTTTCTTTGATTCCCTTAGTCAAAACACATCCCATTCTTACCGGCTTGGCTTTAGCACTGACTTGAGTGTTAGTTACTCCTCAGAAGTCTCTCCTTATCTTGACTGCTAGGTTCTAGAAGACTAGAAGGCCTTATTCTATTCATGACCGTTTGCTCACCATCAACAAGTAGAAAACTATAGCAAATCTTCCTCTTTCTCAACTCAATATCCAAACACCCATTTGTTTGGAGGAACCACAAAATAGGTAGGCAGAAGGGCCCCACCTTCTGTCATGGAAGCCAAAATGGCTGGTGGAACATGGGCAAGATCTTGGCCGAGGTTAGCATCGTTCATTCCTGCCCAAGCCTGATACTCTAGCCTTTCTCTCAGCTTTCTAAATTATCAGCTATTCTTCAGAAATTTCATTTTCTGTTTAAGTTAATTAATCTTGGTTTCTTGCTGTTGTTGTTGTTTTGTGCCATCGAGTCGGACCCGACTCATAGCGACCCCTCCTTGGGTTTCCCAGGCAGTATTGCTACGGAAGTAGATTGCCCCATCTTCCTTCCGGTTTCTTGCTGTTATCATGAATTCATTAGGAACTTCAGAGCTGTTTATAAACTTTAGTTTGGTGCAGTCCCACATAGTGGTTATCAGTGGTTTATGCCTCCTCAGTATTCCCAACCCTTCCTACTACTAAAAGTCTGACTTCCCTTTTCCAAACCACCCACCTCCAGGCTTAGTCCAAGTAGTGCAGGGGGAGGTAACTCCACTCATGGCTGTAGGGTGGGCAAAAACTCTCCCAAACAGTTGCTGTCATGTTGCTTCTGACCCATGGGCACCTCATATGTGGCAGAGTAGAACTGTGCTCTGTAGGATTTTTAGGACGTAGATCACCAGACCCCCCTCCCTGGGAGCCTCTGGGTAGACTTGAACCTCCACCTTTAGGTAAGCAGCTGAATGTGCTGGTTCAGGGTTGGGCTCATGATCTAGGCCAATGAGGTTCAGTCCTGAGACTTTTGCTGGAACCACTGGGACAGAGATTCCTTTCTTTCCCAGTTTCTGTTGGAGCTGGAGTGCCCAAGGGTTCCCATGAGGGAGGGAGTCTGAAAATTTAGTTAACTCCAAGGACAGCAAGGCTGAGAGATGAAAAGAAAGAAATTCCCGATGCTGTTTCTGAAGGACCTAGATTGAATTGTACTTGAGTTGTAATGATGGCACCTGACAGTAGTAAACACCATTCACCAGGCACTAGAAAGCATTCTACATGCACTAGTTCACTAAATCCCCACAACAAGTTCTCGAAGGAGGTGGGATTATTTTGTCACTCACTTATCTAGATGAGGAAAGTAAGATCCACAGAAATTAAATAATTTGCGTATGGATTTGAGCATGGATCTGAACTCATGTGACATGGTGACCAGCCTGCAAGTTTAGCTACTGTACAAACCTGCCTGAATTTAGATTAGAGACATCATCCAATTGATCCTCTAATTTGCTTAACCCACTTTAAGTTGAGTTTCTCTTCCTTGTAATGGATTCCTTCTGCTACCTTTGTCTCATTTTTTCCTCTAAGCACTTACTGTTGGACAGCTTAGTCGCCCTGCCTCAAAGCTTTACCTGTGTCAAACCTCTCGGGGTCTACCCCAGACTCTAGAATTAGTTCTTCCTCTTTCTTCCCTCCACATCAATACTCTTTATGCACCAGAGGTTAGCTCTCAGCTCTGTTAGAAGGAAGCCAAATGAATAAATCAATATAGAGTGAGACGTTGTTTATAGATTGCAGTTTTCCTAGGGGCTTTTTAGCATTTAGGAGTAGGTTGTTAACCCCTTAACTCTCTGGCAGAACTCTTGGAATTAAAATAACAAGATGGAAGACTTCAAGCCGCATGGAGAAAGCTTAAGAAAGGAACACTCTTTTTTTTTTGCATTCTTTTAGCAATTCCAAACATACAGCATGTGCCAGGTGTCTTGTGTGAGTGCTGTTGTTGTTGTTGTTATGTGCCATCCAGTCAGACCTAACTCATAGCAACCCCTCCTTGGGTTTCCAAGGCAGTATCACTATGGAAGTAGATTGCCCAACCTTCCTACTGAGGAGTGGCTTGTGGGTTTGAACTGCCAGCCTTTTGGTTAGCAGTCAAGTGCCTTAGGTGCTGTTAGGGTACATTTGTCTATCTCTTCTGGGGTGTAGGGGTGTTTAAGTAGCTCTAGATCATTGTATTTATGAAGATTGCTGCTTTTCATAGTTGGGTCAAGATTTTGTCTCTTTTCAAGTAAAATTTCTTCCCCCTGGAATTCCTTTTGCCCCATATCTACCTATCTACCTCTTAAACCTTCCCTATATTTCAAAGTGCAGCCAGAATGCTCCTTGGAAGCAAGAATGGCCAGACTTCGTCTCACCTATTTTGGTCATGTT
>NW_006922006.1:2237847-2271667 GCF_000298275.1 Orycteropus afer afer
TTCTGCTGTGCATGGGGTCTCTATGAGTCGGAAATGACACGACGGCACTTAACAACAACAACAACAACATATTTTAAATATGATTCAAATGCTTTATACATAGAAGATTCTTAGCTAACTCCTTTCAGAATGAATTTCTCCCTAACTAGCATCTATTGTTATAGAAATTAGCATTTTTTTTTTAACCAGTTAAGTGTTTTTCCTTGTTTTTCTAGTGAGAAACTGAGCTTTTGCAGGCAAGGAGAGTAAGTTCGAGTCATCTTATTAATGGAAGGAGGTTCCACACATTGGTTAAGGGCTTTAGCTTTGGAGACAGATGGACTTGAATTGAAATTTCCATTTTGACATTTATTAGTTCTAGGGCTTTATTAGTTTCTAAACCTTAGCATTCTCACGCATAGAGTGGATATTATGCCAAGTTAAGTGTTCTACAAGTCCCGCGGTGGCACAAGTGGTTAAGTGCTCCAGTACTAGTTGGAAGGTTGACGATTGGAACCTGCTTACAGGCTCCTCTGAAGACAGGCCTGGTAATCTGCTTCCAAAAGATTCTGCAAAAGAATGCAGCCTTGAAAGCTCTGTGGGCTGCAGGTCTACTCTGCAAATATGGAGTCCCTGTGAGTCTGAATTGATTTGTTGTTGTTGTTGTTATTTGCCATTGAGTCGGCCTAGATGGCAATTAATACCAATAACAACATTGCTACTGTGTATGGAGGTAGATTGTTCAGTCTTCCTTCCGTGGAGTGGCTGGTGGGTTTGAACTGCCAACCTTCTGTTGGCAGTCAAATGCTTTAGACACAATGCTACTATAACTCCCACTAATTGCAAAGCTTTTTAACACAAGTTTAATATACAATAAGTGCTCAACAAATGGTATTGTTTTCTTGTTATTTTTACCTTTATATCTATCTCCACAAAAGACAGTATCTTGCAAAAAATTTAATGTTTAGTAAATGTGTAAACTCTATTCCTTTGAATACAAAATTTCCAGGCCAATCAGAACACTGAATTTCTAGGTAAATGGGCCCTGAAGAGGAGAGTTATATTAAGTTCAATGTTCATGAATGAGCCTTTATTTCCCAAAGGCCCTGTGAGCTGAGAGCAAATGAGCTTCATTATTGCAGAACAGCTAATAACAGTGAACTCAGTTCATCTCTGTTTATCTGAAATCTCCTTGTTGTCTAGAATTGCTAATGTAACTTGAAATTTAGGGAGCTATTTACTTGCCCCAGGAGCTCTGGTGGTGAGTGGTTAAAACATTTGGTTGCTAACCAAAAGGTGGATGGTTTGAACCTATCAGCTGCTCCATGGGAGAAAGATGAGGCAGCCTATTTCTGTAAAGATTTACAGTCTTAGAAACCCTGTGGGGCAATTCTCTTCTGTCCTGTAGGGTCACTATGAGCTGGTGTTGACTCGATGGCAATGGGTTTGATTTTGTTTGGTTTCTTGCTTCTCTAGCCATAGAACAGAAGCTCCTTTTCTATCTTGTTTGCTTGGATTGACTAAATTAGAGATGAGTGGGGAAGTCCCAACGAGGACACAGGAAAGCTTCTTTCGTATGGAATCATAAGTATTTTATGAGAAGTCAGGGGGAATGGGAACCTTGGGTGGCTTCCTTCAAACAGGGATAAAGAGTTTTCCATTTAGACTTGAGTAGGCTGCCATATTGGAAGCATCAAAAGCCAAAACCAAATCCTTTGCTGTCAAGTTGATTCTGACTCATGGTGACTCTATATATTACAGAACAGATATACTCAACAGGGCTTTCTTGTCTGTGATCATTACAGAAGCAGTTCATTTGGCCTTTCTTCAGCAGCATTGCTGGCTGGGCTTGAATGACCAGCCTTTACATCAACAGTCCAGTGCAAACCGTTTGCACCACCTAGGAAGCCTGGAGGGACCGTAATAAAAAGGGTCAGGTCTGAGGTCTGGTTTTGACACTTACTAGCTGCCAAATTTGTAATCTGGGGGAGATTACTAACTTTCCTAGAGACTCAGTTTCCTCATTAAGTGAATTAGTTAACTAATTCACTTGTAAATATTTATTAACCTCTTGCTGTGGATATTTTATTAACCTCTTGCTTATTTATTGTTAATAAATATTATTTATTGTTAATAAATATTTATTAACCTCTTGCTGTGGATCAGACACTGTTCTAAGATCCAGAGAGACCATAATAAAGGAAAAGACAAAAATCCCTGTCTTTGAACTGAGCAATAGTCTCAGTTTGAATCCCTGCCCACCACCCTGTGGCTTCATAAACACAGACAGCATAGTTGTTAGAAATAAAGTTCCTTTTAAAGTTTCTGGTCCATTCTTTCAAGTGAGTACTGTTTTGATAATAGTTTGCTTTTTAGCACTCCAGATTTCTTGTTCTTGTTAATCCTTCTGTAAGTCATTCTCCATTGCTCTCCTCTCTCTTTTCCACTTGTGAACATCCAACCATTCTTCAAAGTCTATACTACATGTCATAACTTCTCCATGGAGATCCTAAGGCAAGGAAAGAAAGGCAGTGTTTTGGTCCAACTGTCTTGGCCAGAGGGAAAAGAATTTGGGGTTAGAGAGTCATATGCTGACCTGACATTTCCAGAGCAGCACTGCAGGCATCCTGTTTGAAGGTGATGGGCTGCTATCAGTTTGCAAGACATGGCCTTTCCCAAGCCCAGGGATTGTTCTGATGTCAGAGGCTGAGGTTGGCGACTTTCCTGCCCCGAGGCTCAGTGCTCTTGGATTTGCTAACAGGGGATGCTGTCATTGTCTACCCCCTTCTGTGCCTTTGCTTCTCCATTTTGTATGGAGTTTAGGGCTGTTCAGTTTCTCCCTGGAGGCTTGATGAAAGAGAATAGGCAACAAAGGGCCGTGTTTTAGGGTTGTGCAGTTGTGTCCTGCACAAGGGTGCCCTGCTGAGAGGTGAGTAGTGCTAAAATTCAGCTTGTGCTTTGCTCCCTGAGCTGCGTGTTCTGTTACAGGGTTGCATCTATCCAGGGGAACCAAAAACTCAGACCAAACCAGTTGCCACCCAGTCAATTCCCACCCATGGCAACCCCACTCCATAGGGTTTTCAGTGGCTGTCACTTCTCAGAAGTAGATCTCTAGGCCTGTCTTCCAAGGTGCCTCTGTGTGGATTCAAACCACCAAGCTTTCAGTTAGTTCTTGAGTGCTTAACTGTTTATAGTACCCAGGGACTCCTTGCCCAGAGGAAGGCATAGAGAGGAAGGGATTTTTATTTCTAATTTGCACAAAGAGGCCAAGTAGGCCAGTGAAGGTCTCAAGTACCCCTTTATGTGACTACCCAGATGGACCTGCACTGGTATGTATGTGTGTGTGTGTGCATGTGTCTGTCTGAGTGTGTGATGTCCACGTATTTAGGATTGTGCAGTGTGTCCTGCGTTTCTTTTGAATGCAGATCAAGTGATCTGATGTCTCATTCTACCAGAAGTGATGTGAACCTCCCAGAATTAGATACAGTACCTTCCTGGCAAATTCTCACATACTCTGTGTTAGGTGTATCCCCTCCCTCCTTGCCTTCCTTTCAGACAACGATGCATTATCATCACTGTCTTTGTGTGCTCTTGCTTCACCTCTCTCTTCAATTTTATTTATTCTTTTTAACCCTGATTCTCCACTCCCATTCAGTGTGTTTCATGAAATTATTTTTAATTTGCATGTATTCTGCACAATGGAGGTTGTCATTTTGTGTGCAAGTCTCTATATTACAGAAACTACGTAGTGTTATAAATCTCATAATTCCCTTCTTCCCCCACTGGGGAAAATTTTCTTAGATCTAGATTTTCTTAATTTTTCTATGGCTTTACTCCCTCCCCAGTTCTCTCTGCCTTTCTTTTTTATATGGCATATCAATGTAAGGTGCAGATTACATGTCCTCTCCTCTGCAAAATCTTCTCTTGTTCCTCAATGTCAGAGGCTCCCTCTTCTGGATTTCCATGGTATTGGTTCATTCTTTTTTTTGCAATAATGACCTCATTTTGTGATTAAAAAATCTGTTTATCTGTGTTGAGCTCCTTTTAGCAAGAGACTCCCATATATTTATTTATGCAATCCTAGCACCTAATAGAGCTCCCGGAACATATATTCATAACACGTGTATATTGAATGAATCAATCATAATGACACTAAATCAGTTGTGGTTGACTCAGACTCATATGACCCCATGTGTCAGAGTAGAAGCGTGCTCTACACGCTTTTCAGTGGCTGAGTCTTTGTAAATAGATCACCAGGTCTTTATTTTGAGGGATCTGTGGGTGGACTTGAACCTCTTACCTTCTGGTTAGCAGCTGGTTAGCTGGTTAGCAGCTGAGTATGTTAGCAGCTGGTTAGCTGGTTAGCAACTGAGTGTGTTAACCACTATCTCACGTGTTTCAAACTCTTTCAATTCTCAAAATAACCTTACAAATTGGGAATTTTATTATCATTATCATCTTAAAGAGAGGGAAGTTAAGATATGGAATGTTTAAGTAATTTTTAAAGTTCACTCAACTTGTAGGATTCAAGTACCTCACACAGTTAGTAAACGGTGGAGGTGAGTTCTAACCAAGGCAGCCTGGCTCCAGAGTCCCAAATCTTAACTGCCCTCTAATGTAATTGACAGGAGCTCTGGTAGCATAATGCCTAAGGCACTTGACTGCTCACCAGAAGGCTGGCGGTTCAAACCCACCAGCCACTCCTTGGAAGGAAGGTTGGGCAATCCTACTTCCTTAGTGATACTGCCTCGGAAACCCAAGGAGGGGTCGCTATGAGTCGGGGCCAACTCGACAGCAAACAACAACAACAACAACAATGTAATTGGCAGAATCTTGTTTGCTGAAAGTGAAGAAGACTTGAAGCACATACTGATGAAGATCAAAGACTATATATAGCTTTCAGTATGGATTATACCTCAACATAAATAAAACAAAAATCCTTGCAACTGGACCAATAAGCAACATCAGGATAAATGGAGAAAAGATTGAAATTGTCAAGGATTTCATTTTACTTGGATCCACAATCGGCATCCATGGCAGCAGCAGCCAAGAAATCAGACAATGTATAGCTGACAAATCTGCTGCAAAAGACCTCTAAAGTGTTAAAGAGCAATGATGGCACTTTGAAGACTAAAGTGTGGCTGACCTAAGCCATTGTTTTTTCAATAGCCTCATATGCATGTGAAAGCTGAACAATGAATAAAGAAGACTGAAGAAGAATTGAATTTGAATTGAGGTGTTGACAAAGAATTTTGATTGTACCATGGACTGTCAGAAGAATGAACAAATCTGTCTTGGAAGAACAGCAGGAGTGCTCCTTAGAAGTGAGAATGGCCAGACATTGTCTCTCATACTTGGGTCATGTTATCAGGAGGGATCTGTCCCTGGAGAAGGATATCATGTTTGGTAAAGTAGAGGGTCAGCAAAAATGTGGAAGGCCCTCAACAAGATGGATTGACACAGTGGCTGCAACATTGGGCCCAAGCATGGCAATGGTGTGAGGATGGTTCACGACCTGGCAGTGTTCCTTTCTGTTGTACTTGTCACAGTGAGGTGAAACTGACTTGAGGACACCTCACATAAACAAGTAATTGGATAAACAAATGGACTATCCCTTAAAACATAGACTCCCACTTCAGAGCCCTTTCTTTGCCATGGTGCAAGGTCAATCTCTATTAATTCTTCTCATTACTAAGTACCCTGCTAGGTATCTTCATGTGCGCTGTTTCTCACAGATCCACACAACTTGCAGATGAGTATCCCAGCTTTTATAGATGAAGAGATTGGGGTTCCAAGGAATAAAGTACATTTCCTCTGCTCTCACAGTTAGTTAGTGGTCGATCTGGATGACTTCCATGCTTTTTCTGTCATGCCACATGATCACCAGAGAGAGAGGACATCCAGGGTTTGAGATCTTCAGATATGATGGACCAATGGACATTTAGGAGCTCTGGTGGCATAGTGCCTAAGGCATGTGACTGCTAACCAGAAGGCTGTCAGTTCAACTCCACCAGCCACCCCTTGGAAGGAAGGTTGGGCAATCTACTTCCGTAGAGATACTGCCTCAGAAACCCAAGGAGGGGTCGCTATGAGTTGATTCCAACTCGACAGCAGTGAGTTTTTGAGAATGGACATTTAGGAGTCCCTGTTGTAAAGATGAAAACACCAAGGCTAAGAGAAGGAAAGTAACTTGCCCAAGCACATGCAGTGTCCCAGTGGCAGAGCTGACTTTAAAATGTTAGGTCTTTAGGCTCCTATTCAGCTGCTCTTTGAGGTGTCTGATCACAGAACTATTTCTGAATCCTTTTTTAGGTCTGTGCTGACTCTGAGCTTGTGGAAACAGTGTCTGTCTTTTGGTCACATTTCTGTTTTTCTCTTCTCACCAACTCCTATTGCACCCAGAAGACAGATGCACAACAAATGTTTTTAGTGGTGATTTGACTACAAAAATCAGTTGGTTAATTTTTAGGAATTTGATAACTGAAGTGAACTGACCTAATGTCTAATCCTAAACCCTTGAAGGCTTCAGACACAGAAGGAAGCCTTGGAGGACTTTGATGAAATATTAATAGCCTCTGACAGTGACAATAGCTTCTCTTCTTCCTGAGGCAGCTGTGACATTTAAGAGGTAAGAGTCACCATGGGGCTCTTCCTACAGGGCTAGGCCCCCTACTTTTCACCAACTGAGGCCACTCACCAGTGGTGCTCATGCTGAGGCTTTGGGAGAACATGATGAATGGGTGAAAAGGACACCAGAAATGTCAGATGATGCCCCCAAATGATTATCCTGAGCATCTGCTGTCTTCATGACAAAGTTTCACTTCCTGGCTGTTTTAGGACATTTGAATAGATTTTATTTCTCTTCTTATATGGAATATGCAAGTATCTGAGTTGATGGGTCAGCAAATAAAATCATGAAGGATGCACACACACATACACACACACATAGACCAAATCCAAAACCAAACTCACTGCTGTTGAGTCAGATCCAACTCATAGTGACCCCTCCTTGGGTTTCCAAGGCAGTAGCACTACACAGATAGATACAGAGAGCCTTGGTGGCACATCTGGTTAAGTGCTTGGTTGATTACTGAAAGGTGGTTGGTGCAAACACATCCAGCCACTCCACAGTGGAATGACTTCGTGATTTGCTTCTGCAAAGGTTACAGCAAGGAAAACATGTTGAATTAGTTCTACTCTGTCACATAAGGTCCCTGTAAGTCAAAATTGACTCAGTGGCACACAACAGCCACAATATAGTAGATATAGCTACATATATTGCTGTTGTTTTTGTTATGTGCCATCAAGTCAGACCCGACTAATAGCGACCCCTCCTTGGGTTTCCAAGGCAGTATCCCTATGGAAGTAGATTGCCCCATATTCCTTCCAAGGAGTGGCTGGTGGTTTGAACCGTCAGCCTTCTGGTTAGCAGTCAAGTGCCTTAGGTACTGCGTTACCAGAGGTTATCTACCTATCACCTGTCTATCTATCTATCTATCTATCTATCTATCATCTATCTATCTTTGATATATTGACTACATTTTCAAAACAATCATTTTCCATAGCTTATTATACTCTCCCATCACTCATCTGTCAGTTTGTCATGTTGTGATGGTTCATGTGTTGCTGTGAGGCTGGAAGATGCACAGCCAGAATGCTCCTTAGGAGCAAGGATGATGAGACATCATCTCGTGTACTTTGGACATGCTATCAGGAGAGACCAGTCTTTGAAGGATATCATGCTTGGTAAAGTAGAGGGTCAACAAAAGAGAAGAAGCCCCTCAATGAGTTGACCTGACACACTGGCTACAACAATGGGCTCAAACATAACAATGATTGTGAAGATGGTGCTGGACCACGTGGTGTTTCGTTCTATTATACATGGGGTTGCTATAAGTTGGAACAGACTTGATGGTTTCTTACAACAACATGATGTTGGAAGCTCTGCCACTGGTATTTCAAATACAAGCAGTCTCACCAATGGTGGACAGGTTTCAGCAGAGCTATAAGACTAAGACAGACTAGGAAGAGAGGCCTAATGATCTAGTTCCAAAAATTAGCCAATCAAAACCCTAAAGATCACTACAGAATACTGTCTGCTATAGTGTTGGAAGATGAAGCCCTTAGGTTGGTAGGCCCTCAAAATATATAGAGGCTGCAACAATGGACTCGAGCATGTCAATGATTATAGAGATAGCTCAGGACTGGGCAATGTTTCACTCTATAATTGGAGTTGACTCAGGGGCAACTGAGATTAACAATAGCAACATTACATTACAGAGGAGAACATGGAAGCCCCGTGGGAGTTAGAGATATGGTGTTGGTTCACAAGGGCTCCAGAGGAGACTGATTTGGGCCTGGAGCCTATTCTTCACTATGCTAGGTCGTGTTTAACCTGCATTAGTCAGACTGGCTCTGGCTCTCACTCTTGTTATGAATTATTTGTTATGAAAACAGATCCTGACAGCTCCTATGTCTGGCTCACATGTTAACAAGGGAAGATACAAGTGTTCTCCTAATGAGCTCATCATTAGACACTTACTCAGTTGCTACAAACAGAAGCCTTGGTCTCCTCTTTAAAGATGATTCACTGTAGCCTCTTGAATCACCTCTCTGGCACCGAGAATCTCCCTAATGGACACTTTCAGGAATTAAATTATGATTCCGGTTGACCTTCTCATGAAAGACCTTTGTCCTCTACTTTTGAGTATGGTTGAACCGTATTTCCATTCATATGCTTTTGGCATCTTTAGCTCTCTTCTGGACTGGTTGACCTGGTAATGCTAGACTGTAAGCATAAAAGGAGAAGTCATACATGTCTTGCTTGTTTTTGTCCTCACACTTTGCTCAGCACCTGGTACAGAGCATTCATCCACAGAACATTTAGGAAATGTCAACTAAGATTGAACGTTGAGCTGGGAATATCAAGTAATGTAGGTATAGACACAAGAACTGATACATCTGAATTATAAAGTTGGCAAAAAACAAAAACAAAAACAAAAAACCAAATATATCATGAATTGCCAGAAAAACTAACAAACTGTCTTGGAAGAAGTGCATCCAAAATACTCCTTAGAAACAAAGAGAGCAAGTACTTTGAATATGGAGGGACCCGTCCTTGGAGAAGGACATCATATTTGGTAAAGTAGAGGGTCAGCAAAAAAGAGGAAAATGCTCAAAGAGATGGACTGACAGTAGCTGCAACAACAGGCTCAAACATAGCAACAATAGTGAGGATAGCACAAGACTGGGCGTTGTTTCATGCTGTTGTAGTCGGGGTCATTACGAGTCAGAACCAACACCATGACACCTAACAACAACAGAGTTGAACTAGAACATGGAGAATAAGAGATGCACCAGAGGTAATGTAAAGAAAGCAGAAGAATCAACAGAACTAAACGCCCATCTTGGCTTGTGACTCCCTGGCTGAGGGATCTTAGGAAAGCCATTTGACCACCGTGAATATAATTTTTCTCATCTATATAGGAGGTCAGTGACACAGACTGAATTTACTGAGGTGCTGTGTGAGAGTCAGATAAGATAATGCACCTAAAAACACTGCATGTTTTCAGGCATTTTGCTAAAAAGTCTTCATTACAGAGACTGAGGAAAGGGAATGGTAATTATGATGTAAGTTGCATGAGAGCAATTTGATTTGGAAAATAGCCAGGTAGAGCAAAGACTCCCTGTTAGTCAATTCTAATTTATTGTGAGATATTGAATTCTTACCTTGTTTGTTCACCAGTGGATGTTAAGGTAAAAAGCTGCCAGCTCTGTATGTAAAACTTCCCCATGTTTTGCTGGTCAGGGCCACAGAGTCTCCTTAATTGATAACTAGAGTGAGGACAAGGTCACACTATACTCCAACCTTCCTGACTGAAGGAACTTTGCTGATAACTCTCTCAACACACACACAAACCCCCAAATAAGTAACTTTCTAGGAACATGCTATTACAGGTTGAATTGTGTCCCGCAAAATATGTTTTGGAATCTTAATCCCTACACCTGTGGATGCAATCCCATTTGGAAACAAGTTTTTCTTTGTTATGTTAGTGAGGCCATATCAGTGTAGAGTGTGTCTTAAACCTATTCACGTTTGAGATGTAAAGTTAGGCACAGAAGCAAGCAAGCACCAATGGGGAAAAGACAGATGCTATGTGGGGATTGCCAAGAAATACCAAGAAGAGTGCTAGAGAAGTTGATACAAGGGTTTTCTCCCAGAGCTGACAGAGAGAATGTGTTTTCCTAGAGCTGGAGCCCTGAATTGAGACTTCTAGCCTCCTGAGCAGAGAAAAACATAAATTTGTTACTTAAGACCATCTGAGTGAGCTATTTCTGTTACAGCAGCTCTAGGAAACTAAGACGCTTGCTAACTCTAGGTTCACACACTCACATGAGTGAACACAGAGCAAACACAGAGCTGGGCTCTGTAGCTCAGAGCTTCCAACAGTGCCTGTGGCTGTTGGAAAATATAGATTTAGTTGAAGTAATCATGAGGATTTCCCTAAGCTGAGGATAGTCTCCCTTCATCATCTGCGTAGCTTTGGGGAAGCAGGAGACCATAAGGGGCTTGAATTCATGAAAGACAGCTGGGCTCAGTCCTGGTGGTTTATAATTTCTGGAACTATAAGGGGGAAAGGGGAACTCTGGTAGCATAGTGCCTAAGGCACTTGACTGCTAACCAGAAGGCTGGCAGTTCAAACCCACCACTCCTCGGAAGGAAGGTTGGGCAATCTACTTCCATAGTGATGCCGCCTCGGAAACCCAAGGAGGGGTCATTATGAGTCAGGTCTGACTCTATGGCACATAACAACAACAACAATGAGGGGGGAAGAGAACTGGTAAAAGAAGAAGATCATGAGTTATATTACTGAATCTCTAGTTTAATGCTAAGAATATAGATCTCAACCTCTGGAGACTAAGTAGAGACAGCCACACAAGGCTTTAATGACTCAGAAAGGACAGAGGTCATGAAGGTTCTCATGCTTTGTAACATCATGGATTTGTGTAATAGACAAGGGTAGGAATGGGATGCACCATGGTTCCACAGATAAGACTGCAAACTTTGGTATCTAACATACCTAGGGTTTTGGTTACCTAGTGCCATTCTAACAGAAATAACACAAATAGGATGGCTTTAACAAACAGCAGTTTATTATCTTACAATTTTGGAGGTTAGAAGTCTGGGGTGCCAGGCTCTAGAGGCTGAGTGAAAGCCCCTTGATCTTGGGCTTCAGCTCTGCCTCTTGCTCCCGGCCCACTGAAGCTGGAGGCGTCTCTTCACTCAGGCAGCTGCTCGCTGCCAAGGCTGACCAACTCAAGGTCGACAAGTGAAAAGGCACAGTACTGATGTTATCAAACCACACAGCAGGCCATTAATTCAAGTTCATTGTAAGTCCCAAGGTCGGCAGAGCGTGGCAGGCTGCTGAATGAAGACTCGGCTATATGGAGGGTTCGAGCTTGCCAAAAAGCTCGAGATCTTCCTCAAAGTTGCTTCTTCTATACTGGCAGCAGCCCACATCCCTAAAGAGCTACTCAGCTGCTCCAGTAGATTCCACCATGGAGTCAATTACCAATCTCACCATGGGGAATAACTACATCTAGCTGCCCAGCCCCTCAACCAGGCCAGCCAAGTTGACATACAACCTTAACCACCACACCTAGATCCAAAGCTAAGCTCCACCTCTCACTAGCAGTAAAATTCTGGGTTTTTCCCAGGTTAAGAATATTAAATATACTGTAGATTGCCAGAAGAATGAAAAAATCTGTCTTTGAAGAAGTACAGCCAGAATGCTCCTTAGAAGCAAAGATGGTGAGACTTTGTCTCACATACTTTAGACATGTTATCAGGAGGGACAAGTCCCTGGAGAAGGACATCATGCTTGGTAAAGTAGTAGTAGTTGTTGTTAAGTGCTGCTGAGTCATCTCCGACTAATAGTGACTCTATGCACAGCAGAACGAAACACTGCCAGGTCCTGTGCCAGCCTCATGATCCTTGCTATACTTGAGCCCATTGTTGCAGCCACTGGGTCAATCCATTTCACCGAGGGCCTTCCTTTTCTTCATTGACCCTTCACTTTACCAAGCATGATATCCTTCTCCAGGGAATGGTTCCTCCTGACAACGTGACCAAAGTAGGTGAGATGAAGTCTGGCCATTCTCGCTTTGAAGGAGCATTCTGGCTGCACTCCCTCCAGGACAGATTTGTTCTTTTGCAGTCCATGGTACTCTTAACATTCTTCTCCAACACTACAACTCAAAAGCATCAACTCTTCTTTGGTCTTCCTTATTCATTGCCCAGCCTCACATGCATGTGAGCCAATTGAAAATACCATGGTTTGGGCTGGGCGAACCTCAGTCTTCAAGGAGATATCTTTGCTGTCCATCACTTGAAAGAAGTCCTTTGCAATGCAAATTGCCCAATGCAATATGTCATCTGATACCTTGACTGCTGCTTCCATTGGTCTTGATTGTAGTTAGGTGCTGTCAAGTTGTCTCCGACTCATAGCGACCTCACGTACAGCAGAATGAAACACTGCCTGGTCCTGTGCCAGCCCCACAATCTTTGCTATACCTGAGCCCATTGTTGCAGCCACTGTGTCCAACCATCTTGTTGAGGGCCTTCCCCTTTTTCATTGTCCCTCCACTTTGCCAAGCATGATATCCTTCTCCAGGAAATAGTCCCTTCCCACAACATGACAAAAGTAGGTGAGATGAAGTCTGGCCATTCTCACTTCCAAGGATCATTCCAGCTGCACTTCTTCCAGGACAGATTTGTTAGTTCTTTTGACAGTCCATGGTACTTTCAGCATTCTTCGCCAGCACCACAACTCAAAAGCATAGACTCTTCTTTGGTCTTCCTTTTTCATTGTCCAACTCTCACATGCATATGAGCCAATTGAAAATACTATGGTTTGTGTCAAGCTCACCTTAGTGTTCAAGGAAACATCTTTGCTCTTCAGCACTTGAAAGAGGTCCTTTGCATCAGATCTGCCCAATGATATACGATGTCTGATATCTTGACTGCTGCTTCCATTGTTGTTGATTGTAGAACCAAGTAATATGAAGTTTTTGACAACTTCAACCTTTTCTCCATTTATCATGATGCTGCTTATTGGTCCCATTGTGAGGATTTTTGTTTTCTTTATGTTGTTGTTGTTGTTGTTATGTGCCGTCGAGTCGGCCCCGACTCATGTAATTCATACTGTAGACTACAGTCTTCAATCTTCATCAGTAAGTGTTTCAAGTCATCCTCACTTTCAGTGAGCAAAGTTGTGTCATTTGCATAACACAGATTGTTAATGAGTCTTCCTCCAATCGTGATGCCATGCTCTCCTCCATATAGTCAGCTTCTCAGATTATTTGTTCAGCATACAGATTGAATAAGTATGGTGAAAGGATACAGTCCTGACACACTCCCTTCATCGTTTTAAACCATGCCATGTCTGTTCGAACAACAGACTCTTGGTCTATGTACAAATTCTTCATGAGCACAATGAACTGTTCTGAAATTCCCGTTCTTCTCAATGTTATCTATAATTTGTTATGATCCACACATTCAAATACCTTTGCATAGTCAATAAAACACAAGTAAACATCTTTTTGGTATTCTTTGCTTTGCGCAAAGATCCATCTGACATCAGCAATGATATCCCTCATTCCACATCCTCTTCTGAATCCAGTTTGCATTTCTGGAAGTTCTCTGTCAATATGCTGCTGCAACCATTTTTGAATTATCTTCAGTAAGATTTTACTTGCGTGCAATATTAATGATATCATTTGATAATTTCCACATTTTGTGGGATCACCCTTCTTTGGAATAGGTAAAAATATGGATCTTTTCCAGTCAGTTAGCCAGGTAGTTGTTTTCCAAATCTCTTGGTGTAGCCAAGTGAGTGCCTCTAGTGTGGCATCCATTTGTTAAAACATCTCAATGGGTAGTCCATCAATTCCTGGAGCCTTATTTTTCACCACTTCCCTCAGTGGGGCTTTAACTTCTTCCTTCAATACCATTGGTTCTTGATCAGATGCCACCTCCTGAATTGGATGAACATCAGCCAATCCTTTTGGTTCAGAGACTCTGTGTGTTACTTCCATCCTCTTTTGATGTTTCCTGCATCATTCAAAATATTGCCCATAGAATCTTTCAATATTGCAACTTGAGGTTTAATTTTTTTCTTCAGTTCTTTCAGCTTGAGAAATGCTGAGTGTGTTCTTCCCTTTTGGTTTTCTAGCTCCATGTCTTTGTACATGTCATTATAATAGTTGGCTTTGTCTTCTTGAGCTACTCTTTGAAATCTTCTGTTCAGCTCTTTTATCTTGTCATTTCTTCCATTTGCTTTAGTGACTCTTCACTTAAGAGCAAATTTCAGAGTCTCTTCTGACATCCATTTTGGTGTTTTCTTCCTTTCTTGTCTTTTTAATGACCTCTTGCTTTCTTCATGGATGATGTTCTTGATGCCATCCCACAATTCTTTGGTTTTCAGTCATTGGTGTTCAATGCATAAAATCTATTCTTTAAGTGGTCTCTAAATTCAGGAGGGATATTATCAAGGTTATATCAAAGTCATATTTTGGCTCCTGTGTACTTGTTTTAATTGTCTTCAACTTCACGTTGAACTTGCAAATGAGCAGTTGATCGTCTGTTCCACAATCAGCTCCTGGCCTTGTTTTGGCTGAAGATATTGAGCTTTTCTATGGCCTCTTGCCACAGATATAGTCAATCTGATTCCTATGTGCTCCATCTGGTGAAGCCCACATGTAAAGTCATCAATTATGTTGTTGAAAAAAGGTATTTGCAATGAATAAGTCATTGGTTTTGCAAAATTCTATCATGTACTCTCCAGTGTTATTTCTATCAATAAGGTCATATTTTCCAACTACCAGTGATTCTTCTTTGTTTCCAACTTTTGCATTCCAGTCACCAGTGATAATCAACGCAGCTTGATTGCATGTTTGGTCAATTTCGGACTGCAGAAGTTGGTAGAAATCTTCAATCTCCTCACCTTTGGCTTCGGTAGTTGGTGCATAAATTTGAATAATAGTAGTATCAACTGGTCTTCCTTGTAGGCATATGGATATTATTCTATCACTGACAGCATTGTACTTCAGGACAGATCTTGAAACAATCTTTGTTATGATGAATGCCACACCATCCCTCTTCAATTTGTCATTACTGGCATAGTAGATCATATGGTTGTCTGATTCAAAATGGCCAAAACCAGTCCATTTCAACTCACTAATGCCTAGCATATTGATCTTTATGTGTTCCATTTTATTTTTGAGACCTTCCAGTTTTCCTAGATTCATACTTTGTGCATTCCATGTTCCAAATATTAATGGATGTTTGCAGCTGTTTTTACTCAGTTTGAGTCATGCCGCATAAGCCAGTGGAGGTCCTGAAACCTTTACTCCATCCATATCATTAAGGTCATCTCTAATCTGATGAGTCAGCTCTTCTCCAGTCGTATTTTGAGTGTCTTCTGATCTGATGGGCTCATCTTCTGGCACTATATGAGACAATGTTTCAGGGCTATTCATAAAGTTTTCCAGTAATATATATAATATATTTAATATATATAATATAATATATATAGTGTTTCACTGCTATTCATAAGGTTTTTCCTGACTAACTGTTTAAGAAGTGCATGGTCTCTTTCTTCTTCCTAGTCTGTCTTAGTCTGGAAGCTCCGCTGAAACCTGTCCACCATGGGTAACCCTACTGACATGTTGCAACACTGATGTCATAGCCTCCAGCCTCACAGTAACACATAAGTCACCACAGGACAACAAATTGACAGACAAGTTTGTCTCCCTTAGTTGTTTCTAACTGCTCTGCTCAGCCCTGAGCTGAGGGGACACCTATCTGGGGCCTGGCCTGAAATAAACCACCCCAGATGAAAGCAGAGAGTCAGTTAAAAGAGGGAGACCCTCAATGAGATGGACTGACACAGTGACTACAACAATGAGATCACACATAGCAAGATTTGTGAGGATGGTGCAGGACCAGGCAGTGTTTTGTTCTGTTGTACAGAGTTGGTACCAATATGATGCCATGTAACGACAGCAACAACATACGACAGGGTCTATGCTAACATCCAGCCACTCCTCAGAAGGAAGATTGGGCAATGTACTTCCATAGAGATACTATCTCGGAAAGCTAGGGAGCGGTTGCTATGAGTTGGAACTGACTCGATGGCAATGAGTTTTTTTTTTTTTTTTTTTTTCTATGCTAACCTCATTATTTGTGTATCATTTTTAATTAAAAGTATTAACCTTATACAGTACTTGTGAGGATTAAATAAAATCTAACTCACTGCCATGGAGTCGGATCTGACTCATAGGGACCCCTCCTTATGTTTCTGAGGTGGTATTACTACAGAAGCAGATCGTCTAATCTTCCTTCCCAGGAGTGGCTGGTGGGTTTGAACTGCCAGTCTTCTGGTCGGCAGTTAAATGCCTTAGGCACTATGCTAACTATCTATTCTTGGCACATAGTAAATGTTCAACAAATGATTGCTATAATTTTCATCATTATTGGCTATTGCAGAATCTTAGATTTCAGGTTTGGTGCCATTGGAGGCTGTGGGTAAGCATTAAACAAGTTTTTATGAAATAGTTTTTTAATAATCTTTCTCATATTCATGTCACATCCCTGAGAGTTTATTGGCACTTATTTCTCTCTTGTTTTCCAGCCCTGACTCACTAAGAAGGACACACTTCTTCTGAAATGTGTGAGAATATTTCTGGCCAGAAGAAAATGCATCCGATAGCTTTGGAATGCCCTGAGAGGCTGAAATCACTCACTGCCCAAAGAGCCATATACCAAGTAAGGAAGAGGGAATAAAGGATTGATCTGAGTGTGTGTTAAGTCTGAAAATTTGAGCAGTCTTCAAATGGTAACATTTTGGCTATTTTCAGGCCATACGTGGTATTCTGATAGGGATGAGATGGTCAGAGATGGGTGATGGGTGGAAATGGCCATTCTTTCCTAGAAAGGAAGTAGTCTGCATCTGGAATTCACCCTGCAGAAACAGTAGCTGAGATTCCAGAAAGTGTTTGCAGGAGCTCATTTCCCTTCAACAGAGGAGAAAGCTGACTCATATTAAAGTTAGTAAATAATGACAGTAATGAGTATTTTCAAGGGCTAGGAAATTGCATGAAAATAGGTAGATTGGATGAAATGGCCAGCCTGAGTCATCAGATACTTGTTAAGGAAATAGAAATGTGTTACACACACAATAGTCAAAACAGGGTAAATAATGTGCTTGTTAGTAGAAATTTTAAGGCACTTATTTTAATGACTGAATAGAATATTGATTGTTGTTTTTGTTGTTATGTGCCATCGAGTCAGACCCAACTCATAGTGACCCCTCCTTGGGTTTCCGAGGCAGTATCACTACAGAAGTAGATTGCCCCATCTTCCTTCTGAGGAGTGGCTGGTGGGTTTGAACCACCAGCCTTCTGGTTAGCAGCCAAGTGCCTTAGGCACTATGCTACCAGAGCTCCTAGAATATTGATTAGTTATATACAAATGTATGCAAATGTAAGGAGCCCTGGTAGCACAATGTTAAGCAGCTGCTAACCAAGAGGTTACAAGTTAGACCTCCCCAGCCTGATCTGCGCCTGTAAAGATTGTTGTTAGGTGCTGTTGTGTGGGCTCTGAGTCACAGAAATTCCACACACAGCAGAACACAACATTGCCTGGTCCTGTGCCATCCTCACAGTTGTTGCTATTTTTTAACCCATTATTGCAGTCACTGTGCCAATCCATTTTGTTGAAGGTCTTCCTCTTCTTCGAGGAATCTCTACTTTACCAAGCATGATATCCTCCTACAGAGACCAGCTGCACCTGATAATCACCTAGGAAACGTTATAGGGTAGTTCTACACTGTTGTTTAGGGTCACAATCCAACAGCATGCAACAGCAGTATATATAATGCGGGATTCTGCTTAGTAGCTAATGCTACTTGGTGATGCAGTTGTTAAGTTCTGGGCTACTAATTGAAAGCTGGGTGGTTTAAACTAGCTGCTTTGTGGGGGAGGAGACCTGGAGATCTGTTCCTGTAAAGATTACAGCCCAGGAAACCCTATGAGTCAGTTCTATTCTATCCTAAAGAGTCATTGTGAGTTGGAATTGACTTGACAGCAATGAGTTTAGTGTTTTTTGGAAGTATTTTCAGTGGCCCACTCTTTATAGTTACCTTTACAAAAGCATTTAGTCAGTTCTTTTTAAAAAATATATTTTTCAAGTTATATTCAAGGGTTCTACATGGTTAATAACATATTTCTTTTGTTATATTATGGTAGATATATAGATGGAAGATTAAAAGATTCACAATCAGTTCAATGGCAATTTTCATTTTCCTATTCAAAGGACATATGGATATTGTGCCAACTTCACAAATATTAAAACATGAATGAAAGTCCATAGGTTAAAAAGATTTGTGTGGTCAGATAATTTTGGGAAATGCCATGCATTCTTTCTTAGAGATTCACAATGAACATTAGAATGTAAAATATTTTTGGACAGTCTGGTAGTAAAGAAGTTTGATATTGGCTCTCTCAAAACTTTCATCACTACTTGGCCTTGGACTTCTTTTCATATTGAACATCTTCTGAAAATGAATTTTCTGGACTCCATTTTGGGAAGTACTGGCTTAAAGCAAATTTGGTGGATGCTTATCTGGATTGACACAGCTGTCAAATTTTGTGATGCCAGAGTGAGAAAAACATCCCTTTTGTTTTGCTAGCCCACACGTCTAGCTGGGCTGGATGTGTCTAAACTTGATGTCGGAGGGCTGAACCACATGGACGCTTTCAATATGGCTACTTGCTCCCGGCCAAGGTTTTAAGTATATTGGCCAGCCTGCATTCTCCTCACCCTCTGGGTTCTCTAGTGTTTCCATATCATGGCAGAGGGCATCTGGCCTCTGTTAAGTGATGTAATAATATGAGTGCATTATAATTACAGGACCTGGGGAGAGTTTCCTGTTGCTAACTACTCCTAGAGATTTTACTCAGTGATGGCTCTTCATGGGAATTTCCCTAATTTTTCATTTTGTTTTGCTCTCCAATTTGTTCCAACTGCCATTTTGAACTCTTGCCCACTTTCCCAGTATGCTGGAAGTTCTCCTTTCCACTCTTAACTTTTGTTAGGAGTTGCTATTTCTTCTATCAGATTAATATTGCACTAGTTGGTCTTTAAATACTCTTTGAATGACGTTGCTGTATTTTCATCCATGATTTTTCATGCTTTAAAAAGAGAAGCCATTAGTAAAAGGAGATAGTCTATCAAGCTTAAAGGCTATGTTGTCTCTTCAGAAAAATCCATCTCTGTGAAAATTTGAGCATCTTTCATATACTTTAGGAAGGTCATCAACAAGTTTTTGAGGCAACTGGAAAAATTGCTTCTGACAACTAGTATCTTCAAAAAACCAAAACCAAAAACAAACTTTTACTTGGATATTCTGTATGCCTAGTATTGGAAATGGAGTCCCAACATAAATATTTCCTTGTTATCATGATTAGCACTTCTATCACCTCCTTGAAGTTGAAGCTGAAGAAAATTAAAATAAATCCATGAGAGCAAAAATATGACATTAAGTGTATCACACCTGTATTTAGAGACCATCTGAAGAATAGATTTGATTCATTGGACATCAATCACTGAAGACCAGACAAGTTGTGGGATGATATCAAGGACATCATACATGAAGACAGAAAACAGTTGTTAAAAAGACAAAAAGGAAGAAAAGACCAAAATGGATATCAGAAGAGACTCTGAAACTTGCTTTTGAATGGAGAGTAGCTAAAGCAAATGGAAGAAATGATGAAATGAAAGAACTGAACAGAAGATTTCAAAGGGCAGTTCGAGAAGACAAAGTAAAGTATTATAGTGAAATATGCAAAGATCTGGAGTTGAAAATCAGAAAGAAAGAACATGCTCAGTGTTTCTCAAGCTGATCAAACTGAAGAAACAATTCAAGCCTCAAGTTGCAATTGAAGAATTCTATGGGCAAAAGATTGAATGATGAAGGATGCATCAAAAGAAGATGAAAGAATACACAGTCACTGTACCTAAAAGATTTGGTTGATGTTAACCATTTCAGGAAGTACCATACGATCAAGAAGTGACGATAGTGAAGGAAAAAGTCCAAGCTCCACTGAAGGAATTGGTGAAAAACACAGCTCCAAGAATTGATGGAATACCCATAAAGAGGTTTCTACAAAGGGATGCAGTGCTGAGACACTCACTCGTTTATGCCAAGAAATTTGGAAGACAGCTACCTGCCTGACTGGAAGAGACCTATATCTGTGCCCATCACAAAGAAGGGTGATCTAACAGAATGTGTAAATTATCGAAAATATAATTAATATCACATGCAAGTAAACTTTTGCTGAAGATAATAAAAGAATGGTTGCAGCAGTATATTGACAGGGAGCTGCCAGAAATTAAGGCCAGATTCATAAAGGGGTGTGGAATGAGGGATAATGTTGCTGATGTCAGATATCAGAAGGATGTTTACCTATGTTTTATAGACTATGCAAAGGCATTCAAACTGGGTGGATCATAACAAATTGTGGATAACATTGTGAAGGATGAAAACTCCAGAAAATATAACTGTGCTCATGAGGAACCTGTACACAGACAAAGAGGCGGTCATTCTAACAGAACAGGGAGACACTGCACGGTTTAAAATCAGGAAAGGTGTGCATCAGGGTTGTATCCTTTCACCATGCTGTTGTTGTTAAGTGCCGTTGAGTTGTTTCTGACTCATAGTGACCCCATGCACAGCAGAATGAAACACTGCCCGATCCTGCGCCAGCTCCATGATCCCTGCTATACTTGAGCCCATCATCGCAGCCATCATGTCAATCCATCTCGTTGAAGGCCTCCCCCTCTTTCTTCGACCCTCCACCCTACCAAGCATGACATCCTTCTCCAGGGAATGGTCCCTTCTTACAACATGACCAAAATAGGTGAGACGAAGTCTGGCCATTCTTGCTTCCAAGGAGCATTCTGGCTGCACTTCCTCTAGGACAGATCTGTTAGTTCTTTTAGCAGTCCATGGTACTTTCAGCATTCTTTGTCAGCACCACAACTCAAAAGCATCAACTCTTCTTTGGTCTTCCTTATTCATTGTCCAGCTCTCACATGCATATGAGGCGATTGGAAATATCATGGCTTGTGTCAGGTGCACCTTAGTCCTCAAGGAGATATCTTTGGTCCTCAGCACTTGAAACAGTTCCTTCGCAGTTGACTTCCCCAATGCTACACGTTGTCTAATGTCCTGACTGCTGCTTCCATAGGCATCGATTGTAGAACCAAGCAACGTGAATTCTTTGACAACCTCAATCTTCTCTCCATTTATTGTGATGCTGCTCATTGGTCCAGTTGTGAGGATTTTTGTTTTCTTTATTTTGAGATGTAATCCTTTCACCATACTTATTCAATATGTTGTTGTTGTTTACCGTTGGGTCACACCCAACTCATAGCGACCCCTCCTTGGGTTTCTGAGGCAGTATCACTACGGAAGTAGATTGCCCCATCTTCCTTCCGAGGAGTGGCTGGTGGGTTTGAACCACCAGCCTTCTGGTTAGTAGTCAAGTGCCTTAGGCACTATGCTACCAGAGCTCCCAGTGTATGATGAGCAAATAATTCAAGAAGATGGATTATATGAAGAAGAATGTGGAACCAAGATTTGAGGAAGAGTCATTAACAACCTGCAATACGCAGATGACACAATCTTGCTTGCTGCTGAAAGTGAAGAAGACTTAAGTACTTATTGATGAATATTAAAGACTACAGTCTTCAGTATGGATTACACCTCAACATAAATAAAACAAAAGTCTTCAGAACTGAACCAATGAGCAGCGTCATGATAAATGGATTGAAGTTGTCACAGATTTCATTATACTTGGATCCACAATCAACACCCAAGGAAACAGCAGTCAAAAAATCAGATGATGTATTGCACTGGACAAATCTGCTGCAACAGACCTCTTTAAAGTGTTAAAAAGCAAAGATATCACTTTGAAGACTAAGTCGCACCTGACCCAAACCATAGCATTTTCTTTCAATAGCTTCATATGTATGTGAAATCTGGACAATGAATAAGGAAAACCAAAGAAGAATCGATGTACTTCAATTGTGGTTTTAGCAAAGAATATTGACATACCAGTACTATGGACTGCCAGAAGAATGAAAAATATGTCTTGAAAGAAGTACAGCTGGAATGTTCCTTAGAAGCAAGAATGGCTCAACCGCCTCTCACCTACTCTTGTCATGTAATCCAAAGGGACCAGTCCCTAGAGAAGGATATCATGTTTGGTAGAGCATCATTAAAAAAGGGGACGACCCCAACATATGACAGAGTGGTTGCCACAGTGGGCTCAAGCATAGCAAGGATTGTGAGGATGGTGCAGGACTGGGCAGTGTTTTGTTCTGTTGTACATGGGATTGCTGTGAGTTGGAGAGGACTTGACAGCACCCAACAACAACATCACTTCCTTGTTTCTTGGCCCGTAGAGTGGGTGCAACATGAGAATCGCAATAACATAAACTTTAGCAGTCATTTTCATATTCTTTTGGGCTGTGTTAGAATCGGTCTGTAAGTACACATAAGAAAGGGCCCTACAAAAATATGGTAGCAGCTGTTAGGTGTTAAGTAGATAAGACCTTTCTCAGTTCTAAGGGAATCCTCTGGATGGCAGCCAGGATATATGTCCCTCTGAGATCACTGTCCTCACGTGTTATTATAGAAACTGATAAACTTCTAAAAGTGACCAGACTGAGTAATTCTAAGAAGAACTTAGAAACTGGAGGCCAAGTCTGTATTGAGTGTTAACGGGAAGGAGGATGAATTTGGTTATGAGATATCTTGGTAATTTATATCGAAAAGGTGGGAAGATTAAAGGGAGTTAAAGAAAACATATTCATTCATGTTATTGGAAGAGAGAAATGTTTAGCTACTTCTGTGGTCTTGTCCCTGTCTTGGTACAGACATAATTACAGAAGTGGCCTTTTCTCTGGCTTGTTCCATCTTAGTCATGGAATGGACTTGTCTAATTATTATTCATAGTCTACAAGGATTATTTATGTTCAGTTGGGAGCAACATATCAGCTGCCATTTCTAGGGCCAACTTTAAATTTTTTTTTTTTTTTTTTAAATTGTGATTTAGGTGAAAGTTTACAGAGAAAATTCATTTTCCATACAGCAGCTCACACATGCTTTGTCTCATGACATTGACTGCAATTTCCCACAATGTAATAGCTCCCCTCCTATTTCCTCCCCATAATCACGTCTTCCCTGTGTCCTTCCCTCCCATGCACTCCTGCCCCCTCCCTGAGCTTTCTCCCTGTGCATACATAGCCCTTCTAATCTCCCATGATTGAGCTCTTCAAGGAATGTATCTACCTAATATAAACGTCCAGTGGATATGCCTGTCTTTTGTTTGGCTGGAAGCCACAGGAATGGGTTCAATTCCAGACCTGAAGGGCAGCTAGGGGCCATAGTCTCAGGGGTTCTACCAGTCTCTATCAGACCAACAAACCTGGTCTCTAGGGCCATTTTTCAATTTCTCAGCATCATTGATAGTTCCTTTCTCCATTTTTCTTTTTACTTTGCTGAGGATAAGATGATTGTACCCAAACCTTGACATTAATCATACTGGCATAGTGGCTCTAATTCTGCAGATTCTTCCTTTGTTCTCATATACTGGAATAATACATGGATGAATTGAAAATAGAACTTTTTCTTTTTTTTATTTAGAGATTTACTTTTGGGTTTTCTTCTATGGTTGGTGCAGGCTGATTGTTCACCAAATGTGTTCTGGCTATTCCAACTCCTAGCTATATTTTAGGACAGAATAGAACTTCCTCATAGGGTTTTCAAAGCTGTAAATCTTTACAGAAGCAGACTGCCCCATTTTTCTCCTACAGAGTGTTGGTGGATTCAAACCACTGATCTTTTGGTTAACAGCTCCATACTTTAACCACAGCATCACCAGAGCTCCTTGAGTTCTTCATAGATCATCACAAAGATAGCTCACAGTTGAATCTTATGGGATGAGTACTGTTCCCTTGAACATCTGTATTCCAGGTGCAGAGACAGGATCAAAGAATACAACCTTCATTAGTTATTTTTCTGCTGAGGAAGAGTGGGGCTTCTCAGAGGGGGACATTTTTTTTCATGTTGCAAACCTTAAGATACCACAAAAACCAAACTAAACTCACTGCCATCAAGTCAATTCTGACTTATAGCAACTCCCTTTGGGTTTCTGAGGCAGTAAATCTTTACAGAATTAGATTGTCCCATCTTCCTTCTGTGAAGTGGTTGGTGGGTTTGAACTGCCAACCTTCTGACTAACAGTCAGAACCTTAGGCACCGCACCACCAGAGCTCTTCTTATCAAATCTCTCTCTGTGTGTGTGTGTGTGTGTGTGTGTGTGTGTGACAGAGAGAGTGAGAGAGAGAGAAAGAGAGTGAGAGTGAGAGCAAGAGGGAGAGAGAGAGGGAGAGAGAGAAAGAAGGCGAGAGATGAGTGCTTTTTATAATGTCAGTTACCCAATGTTGAAATAATCCTTATTAACATCCATTATTATTATTCATTGAGGTTTATTAGTGCTAAACACTTTTGTTTCCATGTGTTATATTTACCTAATTAACTAATACCCAAACTCCATAAAGCCAATTATATTAAAAATTCAATGGTTCATAATAACAAATGGGCAGTAGTTTGTGATGTGCATCAAAACATTTTTATTATTGCTGTGTTATTATGTTAAAGATGTTTTAGTGTGTCTGGAAGTGTTTCTTTAATGTTTTTTATGTGTAGAGGGGTACACTATATACTAAGACAAACATTTGTCTAACTGGTGTTAGATAGGAGCTGTACCTAACTGTTCCAACTTACATACAAATTTTACTTAAAGACAGACTTAGGAATGGAACTGGTTCGTAATCTGGGAACTGCCTGTACAAAGATACTTATAGATGTTGGGCTCCACTCAATATTACTGAATCAAAATCCTCAGGACTGGGCTACAGTCATTTAGACTTTGAAAAAGTCTCCCTGGTCATTCAAATGCTTCTACCCATTGGAAATCACCCAGCAGTTTCATGAAAGAAAGACCTAGAGATCGATTTCTGTAAATTTATAGGCAAGAAAATCCTATGGGGGCAATTTTACTCTTCCACATGGGGTCACTATAAGCCAGAATTGACTGGATGGCACCCAACAACAAGTGTAGGCTACACACCAATGTATTTTTAAGCTAAGAATTTATCTGTATTTTTGCTTTTTATCAAGTATTCATTTATTCAATATTTATGGACTATCTGTTATGTGTACAGCTCTATACCAGATGTGAAAAGGTCAGAGAAGGAAAAAAATATCTCAACTGCCTTATAGATGGTTGTTGTTGTTGTTGTTATGTGCCATTGAGTCGGACCCGACTCATAGAGACCCCTCCTTGGGTTGCCGAGGCAGTATCACTACGAAAGTAGATTGCCCAACCTTCCTTCCAAGGAGTGGCCGGTGGGTTTGAACCACCAGCCTCCTGGTTATCAGTCAAATGCCTTAGGCACTATGCTACCAGAGATCCCCTTATAGATGGTAGGAAAGGTGATATTTAAATGTGTAACTTATTTATCATGTTATATATATATGGAAAACTCCAAACCAAGCTCACTGCCATTGGGTTGATTCTGACTCATAGCAATGCCCATTGGGTTTCTGAGGCTGTAAATCTTTACATAAGTAGATTGCTCCATCTTCCTTCTGCAGAACAGCTGGTGGGTTTGAACTGCCAAACTTCTGGTTAGCAGTCAAATGCCTTAAGCACTGTGCCACCACAACTTCTTTCTATATATATCTGACTCTATGGCACATAACAAAACAACAACATAACACACACACACACACACACATACATATATATATGTGATATGTAAATAATTCCATAGACAGGAAGTGTTGAATAATATTTATTGATACAAATAGAGTGCTATGGATATTCAGTGGAAGAAGACATTACTTTCAAAGGTACAGGGTTGGTAACAAAAAAGGGAAAACTTCAGAGAAAAACGGACTCTTGAAGTAGGATTTGAGCACAAGAAGTTATGTTATTTCACATAATGTATGCACTGAGTAAATTGTATGTGGCTTTCTGGGTTTGAAGAAATCAGTTGTGATGTGATGAGAAGAGTTATGAAGAGCACCATGTAGCAAGAACTGGGCTCCAAGAGCCAGCAAGGAAGAGGGGAACTCAGTCCTACAATCACAATAAGATGAATTCTTCCAACAACCTGAGGAGTTTGGAAGCAGATATACCCCCAGTGGAGCCTCAGCTGAGAATCCAGTCCTGGTGGAAACCTTGATCGTAGCCTTGCAAAGGACGCAGCCAAGCCAAGTCAGGATTCCTGATCAGGTGTGCTCTTCAAGTCACTAAGTTTATGGAAATTTGTTGCACAGCAATAGATAATGAGTACAGATTCTGGAACTGCAATATAATTTTATTTCCCTGTTGAGAGATATTCATTACCTGGACCTTGGTTCCATAAACAACACTACAATAAATGTCTTTGAAGATAGGGCATTATGAACTTGAACTTTGATTTCTCTAACTCAATTTGCAGGAGTAAAATTCTGGATTGCAGATGTTTTTTTCTTCTTTGAAAAATACATTACTGATTCCTTCCAAAGTAAAATAACACTTCAATTTTCCATTAATGATAGATGAGTATTCTTTTCCTTATATCTCAGCAAGTAACAGGCATTACCATTCTTTTTCAATTTTAGGCAGTTGGATGGTGTAGAGTGGTTCTCTCATTGTTATTTTAATTTGCTTTTCACTATTAGTAAGATCAATCACTTTTCTATATTGGTTGGCTGTTTAGTTTTAATTTTCTAAAAATTGGCACTGTTAGTTTGTCAGTCTGGTTGTTTACATACATACCAAAACAAAACAAAACAAAAATCCCATGAAACTCACTGTGGTGGAGTCGGATCTGACTCATAGTGACCCCTCCATGGGTTTCTGAGGCAGTATCACTATGGAAGTAGATTGCCCAATCTTCCTTCCGAGGAGTGGCTGGTGGGTTTGAACTGCCAGCCTTCTGGTTAGCAGTCAAATGCCTTAGGCACTAGGCTACCAGAGCTCCTATTTACATATATGTTGTCAAACTAGAAGCACTTTTTTCTGATCCCCTTTAGAGCTTCTTTCACTTCATGGTTTCTTAAGCTGTAGATCATGGGATTTATCATGGGGACCATGATGCCATAAAACACAGAGGCTGCTTTCTCATGCTCTTGAGTCTCAGTGCTACTATGGGGTAGATACATGTAAGAGAGAGCCCCGTAGAGAATGGTGATGGCTGTCAAGTGAGAGGCACACGTGGAGAAGGCTTTTTTCCTCCCAGCTGTAGAAGATATCTTCACGATGGCAGCCAGGATATATGTATAGGAAAAGATGATAATTAACACAGTGAATACCAAGTTAAACCCCACAAAGACTGCAAGTAGCATGATGCTGAAATCAACATTGGAGCATGCGAGGGCCAGAATTGGGGGCTCATCACAGAAAAAGTGGTTAATTTCATTGGATTTGCAAAATTTCAATGAGAAAGTAAAACTTGTGTTTACAGAGGCATTTGTGAAGCCCATGAAGTATGAGGCAACTAACAGTTGAGTGCAGACTCTTTGGGACATGATTACTGGATAGTGGAGTGGGTTACAGATAGCCACATAGCGGTCCACTGCCATAGCAGCCAGGATATAGAGGTCACATGTTGCAAAAATACCATAGACTAGTAATTGTACCATACATCCTGTGAATGAGATAGATTTTTCTGTCCCTATGAAGTTTTGCAACATCTTGGGAGTGATAGCAGAGGAGTAACAGAGATCAACAAAAGCCAAGTGTTGAAGGAAGAAGTACATGGGAGTGTGAAGGCCAGAATCAATTTTGATGAGTAGAATCATCCCAACATTACCCACTAGGGTGGTCACATAGATCACTAAAAATACTAGGAAGAGGATATGCCAAAATTTGTGTTGCCCAGCAAATCCCAGGAGAACAAATTCAGTCACTTGAGTGCCATTGTGCAGTTTCATGGTTAGCAGAATTTAAATATCAGCTGGAGACTTGCAAAGAAAGAACAGAGAAATCTAAGATCATTATAATCCTTCAACTCATTCCAGAATTGGAAATGGTATAATATTTGGGTTCATAGTGGGGTCAGAGGATATTTTCAATGGCATAACTGATTTGAATTTAAAAGACAATATTGTAGATGGCTGAAACCTGTCCCCAACTTCAATAACTTTATTCCACAGTGTGGGGAAATTGCCGTGGAGCACCAGCTGTGCTCTCAGAGTGCAAACTGATGAATATTTCATAAGTATATCTTCTAAGGAAGATGAAAAATTCACACTTTTACTTAGTTTTGGTTCCTTTTATACACTATATATTTTAATTAAAATACACCTTAATACCTAAATATAAATTATTTTATCTGAAAATCTTGAGTCACTCATGGAGTTCCCTTTTATCTTGCTCCTACTTAATTGCCTGTCCTCATCTTACATCTCTCACTTCCTTTCTGACTGTGCAGTAGCCAGAATTTTACAGGCTGGTAAATGAAACAGGAATTAAATAGGTGACAGCACTACATACCCCATAGACATAGAAAAGGTGATAAGAAATTACTATAAACAACTTTTCCTTTTGCTTGTTAGCTGCTGTCACATTGGCCCTGACTCATGGTGACCCCATAAGCAACAGGACTGGACCATTGGGATCCATAGGGCTTTCATTGGCTGATTTATTTTTCGTGAAGTATATTGCCAGGCCGTTCTTCCTTTCGTGTCTGGAAGTTCAACTGAAACATGTTCAGCCTCACAGCAACACATATGCCTCCACTGACAGATGAGTCTTGGCTGCACTTAAGGTATAACTGCTGGGACTTGAACCTGGATTTCCTGCATGGAAGGTGAGAATTTTACCACTGGACCACCACTGCTCTCATGAACAACTTTACATACATTAATCTGACAAGTTAGATGAAATGGATTAATTCATTGAAAGTACAAACTATCACAACTTGGGCATTATGGAATAGACAATTTCAATAGCCCTATAAGTAGTAAGGGAGCTCTGGTAGCATAGTGGCTAAAGCACTTGACTGCTAACCAGAAGGCTGGCGGTTCAAACCCACCAGCCACTCCTCGGAAGGAAGGTTGGGCAATCTACTTCCGTAGTGATACTGCCTCGGAAACCCAAGGAGGGGTCTCTATGAGTCGGGTCCGACTCGATGGCACATAACAACAACAACAACAACGTAAGTAGTAAGGGAGCTCTGGTGGCACTGTGCCTAAGGTATTTGACTGCTAACCAGAAGGGTGACAGTTCAAACCCATCAGCCACTCCTCAGAAGGAAGGTTGGGCAATCTACTTCTGTAGGGCTACCACCTCAGAATCCCAAGGATGGGTCATTGTAAGTGGGATCTGACTCAACAGCAGTGAGAGTTATAACTTGTAAGGAAATTAAATTTGTAAATTGAAATCTCCCCAAAAGGGAATCACTGAATATTTAAATCATAAAGTATTTAAAGACTTGACATCAAATTACACAATCTCTTCCAATAAATAGAAGTAAAAAGAACACTTCCCAACTCATTCTATGAATCCAGTATTACCCTGATAACAAGACCAGACAAAAACAGTACAAAAAACTAAAATAAACAAAAGGTACAGCCCAATATTGGTCATGAATATAGACACAAAATATTAGAAAATACACTTAACCAATAAATATAAGAACTTTATACCACAACCAAGTGAGATTTATCCTGGAGTGGAAGTCAAGTTCAATATCTGAAAATGAATTAATGTAATCCACCATATTAATAGTCTAATGAAAAAATATCAGAGGATCATATAAAGTGATTTGCAAATTCAATACCCATTCATGATAAAAACTTTCAGAAACTACGAATAGAGGGAGGACACCCTCAACATTATAAAGAACATCTACGAAATTTCCTTACACCTGACATTATAGTTAATGGTTAAAGACTGAATACTTTTGCCCTAAGATAGAGACCAGGGTAAGGATGTCTACTCTCACCACTGCTTTTCAACACACTCCTGGAATGTCTAGTCAATGCAATAAGAAAAGAAAAGAAAATTAGAGACATACAGATCAGAAAGGAAGAAATGAAACTGTCCCTATTTCCAGATGACATGGTGATCAATTTAGAAAAATCCCAAGAACTCTACCAAAAGCTCCTAAAACTAATAAGTGAATTCGACAAGGTCACAAGGTAGGTGCAAGATAAACATACAAAAATCAATTATGTTTCTATTCTGGCAATGAGTATATGGGAGTCAACTAAAAAACACAACACATTTAAAACCCCTAAAAGAAATACTTAAGTGTAAATCTAACAAATCTGTAAAGGACTTGTGTACTGAAAATTATGAAATGCCAAAGAAAGAAAGCAAAGAAGATCTAAATAAATAGATATATCTGTTCACAGATTGGTAGAATCAACATTGTAAATGTCAATTCTCCCCAAATTAATGTCAGGTTTAACACAATTTGTATAAAAATCTCTGTAGCATCTTTAATTATAGATGATATTATTAAATTATTACAGAATAAACTGAACTAAAATATCAAATACAATCTTGAATACGAAGAATAAAGGGGGATGCATTATTCCACCTGGTCTTGAGATTTATAATGTAACTAAAATAATAAGGGCTGTGTTATTGGTAGAGGCATAAACAAAAAGGTGGAACAACATAAAGAACTTAGAAACACATCCACACATATACAGCCAACTGATTTTTTACAGAGGTGCAAAAGCAGTTCAGTGGAGGAAGGGTAACAAATGGTGCTGCGGCAATTGGGTATCCATAGACAAAAGCATGAACCATGACCCTGAAACTCGCACTTTTCCAAAGTACCTCAAAAGGTATCACTGAACTGTGTATAAAATGTGAAACTAAAAACATTTCAGGAGATATAATATCTCTTAGATGATAGCATTGAGACTCAGGGCTTGGACATAATACCAGAAGCACAACCCATTAAACAACAACAAAAAAATTGATACATTGAACCTTATCAAAATTAAAACATTTGCTTTTACTTTTTATTTGTGAAACTCCCTGTTAAGAGGATGGGAAGGTATGCTACAGACTAGTAGAAAATAGTTGCAAACCACGTATTTGATGAGGGACCCATATCTAGAGTATACAAAGAGCTCTTAAAATTAAATATTAAAACAAATCAATACAGTTAGAAAATGGGCAAAAACAAACAAACAAAAGAGATGGATGAACATTTCACCAAAGAGGCATATATGATGGAAAATAAACACATGAAAAGGTGTTCAATACCATCAGGAAAATGCAAATTAAGAACACATGAGATAGTACTACAAATCAGACTGGCTAAAAACAAAACAAACAAAAAACAAAACAAAACAAAAAAATCTAGTGACAATACCAAGAGCTGGTGAGGACACAGAGAAAAGTATCTCTCATACATTCCTGGTGGGAACATGAAATGATACAGTCACTCTGGAAAATAGTTTGAGTTTCGTTAAAAAAATAAACACACACGTACCATGCAACCCAGCAACTGCACTCTTGGGATATTATGTTAACAAAAAACTTATATCTGCACAAATAATTTTTCATAGCAACTTTTTAAAAATTTGTAATAGCCAAAAACTATGAACAACCCAAATGTCTACAGCATTAAATGATTAAATAAACTGTGCTACACCACAACACCACCACCACTGAGACTACCCAGCAATAAAGAGGGAAAAACGATTGAATACACACAACGACGTGAAAGGATCTCAAGTACTTTATGCTGAATGACAAAGCTAGTCTCAAAAGTCACATATTGTATGATTCCACTTGCATAATATTTGCAAAAAAGACAAAATGATGGAGATGGAGTGCAGATTGGTAACTGCCAGGGATTAGGGAGAAAGGGGAGTGTGACTCTCAGAGGTAGTAACAGGGAGGTCTTTGTGGTGATGTATCTTGATTGTGATGTTGGTCACACCAATCTACACATGTGATGAAATAACTGAGAACTATGAACATATGTTATATCAATACCAAATTCCTGATGTTGATATCCTAGTATAATGATGTAAGAGGAAACCACTTGCGAGAAACTTGGTGAAGGGTACATGTGGCCTTTCTCTATGGTCTTTGCAACTTCCTGTGAATATAGAGGAGTTCAAAAAAATTGAGAAGAGCAGGAAAAAAGCAAAAGCTGCTTTGCAGTGATGTGAGGTTCAAGTGACCAGATTTATGTAAACTTCCTAGCACAGAGCCATGGACTGAATGGGTACTCCACAAATCATCATAATAATGCATGCAAGCAATACACTAAGGTCATGTAATATTGGTTCATTCATTCACTCAATGAGTCAATGATTGGTTCATGCATATCCTTTCCTGGCCAACACTCAACCCAACTCAGTGCCCTTACTCCATTTCCTCTACATCATCAGCAATGAAATGAGTCTTGTAGGTCTTGGTGGAACTTGATCTCTGACTCTTGCTCTATCACTTCCCATAGAAACTCCAATGATATGCAGCTCATTTTGAAAGACAGGATTCTCTTTGTTTAACTTACACTAGATTTTCTTGGCGCTATGGTAGCGTAGTACCTAAGGCACTTGACTGCTAACCAGAAAGCTGGCAGTTCAAACCCACCAGTCACTCCTAGGAAGGAAGGTTGGACAATCTATTTATGTAGTGATACCGACTCGGAAACCCAAGGAAGGGTCGCTATGAGTCGGGTCTGACTCAATGGCAAATAACAACAGCAACAGATTTTCTTGCTGCACCTCGTGAAGGCTGCTTGCCCTGTGGTGTCTCTCTCTGTGGTTCGTCTTGATCAGGGAGTTTATAGCTGGGACCTAAGGGATCAGCGTTGTTCCCTTGAGAATCTGAGGTTCCTGGGACTGAGAAGGAACTGAGAAGAAACAATAACATTCATTATTGTTATTATTATTATTTGACAAATAAACTCTCCTGAGAGAACACGTGTTATTTCTACGCTGCTGCCTTCTGAACTTCTCACTTTCTTTTTGGGTCGTTGCCTTCTATCTACCACTGCTTTCCCTTCCTTCCCTCCTGCTTTCTCGTCTTCCTTTTTGCCCATAAACACAACACATAGGAAAAAGCCCACAACTACAAGCATCATACAGTACAAACCAAATTTCCCACTTAACCTTAACTCTCAATCCCCTCCCTAGAGGTCACCCTCTGTTACAAGCTTTTATTATTCTTCTAGAGACAAGCCTTGCATTTGCTTATTTCTAGAAAAATAATATTTATGTTATTTTATCCTCCTCCCTCCTCCTCATGACATCATATTTTTCACATTGTTCTGTTGCATTTTCACTCAGAGTATCTGGTTGATGTGCCTACATCAATATGGGAAGAGAAGTTCCATTATTTTTAAGGGTGTATTATATTTTATGGAATAGCTGCATTCCTTAGTTTACTTAATCAGATTTCCCTCAATTGGTAGATGTTTAGATTGTTTCCAATATTTTGCTAATATAAATAGTGCTATCACAAATATTAATGTACATAAATATATCTCTTGGAATAAAAAGTATTTGGGAGAGGCATTTCTGAGTCAAAGAGTACACTGGATTGTACATTTTGATAGATATTATTTCCTGACTTCCACAGAAAGGCTCTGTCAATTTACATGTTGTTGTTGTTATGTGTCATCAAGTCGGACCTCCCTCATAGCGACCCCTCCTTGGGTTTCTGAGGCAGTATC
>NW_006922006.1:2271767-2276934 GCF_000298275.1 Orycteropus afer afer
ACTACAGAAGTAGATTGCCCAACCTTCCTTCTGAGGAGTGGCTGGTGGGTTTGAACCACCAGCCTTCTGGTTAGCAGTCAAGTGCCTTAGGCACAACGCTACCAGAGCTTTCTAGCAAATCAGGAGTGCATATTTCTCCAACACAATGTTACAAAAATTTTATTAAACTTTGTCAATATCTTAGTAGTATAGAAATAGCATGTCATAGTTTTATTTGCTTGTTTCTCCTGCCAACATGATGGAACACCTTTCCATATGTCTAAGAACCATTAGAATTACTTTTTGCTATGAAATATCTGTATACGTTCCCCTTTTAAAGGCACTTTATTTGTGGGTTTAATTAACATATTTTTATTGTGGTAGGTATATTTGTAACAACACACTTACCATTTCAACACTTTTTGCGTATACAGTTCAGTGACCTCAATTACATTCATCACGTTGTACAACCATCACCACTTTCCATTTTCAAACTTTCTCTCCATCGTTAACAAAAGTTCAGTGCCCCCTAAGCAATGATTCCCTCTTTCCTTCTTCCCTCCTACCCTTGATTACCATCAATAAACTTTGATCTCTATACGTCTGCCCATTCTAGATATTTCATATAAGTGGGATCATACACTCTTTGTCTTTTTGTGACTGATTTATTTTACTGAGCATGTTTTCATGGTTCATCATGTTGTGGCAGGTGTCAAGACTTCTTTTCTCCTTCTACTTGAGTAATATTCCGTGTATGTATGTATCACATTTTGTTTAACCATTGACCTGTTGATGGACATTAAGGTTGTTTCCATGTTTTCCTACTGTGAATAGTATTTTGCAATAAACATTGGTGTACATGTATATGTTTGTATACCTGCTTTCCATTTTTTTTTTTTTTTTTTGGTATATGGATAGGAGTTGGATTGCTGGATTGTATGGTAGTTTTATGTTTAAGTTTTTGAAGAACCTCCAACTATTTTCCACAGTTACCATGCCATTTTACAGTTCTATCAATAACGATTGAGGGTTTCAGTTTCGCTACATGCTTTCTGACATCTGTTGTTTTCTGCTTTTTTGATCTTACCCATCTTAATGCAGGTGAAGAAATATCTCATTGTGGTTTGAGTTGCATTTCCCTGATGACCAATGATGTTAAGCACCTTGTCATGTGCTTGTTGATATTTTCTGTTTCTTCTTTGGTGGGATGTCTTTTCAGATTCTTTTTTCATTCAAAATTTTTTTTTTTTTTCATTTTTTTGTGTGTGAAGTTGTAAGATAGCATGGTGCCTAAGGCATTTGACTGCTAACCAGAAGGTTGGTGGTTCTAACTCATCAGCTAATCCGCTGAAGGAAGACAGGGCAATCTACTTCCTTAAAAATTCACTGCCTTGGAAAGTCAGTGGGGGTCACTACAAATCAGAGTCAAATTGATGGAAATGAGTTTTTTCTTTTTTGAGAACGCTTTATATATACGGAATTTTTAACCTATCTCAGATATAGTTCACATTTCCCCCCTCCAATCTATAGGTTTCTCTTCATTTTGTTGAAAAAGTCTGCTGATAAACAAAATTTTTAATTTTGATGAAGTCTTGTTTATTGATTATGTCTTTTATCATTCAAGCTTTTGGTGTCATATCTAAGAATCCATTAAACAAAATCCTAAAGCATTATCTCTATGTTTTCTCCTAAGAGTTTTATGGTTTTAGTACTTACTTTTAGGACTAAGATGCATTTTAAGTTGGTATTTGTATGTGCTACAAGGTATTGGTCCAGCTTTATTTCTTTGCACGTGGAAATCCAGTTCTTCCAGCACCATTTGTTAAAGATACTACTACTGTTCTTTCTTCATTGAATGGATTTAGCACAATAGTAAAGTCAGTTGAGCATCGATGTGCTGGTTTATTTCTGGGCTCTCAAATTTATTACATTGGCTAATATGTCTCTCATGAAAGGTTTTTACGTTCACATATTATTGTTAAATTTTCATTTCATTTAATTTCTCTTAGATTTTTGGAATTCATTGTCATTTTTGTCTTTCCTGAGCATTTTTAAAAGAAAAAAAGAAATTAAGGAAAAAATTAATAAGAAAAATGAAAGATATTCTCATGTTTGAATGTAATTGAGAAGGCCAAAATTAACCCTGCCAGGAATCAGACTGTGATGTTGCTAACAGACTATGGTGGTCACAGGAAAAGCTAATCAGAAGCAATGTTTCTAACTGGGCTACCCAAGACCACAAGCTAGCCATAAAAAGACCAACAACGCCTTCATCTGATGATTGCTGATTTCTAGCCTAAAGCCTGTCTTTTGCAGCCAGCGAAGTGAACCTACATTTGTGACTCCAGGCTTATTTGATCGGTGAGCTTTAACAATCTAGAGTTCCTACATGTGAATTTGATCAATCTTGTTAATTATGTCAAATAGATTTTCCATAACTTATTATTATTATTATTATTGTCCACTCAACTTGTCATTGACTGGAAGAGGGGAATAAATATTTAGTATTGCTATCATCTTTATTTTGTTGTTGTTTTTATATGAAAAGATATATTACAGCCATATTATTTGGTAGACAGATTTCCCCTTAGTGTCTGACATTTCTGCACAGTCTAGTTTCTCTGAACAAAGGTGTAGAACATCGATGAAGGATGTTTGTATAATGAGACATAGCAGGTGGTAAAGCTTAGAGAATCACCCTCTAGAAATGGACCAGGGAATAAAAATAGAGACCTCTCCTTTTTCTTTCTGCAGATATGCTACATTACGGTCAGAAGTTAAGGCTCTATCTCTAGAGATACCATACTGGAGACACTTACTCCTCTATGCCAAGAAATTTGGAAGACATATAACTGGCCAACTTGTTGGAAGAGATTAATGCTTGTACCCATTCCACAGAAAGGTGATTGTACAGAATGCAGAAATTATCGAACAATATTATTAGCAAGACACTCAAGTAACATTTTGCTGAAGATAACTCAAAAATGGTTGCAGCAGTATATTGATAGGGAACTTCCAGAAATGCAAGCTGGATTCAGAAAGGGATGTGGAATGAGGGATATCTTTGCTGATGTCAGATGTGTCTTGGTTGAAAGAAAGAATACCAGGAGATGTTTACTTATGTTTTATTGACTATGAAAGAGCATTTGGCTGTATGGATCATAGCAAATTATGGGTAACATTGAGAAGAATGGGAATTCCAGAACACTTAATTGTGTACATGAGGAACCTGTATATAGACCACGAGACTGCCATTCAATCAGAATAAGGGAGTACTGACTGAATGGTTTAAAATCAGGAAGGGTGTATGTCAGGTTTGTGTCCTTTCACCATACTTATCCAATCTGTGTGCTAAGCAAATAATCCAAGGAGTTGGATTATATGTAGAAGAACATGGCATAAGGATTGGAGGAAGACTTATTAACAACCTGTGATATGTAGATGGCACAACCTTGCTTGCTGAAAGTGAAGATGATTTGAAGCACTTACTGATGAAGATGAAAGACTATGGTCTGCAGTAGGGATTGCAACTCAACATAAAGAAAATGAAAATCCTCACAACTGGACCAATAAGTAAGTAGTATCATGATAAATGGAGAAAAGATAGAACTTGTCAAAGATTTCATATTACTTGGTTCCATAATCAACACCAATGGAAGCAGCAGTCGAGAAATAAGTTGTGGTATTACACTGGGAAATCTGCTGCAAAAGAACTCTTTAAAGTGCTGAAGAGCACAGTTGTGTCTTTGAAGACTACGGTTCACCTAACCGAAGCCACGGTATATCCAATAGCCTCATGTGCTTGTGAAAGCTGGACAATAAGGAAGACCGAAGAAGAGTTGATGCTTTTGAGTTGTGGTGTTGGCGAAGAATACTGAAAGTACCATGGACTGCCAGAAGAACTAACAAATCTGTCCTGGAAGAAGTACAGCTTGAATGTTCCTTGGAAGCAAGAATGGTCAACCTTCGTCTCACCTACTTTGGTCATGTTGTCAGAAGGGAGCTTTCCTTAGAGAAGGATATCATGGTTGGTAAAGTGGAGGGTCAGTGAAAAATGGGAAGGCCCTCAACGAGATGGATTGACACAGTGGCTGCATGATGGGCTCAGGTATAGCAAGGATTGTGAGGTTGACACAGGAGTGGGCAGTGTTTTGTTCTGTTTTACATATGGTCACTATGAGTCAGAGCTGACTTGACGGCACCTAACAAAAGCAAGTTGTTTAACCTCTCAGATTTCCATTTCCACATCTTCAAGATGGGACCAAAAACACCTATTTTTCTATTGTGAAGAAGAAAATACAACCCATGTGAAGCCCATAGCCCAAAATTGGGCACCTGACAACATCTCTAGAGGGTAGGATGAGAAAGTCCCCGGGAACCTTATGTAGCAGAGTTTCCTAATTTAGGGATTCCTCTCCTTAATGTGTCCTGCTGCAGGGGCAGAAGCCTGGGGTTTCTCTTAGTATTGTTTGTGTTACGATTGGCTTCCTATCCCTCATCTAAGCCCATAGATTTGTACTTTCTTGAAAGGTTGGTAAAAGGAGTAATTTGTGGCACCAAATTCTGCATTGGGTTTTCTTTTCCTAAGGTGTACACTTGTGAGGAGATTTAAGCTGTAGAGTGAAGTCATACTTACTAATGGAATTTCCTAATTGGTTAGGGACCATATAGGAAAAGGAAGGATATTGTTCCTAATACCCAACATCTATGAAAATCCACTCAACTGTCCTTTCTCTTTTCTTTTCTGCACATTTTCTCCAAAGAAATCGCTTGCTCAACTTTTTCTATATGGTAATAAAAGGGCTTATCTATAGAGATATAACAAGGGTAACAGTAACTATCAAGAGAAGACCAAAAAGAATTTTTGTTTTGGTAAGTCCTTGTATTCTAGTTAATGAGGATACATATACAAGATTGATTATATCTTACTCTTTCTTTTCTTTTTGGAAGGCACAGACATTTCAATAAAGGATCATAAAAAAGTTTCAAAAGCAATATTGAGGATCTTTTCAGATGTTTTGTCTTCCACAAAAACAATCATTAAATTGTTGAATACTTAAGATGTTTTCCAAGACATTTCAGGTATTATTGGCATAAGTAAGGAACACTCTTGTATCTCACAAACTTTTGCCACATCTTCTGAGGTGGGGAATTGAGATCGTACTTCTGGTCTGGTTGTTTAATTGTG
>NW_006922006.1:2279761-2280998 GCF_000298275.1 Orycteropus afer afer
CTAACATAATCTCTGAAGGACTTGTATACTGTAAATTATGAAAAGCTGATGAAAGAAAGTAAAGAAGGTCTAAATAAATAGATATGGCTGTTCATGGACTGGTAGAATCAGTATTGTAAATGTCACCTAGTCCCAAAATTAATACGAAGTCTATCACAATTTATATAAAAATTTCTATAATATTTAGTGACAGATAATAACATTATAAAATTAATATAGAAAAAACTGAACTAGATTATAATCCTGAATATGAAAAGTAAAGTGGGATGCATCCTCCACCCACTCTGAAGAATTATTATGTACCTAAAGTAATAAGGACTGTGTTATTGGTGGAAGGAGAGACATAAAGATGGAAAAAATTAGAGAACTCAGAAATACATCCATGCATATATAGCCAACTGATTTTTCACAGCAGTACAAAAGCAGTTCAATGGACAAAGGGTTATGTTTTCAACAAATGATGCTGGAGTAATTGGGTATCATAGACAAAAATATAAACCACGACCTAAGCCTCACACCTTTTCCAAAATTAATTAAAAAGGTATCACTGAACTATATGTGTAATGTAAAACTGTAAACCTTTCAGATGCTACTATATCTTTTAGATGATAACCCTGGGGCCTAGGGCTAGGTGATGCACTCTTAGACATGATACCAAAAGAACAATCCATTAAAGAAAAAAAAAAAGATATACTGAACCTGATTAAAAGTAAAGCCTTTTGCTGTGTGAGAGACCTCTTAAGAGGATGGGAAGTTGTACTACAGACTGGTAGAAAATATTTGCTGAGTAAGTATTTGACAAAAGACTCATATCAAAAGTATACAAAACAAAACAAACAAAAAATAAACCTCATTGCCGTGGAGTCAGTTCGACTTATAGCAACCCCTCCTTGGGTTTCTGAGGTGAATCTCTATGGAAGTAGATTGTCCAATCTGCCTTCTGAGGAGTGGCTGGTGGGTTTGAACCTCCAGCTTTCTGGTTAACAGTCAAATGCCTTAGGCACTATGCTACTAGAGCTCCAGAGTATACAAAGAACTCTTAAAACTCAACATTAAAATCAATTAATACAGTTAGAAAATGGACAAAAGAGATGGACAGTAATTCAAAAACATAAAAATGACCAGAATTATTCATCAGATAGAGACTGGTGGAACCCCTGAGACTATGGCCCTGGGTTATTCTCTGGGCCTAGAACTGGACTCACTTCTGTGGATCAGCTCAGGAAGGCATAGACAA
>NW_006922006.1:2281173-2281679 GCF_000298275.1 Orycteropus afer afer
AAGAAAAGATGTTCTATGTCATTAGGAAAATGCAAATTAAGAACACATGAGATATCACTACACATGTATCAGAATGGCTACAAATAAAAGAAGAAAACAAGAAACAAAAAAATCCAGTGACAATACCAAGTGTTGGACAGGATGCAGAGAAATATATCTTTTGTATGTTGCTGCTGGGGCGTAAACTGATATAGTCATTGTGGAAAATAGTTTGATAGTTTCTTTAAAAAACTACACACACACTTATTATGCAATCAGCAATTGCACTCCTGGACAAATATGTTAACAGAAAACTTGTCTGTATAAAAACTTGTATGTAATTTTTGGTAACAATTTTTAAAATTTGTAATAGCCAAAAGCTATAAACAACTGAAATGTCTACAACAGATAAGTGATGAAACAAATTGTACTTTACACCATTTATACTACTCAGAAATAAAGAGGAAAAGATGATTTGTATACACAACGACTTGAATGGATCTCCAGTACTTTATGCTGAGTGAAAA
>NW_006922006.1:2303837-2304975 GCF_000298275.1 Orycteropus afer afer
CAGTTTTTCATAATATTCTGTCAGTATTTCTTTTGTTTCAGTTGGTTCTGTTGTGATGACACCCTTTTCATTTACAATTCTTGTGATATGGAATTTCTCTTTCTTTTCTTTTGTTAGCTCTACCAATGGTTTATTGATTTTATTAATCTTTTTGAAGAACCAGCTTTTTGTTTCATTGATTTTCTCTCTCTTTTTTTTGTTTTTGTTTTCTGTTTCAGTTATTTCTGCTCTGCTCTTTATTATTTCCTTGCTTCTAGATACTGTAGGATTCTTTTGTTGTTCTATTTTTAGTTATTGGAGTTGTTGAATTAGAGTGTTGATTTTCTTTCTTCTTTTTTGATGTATGCATTTATTGCTATAAACTGTCCTCTGAGTACTGCTTTTGCTGTGTCCCATTGGTTTTGGTATGATGTATTTTCATTCTCATTTATTTCTAGGATTTTTTTTTTTTTAATTTCAGTTTTTATTTGTTTCATTACCCAGTAGTTTTTGAGCAGTGAATTGTTAAGCTTCCATATGTTTGGTGTTTTTTCCTTGCTCTTCCTATTATTAAGTTATAATTTTATAGCATTGTGGTCCAAGAAGATGCTTTGTAGTATTTCAATGCTTTTGGATTTATTGAGGCTTGTTTTATGTCCTAACATATGGTCTATTCTGGAGAAGGATCTATGTGTACTGGAGAAGAATGTAAATTGTGCTTTTGTTGGGTGAAATGCTCTATACAGATGTCATATCTATGAGATCGAGTTGGTTGATTGTATTGTTGAATTCTTCTGTATCTCTGTTGAGTTATTTTCTAGTTGACCTGTCCCTCTTTGAAAGTGGTGTGTTAAAGTTTCCTACTACTATTGTAGAATTGTCTATTGTCCCTTTAATTCAGTTAATATCTGCTTCATGTATTTTGGAGCACTTTCATTGGGTGCATAAATATTTATTTTTGTAATGTCTTCTTTGTCAATTGATCCTTTCAACATCATATAATGTCCTTCTTTGTCTGTTGTGATGTTTTTCACCTTGTTGTTGTTGTTGTTGTTGTTATGTGCCGTCAAGTCAGCCCTGACTCATAGCGACCCCTCCTTGGGTTTCCGAGGCAGTATCACTACGGAAGTAGGATTGCCCAACCTTCCTTCCGAGGAGT
>NW_006922006.1:2306860-2308803 GCF_000298275.1 Orycteropus afer afer
GATTTGAGGTTGCCTGTTGTTTTCTAGACATTTTGAGGTTGTCTTTAACTGTTGGTTATGTATTGATTTGTTTTGTCTTGGTTTTATGATTTAATATTTGGAAAAGGTGAAGCTGGTGTAATTTTTTTTTTTTTTTTTTTTTTTAAGTTATTACTTCAGATATGCTGGGTTGCTCTGCAGTTTTCTTTGTGATGGTGGAATCACTGTGTGGAATGTGGGTATGGGTTTCTGTTTGTCATAAAAAAAGTTTTAGAGGAGGTATTATGGTGATTACATGTGGTTTCTTCTATTGGATGAGTGAGGTTATTGGCAGAGAAGGTGAGAGCAGAAGAGAGGAAGAAGGAAAGCTCCCTGTTGCTAGGGGTGGTTTCTAGGGCTTTGAGCGGGCTGCTAATGATGACATTGTACTATTATTCACAGGCCTGCAGCTCAATTTCAGCAAAGACTCCAGTTGTTAGGGGGTCGCCACTTTCCGCCAGGCTCAGACACATGGAAAAACACATGGAAGTTCCTCTCTGGTCCTGCCTGCCCGTGCCACTGGCCCAGATTGCAATCTGCTGTGGGAGTTCCTCTCTGGGTCCTTCCACCCATCTGCTTGGTTTCAGTGGTGCTGGAGTCAGGCCAGTGCCTGCTCACATTCTGTGGTCCCAATATTACTGACAAAGTCAAGTGTGGGCCCCTCAGTGCCACTAAGATGACCTAAGCCTGATCAGTGATCCACTGTGGGGGCACCTCCCCGGGCCTGCCCTCTTCCAGCACCAATGGACTCTCTGCTCAGGTTTCAGTGGTGCTGGATGTGCCCATTTGTGCTTAGCCAACCCAAGTTACTGATAAAGTCAGGTGCTGAAGGTGGATTCTTGGGGTGGTCGCTGGTATGCTGGTGTGGTCACTGGTATGCTGGTGTGAGGTGTTGTCTTCCTTAACCCAAGGAGGTCTCAGATGGCCTTTAGCACCTGCTGGTTGGCGCTTCCCCAGGGAGGTCTCCAATGGCCTTTCTTGGCTGCTGGTTGGTGCTCCTCAGGGTAGATCTCCTGATCTTGTTATTTATTTTTTTTCCCCTGTCCCTTTCTCCTTTCTAATTCTACTCCCCTGAGTTTGGTGCACTCTGACTCAGTGAGCTGTTCAGAGCACCAGAATCCCTAATTCAAACTGCTGTACCTAGTTTTTCAAGCACTAAGATGCTAGAGGGAATTAACATGGTGATTACTGATGAGACTTCATTTTGAACTCCTAAAGATATTTTCTTGTTGTAATGTTATTGAGAAGGCAAAAAATTAGCCATTTCAGGAATCAGGCTGTGATGTTTCTAACAAATGTCATTGGTCACAGAAAATGTCTGCTGGAAGCAATGTTTCGCTGGATTATCCAAGAACACAAGCTACCTGTAAAAAGGCTAACAACCCCTTCACCTGACTATTGCTGATTTCTTGCCTCACTCACTGCCATGGAGTCAGATCCGACTCATAGCGACCCCTCCTTGGGTTTCCAAGATGGTATCACTGCAGAAGTAGATTGCCCTATCTTCCTCCTGAGGAGTGGCTGGTGGGTTTGAACCACCAGCCTTCTGGTTAGCAGTCAAATGCCTTAGGCACTATGTGCCTACAGCCTCTCTTTTGCAGCCAGCAAAGCAAACCAACATTTTTGACTCCAGATTTATTTGACTGGTGGGCTTTAACAATATAGAGTTCCTACATATGAATTTGATTAATCTTGTTAATTATGTCAGACAGATCTTCTGTAACTATAACTATAACTATAACAACTATAACTATAACTATAACTATAACTATAACTATAACTATAACTATATATATATATATATATATGTCCTGGAGGAAGTGCAGCCAGAATGGTCCTTGGAAGCAAGAATGGCCAGACTTCGTCTCACCTATTTTGGTCATGTTGTAAGGAGGGACCATTCCCTGGAGAAGGATGTCATGCTG
>NW_006922006.1:2309088-2310732 GCF_000298275.1 Orycteropus afer afer
CTGTAAGACTTGAATAAATATTTAGTATTACTATTGTGTTTATTTAGTCCATCTATTTCTTTTTTTTTCCTGTATGAATGTTACAGCCATATTATTTGGCACACAAATTCTCTGTGCATATCTCACATTTCTGCATAGTCTACTTTCTCTGAGTAAAGATATTTAAAACCAGTTTAAGAATGTTTGCATAAAGAGACACACCAGATGGTAAAGCTTAGAGGCACCTTCCTCTCTAGAGATGGTCCAGTGTAGTAAAGATAAAAGCCTCTCTTTCCTCTTTTGGCAGAAGATTTACTACAGTACAGTGAGAAGTTAAGGCTTCTATCTCTAGAGGGTAGGATGAGAAAGTAACCAGGAAACCTATATGGACAAGTAGTTTCCTAATTTAGAGATTTCTCTCCTGTAATATATCTGCATGAGCAGGAAGCATGTGGTTTCTCTTGGTACTATTTGTGTTATGATTGACTTTTTATCCCTTGCCTAACCCCATAGATTTGAAACTTCTGGAAAGGTTGGGAAAGGTAGTTCTCTGTGGCAGCAAATTCTGCATTGGGGTTTCTTTTCCTAAGGTGTACACTTGCGACGGGGTATAGCTGTAGATTGAAGTTATATTTAACAATAGATTTTCCAAATAGATTAGGGACCATATCGGAAAAGGAAAAATATTTGTTCCTAATACCCCAATATCTAGGAGGATGCGCTTAACTGTCCTTTCTCTTCTCTCCTTTTTATGCACATCTTCTCCAAAGAAATGGCTGGTTCAACTTTCTCTTTATTGTAATAAAAGAATATAGCTAAAGAGAAATAGCAAGAGTAATAGTACCTATGAAGAGAAGACCAAAAAGGAATTTTATTTTGGTGAGTCTTTATATTCTAGTTAACAGGAGTACTTATACAAGATTGATTATATCTTACCCTTTAGCTCTCTTTTCTTTTTGGGTGGCAAGTATATGAAAAAAGTGATCTTAAAATTGTACAAAAGCAATATTGAGGGTCTTTTCAGATGTTTTGTCTTCAACAAACACAATCATTAAATTATTTAAATACTTAGGATGTTTTCCAAGTCATTTCAGATATTATTGGTATAAGTAAGGAACACTCTTGTATCTCACAAACGTTTGCCACATCTTCTGAGGTGGGGAATTGAGAGACTACTTCCGGTCGGGTTGTTTAATTGTGTGGAGAGTTAGAAATGGCGGCTCAAACTAGAAGGATTTCTTTCTGATCCCTTTCAGAGCTTCTCTTACATCTTGATTTCGTAGGCTGTAGATCAGAGGGTTTATCATAGGGATCACAATACCATAAAATACAGAAGCTGCTTTGTCCTGCTCTCGAATCTCATTGGTACCATGTTGTAGATACATATAAGATAGAGTCCCATAGAAAACGGTGACTGCTGTCAGGTGGGAGACACATGTGGAGAAGGCTTTCTTCCTCCCAGCTGTAGAAGATATCTTCAGGATGGCAGCTAAGATAAACATGTAAGAAAAGATGACAACCAACACAGTGAACATCACGTTAAACCCCACAAAGACTGCGAGTAGCATGATGTTGAAATCAACATTGGAGCATGCAAGGGCCAGAATTGGGGGCTCATCACAGAAAAAGTGGTTAATTTCATTGGATTTGCAAAATTTCAATGAG
>NW_006922006.1:2311205-2317306 GCF_000298275.1 Orycteropus afer afer
AGGATATGCCAAAATTTGTGTTGCCCAGCAAATCCCAGGAGAACAAATTCAGTCACTTGAGTGCCATTTTGCAGTCCCATGGTTAGCAGAGTTTAAATATCAGCTGAAAATTTGCAAAGAAAGAAGAGTGGGGAAAGTTAAGATCATTGTGAACTTTTAACTAATTCCAGAATTTGATTCCATAGAGAGGTTAGAGGATATTTTTCATGGCATAGTTGACTTGGATTTTAAGTCAAAGCTGAAGATGGCTGAACTTTGCTTCTAGATTTAGTTAATTTCATCTACACCTTGATGTAATTATCATAGACTGGTAGCTGTCCTTTGGGCAAAACCAGATGGACTTTCATTAACATATCGACAAAGGAACATATAAAACATACATTTCAATTTTGCTTTTTTATATAGCAAATATTTTAATTAAAATATTATAAAATGCATATTATTACATCTGAATATATTGACTCTTAATTTTATTCCCACTTATATCCTTATCACCATTTTACACTTTTTCCTTCCTTGCCAACTCTCTTTCAACCATCATGGGCTCATGCCCATGAACAGTTGTCTATGGAAGTGTTTCTTGAACTATTTATGGTGACTGTCTAGAGTCTCTTTGAAATTTACAATCTTTTCTGGACCAATAGTTGTATAAACAGAAATAAAAAGCCTCAGCTAACAATGTCAAAATTGTATAAAGCTTTCGAAGCTCAATCTCACTTCCTGTCCTTAGCTCATCATGAATTAGTAACAGAGCATCCACTGACCAGTGCTGGTCCATGAAACACTGTTTGACTAGCACTGCTTTGTGATGATCTTCCACCATAATTTATCTCTCTGCTTTCCTAGTGATTGGATGTCTGACCACCTAAAACTTGCCTCAACTACAAATAAGTCCATGTGGAACATTCTCTGGGGTATATGCTTAGAAATAAAGTTGTTGAGCCTACGAGCATGCATACATTTAATTTGACCAAGTGTGGATGGATTGTTTTCCAGAATGGATGCACCAATGCATACTACAAATAATTGCATGGGGGCTTTTCCATATCCTTACTTATTTGTGGACATTGATATTTTCCTAAGTTTTGGCCTGGAAAATATGGGTCCAGTGATATGCCCAGTGCAATACTGCAATGTGTCATTTAATTTCTTGACTGCTGCTTCCATAGGCATTCATTGTGGGTCCAAATAAAAGAAAATCCTTGACAACTTCAATCTTTTTTCCATTTATCATGATGTTACTTATTGGTTCAGTTGTGAGAATTTTTGTTTTCTTTATGTTGAGGTGCAACTCTGTACTGAAGGTTGTAGCCTCTGATCTTCATGAGAAAGTCCTTCAAGTCTTCTTCACTTTCAGCAAGAAAGATTGTGTCATCTGTACATCACAGGTTGTTAATGAGTCTTCCTCCAATCTGGATGCTACATTCTTCTTCATTTAACCCAGCTTTTTTGATTATTTGCTTTGAGGACAGACAAACAGATCAATGGAACAGAGGAAAAGTAATGATGAACAGACCAACGTGTCTATTAGCACTGGTAATAGCTTTAACCAAAAACAAACCAAACCCACTGAATATGTGTATTGACACACACCTTTCTTGATTTTAAGCCATGCAGTATCCTCTAGTCCTGTTTGAATGATTGCCTCTTGGTCTATGTAATGTTCCTCATGAGCACAATTAAGTGTTCTGGAATTCCCATCCTTTGCAACATTATCAATAATGTGTTATGATCCACACAGCCAAATACCTTTGCATAGTCAATAAAACACAGGTAAACATCTTTCTGGTATTCCCTGCTTTCAGTCAAGATCCATCTGACATCAGCAGTGATAACCTTCATTCCATGTCCTGTTCTTAATCAGCTTGAATTACTGGAAGTTCCCTGTCAATAAATGGCTGCCATGGTTTTTGAATTATCTTAAAGATTTTACTTGCATGTGATATTAATGATATTGTTCAATAATTTCCACATTCTGTTGGATCAACTTTCTTCAGTATGGGCACAAATATTTATCTCTTTCAGTCAGTTGGCCATGAAGCTATCTTCCAAATTTCTTGACATAAATGAGTGAGTGCCTCCAGTGTTGCATCAGTTTGTTAAAACATCTCAAGGAGCATTTGGACAATTCCCAAAGCCTGGTTTTTCACCAATTCTTTCAGTGCAGCTTGGACTTCTTCCTTCAGTACCATCAGTTCTTGATCATATGCTGTCTCCTGAAATGATTGAGCACTGACCAATACTTTTAGGTACAGTAACTCTGTGATCCCTTCCATCTGCTTTTAATGTTTCCTGCAATGTTCAAAGTTTTGTCCATATAATACTTCAGTATTGCAACTTGGGGCTTGAATTTTTTCTTCAGTTCTTTCAGCTTGAGAAATGTCAAGTGTATTCTTTCCTTTTGACTTTCCAACTACAGGTTTTTGTACATTTCATTGTTTTACTTTGTCTTTTTGAGCTGCTCTTTGAAACCTCCTGTTCAACTTTTTTATTTCATCATTTCTTCCATTCACTTTATCTATTTTCCATCAAGAGCAAGTTCCAATGTCTCTTCTGACATTCATTTTTGTCTTTTCTTCATTTTCAGTCTTTTAAATGACTGTTTGCTGTCTTCATGTATGATGTCCTTGATATCCCACAACTCATCTGGTCTTTGGTCATTGATGTTCAATTCATCACTTCTATTCTTCAGATGGCCTACCAAATACCAGAACTAATTATAAAGCTATAATAATAAAGATAATATGGAACTGGTGTGAGGATAGACAAACAGATCAATGGAACAGAGAAAAAGAAATCATTAACAGACCCACATGTCTATTAACAGTGGTATTAGCTTTAACCAAAAACAAACCAAACCCATTGCTACCCAGTCAATTCCTACTCATAGTGACCCTAAAGGACAGAGTAGAACTTCCCCAGAGGGTTTCTGAGGCTGTAAATCTTTATGGAAGCAGGCAGCCTCATCTTTCTCCTGCCGCATGGCTGGTGGCTTTGAACCACTGGCCTTTTGGATAGCAGCTGAATGCCTTATCCACTGCTTCATTGTCATCAGTATATATAAAGGAAGGAGCCCTGGTGGTGCAATGGTTAAGCACTCGGCTGCTAACAAAAAGGTCTGCAGTTCAAACTCATCAGTGGCTACAAGGGAGAAAAAACCTGGTGATCTGCCCTGTAAAGATTATAGCCTAGAAAAGTCTATGGGACAGTTCAAGGTCACTGTGAGTGAACTCCATGGCAGAGAACCAAGAAAGCAAACATATAAAAAGAATTTCTGTAGCTCAGTATAATGGAAAAATGCAAGAAAGACATAAACAGGAAATTCATACAAGAGACAATCTAAATAGTCTACAGAAAAACACACACAACTGCTAATTAGACAATTGTATTCCTCATTGAACTACAATTGTATACTTATCAATCTGAAATTCCAAGATTTTTTGATAACGTGGAGCCACTGTGACTCATACAGTAAAATCTGTGGAAGTGGGACCTGTGTAAGGTGGAAATCGTCAGAAAAGGAAAACGAACATATTTTTTTTTTTACTAATAGAGAGTGATAGAAGAATGGTTAAGACTGCACACTGTTAAAGGTAGAAACCTTGTGAGACCCAGGAAAACAGGGGGGTCCCCTTGAGCTCTGGCTTTCACAGGTTTCACTATATATTCCCGGCAGGAATTTAAATGAGCAAAATCATGTTGGAAACAAACTTGAAAATATTTAATAAAATGAAAGATGTTTTTCTTTGTAGTCCAGTAATTCCATTTTAGGCATATTTTCTAGAGAAATTGTAGACTAAGTAAACATGTATGAACAAACACACATTTATATATACATATAATGATGTATATATCTATATTTCTATATGTACAAGCACATGCATGTATACATATACACATATAAGAATGTTCATAGCAGCATTATTTGTCACAGAAAAAAATACAAACTATTAAATAAGTCTGAAAAAAATCAGTGAACTGTAGCTACAATGCTTACGTGAACTCTGCTCTTAATAGAATCTTGAGTGAGAAAAACCAAGTTGCAGAAACGAGGTGACTATTTGAGTGGTTGGTACATTAGTCTTCATATATTTTCATACATCTAAAATATTGTGTAGTAAGAGAAATTGCTCATGGAAGGAAAGAAACATCATCCCCAATACATCAGTAGAGGGCTCCTTTATTCTGATGTCAGTAATGCCAGGCAGAACTGTACCTCCATAGATGAGATGGTCAGTTTTTGATAAGATGGTCAGTTTCCTGTTGTTGGTGTGGATTTCTCTGTTTTTTTTTTTTTTTTTTCCAAATATCTTAAGAAATCAGCACAGTGGCACAACTCTGTAGAATTGAGGAGCAATAAGTTTGTGACAGCTTCTTCCTCAGGTAAATTTGCTGTGAAATAGATGAACTGCAGCCCTTTAAGGAGCCTTTTATCTAGGGGGTAAAAGCACTTATCCGAGGAAGCCAGGTTGAAGGGTCCATGTAAACCAGCATGACTTTAATCATTTTGAATTCACATAAAATGATATTATATTATAGAGACACTTCTCAAAAGCTAAGGAAACCAGAACAAGGGAACACACACACACACACACACACACACACAGAGAATCTATGTATCAAGGGTGGGCTCAGTGTGAAATTCTGTTTCATTTATGATGAAGGATGAACTTGTTTGCTCAATCAAATTAATGCAATGAGGAAGATGGCTAATTACCTGAGCATTTTGAACATACTTAACCTAGTCTAGTGCTCAGGGCTTCTGAAGCTTCATTTGTATTGATCATTGTGCACTGGGAAGGAAACAGGCAGACTTGGATTTGAATTCTGGTCCTACTACATCATAGAGATATAGGATGCAACTCCCCTTCGCTTCAGTTCCTTGTTCTGCAAACAAACTTAGAAGTTAATGATGTTCTTTGTAACACTTTATAATGGCTAACATTTGGAAATAAACCCATAAACTCATTGCCCTGGAGTGGATTGAGTTCAAATTACAGCAACCCTGTAGGGCAGAGTAGAACTGCCTATAGGATTTCCAAGGCTATAAATCTTTACAGAAGCAGAGTGTATATCTTTCTCCTGCAGAGTGGCTGGTGGGTTCAAACTGCTGACTTTTCACTTAACAGCCATGTGCTTTAACCACTGTGCAGCAAATTCATGTTATAAATCAACTGTCAGCCCAAAAAATGAGATAAAAATACACTTTTATGGAAACTCATATTGTCAAATGAGAAAAGCAAGTTTCAGAATGATATGCAGAGTGGGGACCATTCTGAATAACAAATTGTCTCTCTCTCACTCTCGTCCTCATTCTCTTTACATCCACAGATAAATGTCAGGAAGGAACATACCAAACTCCTAATAGCTATTCTTGCACATGGGGTTGGGGAGAGAGAGAAATTTGTAACATATAAATATCTGCACCTTTTTTCTTTTTACGAGGACTTTCTTTTAAAAAAAGGAGGAAGAAAAAGTAAAATCTTGTTTTTCAGTGATGTCATGTGATTTTCAGGTAAGCAAAGATCCAGGCATAGAATGGATGCTCAAATAATAGTTATAATAATACATGCCAATAATATATTAAGAGAATATATAATTCATTCATTCATTCCTTCAATAATTCAGTCACTGGTTCATTCATATCCTTTTCCAGGCACACTCAGCCCAACTCCATCCCCTCACTCTATCTCTATTACCTCACCAGCAATGAAGTGACTCTGGTCTTGGGGAGAAACATACTGCAATTTGGCTTCCGATCCTTGTGCTCTGTCCCTTCCGGCACACACTAGGATGATACCTGGCTGATGTAAAACATGGGATTTGCTTTGTTTTACTCACAGCACAGTTGCCTCCAGATTTTTTTTCTACAACTGGAATCTTGCCCACCAACATCTTTGTTTGTGGTTCTACCTGATTTGGGAGTATATAGCTGGGGCCTAAGGGATAAGTATTGTCCCCTTGAGAATCTGTGGTTCCTGAGACTGAGATGAAATTAGAGAAAAACAATGTTCATTCATTATTTTTCTGCTGAAGAAATGTTAAGCTTTACAGAGGGGACAAATTTTATTTTTGTGTTGTTATCATTATGGCATTTTTTT
>NW_006922006.1:2317738-2318498 GCF_000298275.1 Orycteropus afer afer
CCACTCTATCCAGGATCTCCTATACAGATCCCCCTCCGAGTGGTTGACAGTGGTAGCTGGGCACCATCTAGTTCTTCTGGTCTCATAGTTGTATAGGCTGAGAGTCGCATGATGTACCAATGCCTTGGAGTAATTGTTTCCATGCATCTTTGGTTTTCTTCATTCTTCTTTGCTCTGGATGAGAAGAGGTCCGTTGTTGCATCTAGATGGCTGATTGCAAGCTTTTAAGACCCCAGTCACTACTCGCCAAAGTAGGATGTGGAACAATGTTTTTGTGTAGTATGTTATGCCAATTGAGCTTGATGTCCCCATTAAGGACTTCTTGCTTTTCTTTTTAAAGAGTTGTCATGTTCTAGAACAACTACTTTTTTTCTTGTTTTAAATAAGGTTGGACATCTTTTCAGAAGTGTAAGAGTCTATGTTAAAGTCCAGATAATCATCTTTCTCAGAATAATCAACAAAATTCATGATTTCTTGAAGAAGATATAGAAATCTGACTCTCTGCAGAAGACTGTGGGAGATTTAAGGGCATGGGATCCTGAAGAACAAAAAGGGTTCCTGCTATTTGAACAGATTTTTCTTAATCGCATTAACCATTGTTTTACTTATTTTAAAGAAAAATTTTATTCTTGATTTTTTCTTTCTAAAAATTTATATATTTTTCCAAATCAGGAGTAGATAAAAAGCATAATATCAAAGATGTAGATTTTGTTTTTTCCTGTTCTAAAGAGTTGGTAGAACCAGACTGCCCAGTAACTGA
>NW_006922006.1:2338791-2339978 GCF_000298275.1 Orycteropus afer afer
TAGGGGTTTATTTTTGAGAGCTGTGGGATTAAGACCTGTTCTCATGAGAATCTCAGACTCTGGAGGTTAACTTGAACATGTAGAACTGAGATTCCCTGCTGACATCTTTTTTTTTTTAAATAATTTTAAGTTTCTATCCTTTAGGGACTTTGCATCTTGTTTACTTATATGAGCTTAGGGACTGTCTGTCCCAGCCTAAGGCGGGCCTTAGATTCTCAAAACTGGTTATGAATCCTTGATCTTACACTTCCTTTAAACCTCAGTGTCCTTATATGTAAGACTGGGCTAATGACAGCAGACAAGGCTGCCTCGGTGCTGTTGACAGTGAAATGAGGGAAACACATGCACATATCTTTGATGTGGGAAGGCATTTGCCATGAGAATCATATCATTGTCAGAAGGCTTCTCCAAATCTGGTGTCTCCTTTTCACTGCTCTCTGTGGCTGTCATCATTGGCAAATACTTCAAGGACCACCTGCAGCCTGACACAGTCACGATTTGCATCTGAGGCTCTGTCCCAACAATAGTCACATGTCTTTGCAACTTGTTTAATTCCATGCCTCACTTTATTAACTCTGGGGTAGCCATCAGCAGAAAGAAGTCCACAGGCATTACTGTGGAGTTCTTGACCATCATTCAGAGAGCTATCCATGGATCCTGCTTGAACTCAACTGCCAAGTGATTCTATAGGAGTGGAATCCTTTCTTCCCTAGGCAGTAAATGCCTAATAGGAAGTCAACCATTGTCCTAAATTCATCTTTGTTGGGTTTCTCTTCTTGGGCTTGGTGATGCCCAGAGACAATCATAAATTATTAAATGGCCATTTCCTTGATTTTCTTTCTAGGAGGATGGGCAAGTTGCTGTATGCTATAGGGGCTCAAAGCATGAACTCTTGGAGTCATTCTGCCTGGGTCCAAATCCCGAGTCCAGTATTTATTAATTGAGTGAGCACGGGAAAGTTTCCAAACAAATCTCTTTGAGGTTTCAGGCTCTAGGTTTCATGGATTTAAAGATTGTATCTTTTATTCACTTATTTAATCAATATTTACTAATATGCTCAATACCTTTGACTTTAGGGAGCTCTGGTAGCACAGTGCCTAAGGCACTTGACTGCTAACCAGAAGGCTGGTGGTTCAAACCCACCAACCACTCCCCGGAAGGAAGGTTGGGCAATCTACTTCCGTAGT
>NW_006922006.1:2341220-2350780 GCF_000298275.1 Orycteropus afer afer
TGATATCAATGAAGAATATTGAATATATTACGGACTGCCAGAAGAACAAACAAATCAGTCTTAGAAGAAATACAACCACAATGCTCCTTAGAAACAGTATGGATGACTTTGGCTTCTTTAGTTTGTACAAGTCATCAGGAAAGACCAATCCCTAGAAAAAGATGTCATGCTTAGTAAGCAGAACATCAGTGAAAACAAGCGGAACTTTTAATGAAATTGATTGACACAATGGTTACAACAATGGACTCAAGCACACGAAGAATCTTGAAGACAGCACAAGGTTCCATGTAACAGAACGTTGCCAGGAGTGGGAGCTGACTTGAGGGCAGCTGACAACAACAAAAGAATTGAGTGCAGAATACTACGGGATTCTCCATTTTCTTCTCCTTTCCACATCATTTAGACTCTCCAATGTGTGAAACACTGTTTATTAACTGGATCTCAAAATTTCCTATCCAGAGCCTCAGACCATCCTTTGTCTACTTTGCTAGTCACTCTGTAGCAGTGATCCTTGGTCCTGGTGCTTGAAGGCATTTGGCCCTGCCTTGAGGTAGAAGATTCTTCTGTTCATAAAGACAGCCTTTTCTGGATTCAGGTCACCCTACATTGACTTCAAGATATTAATATTATTTTCTCTTCTCCTGGAATTTATGTGTGATATTGAATTTTATTAACATATCTTCTTCTCTTGACTAATTCTCCATATACTTTTACTTAACTGTACATTTTCTGTGCCTGTCATAAGAACAGCTGGCATTAATTTAACATAATAATTTATTCAGCTGCAATGACATCTCTAAAAGTTACTCATAAAAAACTCATTGCCGTCAAGTCAGTCCTGACTCATAGCGACCCCTCCTTGGGTTTCCAAGGCAGTATCTCTATGGAAGTAGATTGCCCAGTCTTCCTTCCGAGGAGTGGCTGGTGGGTTTGAATGGCTAGGCTTCTGGTTAGCAATTAAATGCCTTAGTTACTCATGTACAAATGTTTTCTGTCAAAAATTTTACTTTCTGATTCAAAAGACTCTTGGCCTGTCTTGAGTTTCCCATGGAGTTTCTGTAGTTTAAAGTTATTTGTCTGAAATAAAGCTATTCGTATGTCTTTTTATAAATAAATAACTATTCTTCAGGTTTTAAGATCCATCCTCCTTCTAGATTCTCTATGTATATTGGAGAGAGAAGTAGAAAGTGTTTATAAGAGTTCCCTTTCCTTAGACATGGAAGACATAGATTCAAAATAGAGGAGAAATAATAACAGGGATAAATGTTTTTAAATGTTAGGAAATGTCAATAATATGGACAGATTAGGTAAAAAGGATAGCTTTAGTCATAAGGTACTTTTCACAGCAATACATTTATTTTATGTCCAGTTCTGTGAAGTAATGAGAACAAATTTAATGGAGAGCATCATTGGACACACTTTAGAGAATTGTTTAAATAAGTGGGAAATTATGAAATTTGCTTTTAATATTGATTGTATACAAAGCAGAGTTTTCTAGTTGGTAAGAATATATTTGAACACATAAATATATCCTAAAAATTTTTACATATTTCTTTATATTGACAAATGATCTTGATAAAATACTTCTTCATGGATAGCGTAAGATGTTTCTCAAACAGTATCACAGGAAAAATTAACCCCAGACACATTCTTATTATATTTCTAATATAATAAGGGACCATTCCCTAGAGAAGGATATCATACTTGATAAAGCAAAGGGTCAGAGAAAAAGGGGAAGACTCTCAACAAGATGGACTGACACAGTGGCTGCAATGATAAGATCAAGTATAGCAAGGACTGTGAGGATGGTGCATGACTGGGCAATGTTTTGTTCTATTATACATAGGGTTGCTATGAGTTAAAGCTGACTCAATGGCACCTAACAACAACAACAGCAAGTTTTCATCTCCAAAACATTACATTTTTATAAAATATTCATGCTGGATGGCTTGTGCTGAATTTTAATAAATTAATAAACTTTTAGTAAATTAAAAAAAAATATTAATAATCAAATCAAGGGCAGTCTAGAACTTCTTTCTCATCACTTTTAGGGCTTCTTTTACCTCCCTATTTCTCAAGCTGTAGAGCAGGGGGTTCAACATGGGGATGACAATACCATAGAACGTGGAAGCCACTTTCATATTTTCCTCAGAAGTATTAGAGTGAGGCTGTAAGTACATGTAAGTGAGGGTTCCATAGAAAATGGTGACTGCTGTGAGGTGGGAGGCACATGTGGAGAAGGCCTTTTTTCTCCCTGCAGTGGAAGACATCTTCAGGATGGCACTCAGGATGTATATGTAGGAGAAGATGACAACCATCACAGTGAATGTCAGGTTAAATCCCACAAAGACAAGAAGTAACATGATGTTGATGTTGATTCTGGAGCAAGAAAGGGAGAGAATTGGGGGGACATCACAGAAAAAGTGATTGATGATGTTGGACTTGCAGAAAGACAGTGAAAATGTAAATCCTGTGTGTACAGAACCATTTATTGAGCCCATGACATATGAACCAAGTACCAATTGGATGCAGACTGTTTGGGACATGACTATGGAATAGTGAAGTGGGTTACAGATGGCTACATACCGGTCCACTGCCATAACAGCCAGGAGGTAACAGTCACTGGTTGCAAATGAGGCATAAACCAGTAATTGCATCACACATCCCATGAATGATATTGATTTGTTTTGTACTATGAAGTTTTGTAGCATCTTGGGAGTAATGGCTGAGGTATAACACATATCAACAAAAGCCAAATGTTGTAGGAAAAAGTACATGGGTGTTTGAAGTCTGGAATCTGTCTTGATGAGTAGAATCATTCCAATATTGCCCACCATGGAGGTCACATATATCACTAGAAATACAATGAAGAGAACGTACTGAAACTTGTGTTGGCCACTAAATCCCAGTAGAAAAAATTCAGTTACTTCAGTGGCATTTCGTTGTGTCATGGCTGCCAATAGTCTAGAAAGGACCGAAAGGAGGACCAAGAAAAGAATGGATATCTTTGTAATTTCTTGAAATGAAAAAGGCTCTTACATTTCATGTAATTTTTTTTACTTGGATTTTCATGCAAACAGCAATAGGGTTTATTGCCTTACAAGTATTTATTCTATTTCCTTGATAAGAAACTGACAGGTAAACAGTCAACTTGAGCCAACAATTTAGTTTTGAAAAGAAGATTGTGATAGAAGAAAACAGAGTTCTAGTATATGTGGTTCTAAGAAACAGAGTAACACATTTTTCAACTATATTAAATAGATATCTACATTTGCATAAAGCAATATTCAAATATAATTAAGTAGCATTTTCGACAACCAATAGTGTTTCCTCAACCATTTGCCATTTAATCTGGACCAACCTTTTGAAATTAGTAGCATTAATTAGAGAGGTATTGTGCCTAAGAGATATTCATGGTTTACACATATGGCAAGGATTGTGAGGCAGCACAAGATCCGGCAGTGTTTCGTTCTATAGTATATAGGGCGCTGTGGGTCAGAGTCAACTCAACAGCACCTAACAACAATGACAGACCAAATATAGAATCCTTAATTGGATCCCTAATCTTAAACAAAGAAAACAATTATAAAAGATGTTGTTGGGAAAAGAGAATCTGAACAGTGAATAAATATATATTGAATTGTTATTTTATTAATATTAAATTCCTTTGGTATGATAATTTTAAAAGAAGATTTTCTTTGTTCATAGGAGATATGCTAAATATCTCTTAAATCTATTTGTATAGAGATAAAACAATATGGCAGGAAAAAAATTGGTGAATCTAAGTGAAGTATAGGAGCTCTGGTAGCATAGTGCCTATGGCACTTGACTGCTAACCAGAAGGCTGGTGGTTCAAATCCATCAGCCACTCCTTGGAAGGAAGATGGGGCAATCTACTTCCGTAGTGATATTGCCTTGGAAACCCAAGGAGGGGTCGCTATGAATCGGGTCTGACTCGACGGCAAATAACAACAACAACAAGTGAAGTATATGCCAGTATTATAATTTTTAATTTTTAGAAATTTTTTACAATCTTTAAATGAGAAGTTAATGAAAAATGAGAAAAAAACAGTTTTAATGAAAAAATATATGGATTTTACCATTAATAGGTGTATACTGAAGAAAAGTTTAAAGTTTACTGTTCAGAAGAAAGGCATATGATCCCTAAAGAAAGTCTGAAAAACAAGAACTAGGTAAACATAGTAACAGTAACAACAAACAGTAATCTCAAGTGGATACATAGAAAGACATGCAAGATGAACAGGTATGGGAAAGGCAAACGGGACAACACTCATGAGTATACAGAGATTTGGCAGAGGATCTTTCTATACATGTATTTGTATGTGCTGTAAATATATCCATGGTTATAGTAGGGCACAGAGGGGGAAAACTTATGAAAACTTCTTTGGCATAATCAAACACCTTGAGGGAATGAGTCACTGGACTTGGGAACTTAGGACCATAATCTTAGAGGACATCTAGGTGGCCAACTGGCATAACATGGTCCACAAAGACAATGTTCTACTTCTTACTTTGGTGACTGAGGTCTTAAGAGTTTTCAAGTGGCCATCTTGGATGCAACTATGGGTTTTTCCCCTTCTACAGCAAAGAAGAATGAAGAAAATGAAAGACTCAAGGAAATAATTAGCCCAAAGGACTAACGCACCATATGAACTAAAGCCACCACTACCTTGAGAACAGAACTCTGATCAGGATCAAAATAGAAGGTCTGGTGCAGAATGGGAGAAAAATGTGGAACAAAATTCAAAATCACAAAAAAGACCAGGCTTACTGGTCTGATAGAGACTAATGGAAACCCTGAAACTATGGCCCTTAGTCACCCTTCAAACCTGGAACTGAACTTCACACTCAGGGATCACTTTCAGCCAAAAAAATTAACAGGCCTATAGGGTGAACAAGAAGCTCTGGTTGCACAGTGACTAAGCCATCTGACTGCTAACCACAAGGTTGGTGGTTCAAACCCACCAGCCACTCCATGGAAGGAAGACTGGACAATCTACTTTCATAAAGATTTACCACCTCAGAAACCCAATGGGGGTCACTATGAATCAGAATTGACTCGATGGCAGTGGGTTTGGTGTTTTGGTTTTATATAGTGAACAATAACATCTGTGAGGACTGTACTCCACAGAACAATCAACTGTACAAGACCAAGAGCAGCATGGACCCAGTAACAAAGCCCAGAAGGCAGAAAGGGGCAGGAAAAAAGGAAAAATGCAAAGGGGGAGCCCAGAGAGGAAGTGGGGAAAGTGCTTTTGCATTGAGAGGAGTGCAACTAATGTTGGAAAACAAAATATGTATAAATGGTTGAAGGGAAAACTAACTTGCTCTGTAAACTTTCACCCAAACCACAATTAAAAAAAAAAGAGAAGAGATAGGTAAACAAGTGGATAAATGGAAATAAATAGAGGGAATAAAAAATAATAATACTCTCCGTGTTATTGCTGGGTGTCGTCAAGTCGATTTTTGACTCATATCAACCCCACGTGGCAGAGTGGATAGAACTGCCCCTGAGTGTTTTCTTGGCTGTAATCTCTGTGGCAGCAGGTCAACAGGTCTTTCTCTTGTGGAGGCCTCTGAGTGGGTGTCAACCTCTAACCTCTTGGTTAGCATCTGAGTTCTTGATTATTGTGCCACCAGGGAGGATGATAAAGAAAATGAAAATATCACATGACACTGATATATTCATTTGAGGAATTCATTATATTTCAAGTGCTCTAAAATTCTTTATTTCAGATGTTAATTTAGATACGTTTTCAATAACAACAAGAAGGATAAAAATGAAGTCTATATAGTTTTGAAGCTTAGAAAAAACATAGAATTTTAAAATCAATCGACTCACATGGAGGCATACAGGAGTCTAAAAACAAAATAGAAAAAAAGCCTGATTAATACCTATCACATGAGATGTTGTTGTTATTTGCTGTCAAGTCGAACCTGACTCATAGCGGATGACATAAATGAATCCACATGTAGCAGTAAGGATAATAAATGTGAATGGGCTAAAGTCATTATTGAAATTCAGAGATTATCTGACTAGATTTAAAAAATAGAAACCAAGCCATTTTATATGTGATTGGAAAAATGATAAACTAAATGGCTAAAGATTAAACAAATTAAGGCACAGAAAACTATAGAGCATTACATAGCAGTGAAATTCACTAGCCCTACATTTCTCAGTCCCAATCTTGCAAACATGACATTGAGGACAAGAGCCAATTGACTAGTTACAGTAAGATATAATATAATATTGGGGCTTCAAAGGTATTGATGTTTTACATTTAGAATTATTTGGCAGTTACTCATGTTCATTGTATATTCCATATAAGTTTTTGTAATGATTAAATATTTATTGGATGTATTTTAATCCCTTAAATGGCTTTTAAAGCACAGTTTACAGACATACTATCTCAGAGGTCTGATCTGCAATCAATCATGGGCATGGCATAGGACCAGGCAGCATTTTATTCTGTTGCGAATGGGATTGCCAAGATTTGGGAGGGGGGGAGCACTTGACCTCAGCAACAACATCTCTCAGCCAGTTGAAATACAGCCAGGTTTAACTCTAGCACTGGAATATATTGACATTTTTTGATTGAGTCCTAGATGAAGTTGTTTGCATATAGGGGTCATGTTCTATGAAACATCTTTATCTTAAATTTGAGATTTGTATTCATCTCTTGGTGTTTAGAGCTGCAGTAGTCCCACCAGCCTCTCCTCGGAAGGAAGATTAGGTGATCTACTCCTGTAGTGATAACCACCTTGGAAACCCAAAGAGGTGTTGCTATGAGTCAGATCTGACTTAATGGCAGTGAGTAGTCCAACAGACAAAATGAACCAATGAGACTGATTTGTTCATAAGGTGAGGAGCAGTCAGTCAGTCCACTGAAGTAGTTCCTGAAATGTTTTTAGTAGCAATGATGAAACAGATGTGCATACCCCAAGGAGTCCACATTGAAGGACTACAGTCATTTGGATCTATGAGTTAAGGTGCCTTGGATAATGAAAATAGTCTTTAAATTCAACAAAGTGCACACGCGCACACATACACACACACACACACACAAATAAAGCAGTTTTTATTAAATGAAAGCCACACTTGTTCTACAGCATTGTTAAAGAAATGAGGTATAGGATTAAAAAGTGTCAGTTCAGTTCAAAAGAAAAATTAAGCATTACATATGTGGAAATTTATATGCAGAGACTTAGGGTCTATAATGGTAAGTTACAATCACAGTCCTTAAGCTGTTTAGGTTGATTCTCTGTGATAAAAGTCAGAGCTAATGTATTAACACCCCAAAATCAAACCAAACCCCAAGCCCCAAACTGTAGCCGTGGAGTTGATTCTGACTCGTGTAGAGTCCATGGATTACAGAGCAGAAATGTGTTCCATAGGGTTTTCTTGGCTGCAATTTCTCTGGAAGCCAATTGCCAGAGTTTCTGTGGGGTTCTTTCTTTTCCAGGAGCACTGTGTGGACTCCAAGTGCCAGCTTTTAAGTTAGCAGTTGAGCAAAAACTGTGTTCCCCAAGACCCTGAGGGTGGGATTTGGGACTGTCCACAGGGAAATACACATTAAGTGTCGTTTGATTTCAATTTAGGGAAAGAGTTCACTTGGTTAGAACCTCTACAAACTTTTCCTGAGATAAGTAGTTTTACATTTGGTTTAAAGAATATGTTTGGGATTGTACCAGGTGGAGATGGGTACTGCCAGGGAAGGAAATCCAAGCAGAAGAAGAAACATGAGCAAAAGCATGGCGATGTACCCATAAGCTAAGGGTGAGAGGCAAAAGAGAGTGATCTTTATATACAATTAAGTGTTGCTCTAATTAGCAGCAATTTTTACATTCAAGCACACCTGACTTTTCCTGTACCTCTTTTAGACGTTATTCTCAGCTAAAGCAAACTTTGTGTCTAGACCTGACTTCTCTTTTTCCCAAAGTGTTAGCTGGTAAACAAGACTAAAAAGACTTTTATTGACTATCCACAATGTTCAAAGCATTGCTTTAAGTGCTGAATGTCCAAAATGCTCCCAACTCACCCCGTCAGCAGCTCCTACTATTCTGGCTCCACTTTGGTTTTCTGAAGATGAAGTGCTGCAAAGAGGCAAAGACAAAATGCCTGATTTCTCTCTCTGATGTTGAGACTTCAGTTGTCCTTCCAGATACTATAACATTGTGCATCTGCTTAGAAGTTTAGAATATGAGTTACTTTTCTGTATTAAATTAAGTTGTATTTATGTTAGAATATCTCTTCCTACATCTACTGTGGGCTGATGGCTCCCAAGGTGATATTTTTGTATTTACACAAATAGGGGTTTATTTTTGAGAGCTGTGGGATTAAGACCTGTTCTCATGAGAATCTCAGACTCTGGAGATTAACTTGAACGTGTAGAACTGAGATTTCCTGCTGACATCTCTCTCTTTCTCTCTCTCTTTAAACTTTAATAAGTTTCTGTCCTTTAGGGACTTTATATCTTGTTTACTTACATGAGCTGAGGGACTGTCTGTCCCAGCCTAAGGCGGGCCCTCAATTCTCAAAACTGGTTTTGAATCCTTGATCTTACACTTACTTAAAACAGTGTTCTTATATATAAGGGTGGGCTAATGACAGCAGACAAGGCTGCCTCGCTGCTGTTGACAGTTAAGTGAGGGAAACAAGCATGTATCTTTGAAGTAAGAAGGAATTTGCCTTGAGAAGCATTATCATTGTCAGAAGGCTTCTCCAAAATTGGTGCCCCCTTTTCACTGCTGTCTGTGGCTGTCATCGTTGGCAAATACTTCAAGGATCACCTGCAGCCTGACACAGTCATGACTTGCATCTGAGGTTCTGTCCCAACAATGGTCACATGTCTTTGCAACTTGTTTAACTCCATGCCTCACTTTAACTCTGGAGTAGCCATCAGCAGAAAGAAGTCCACAGGCATTACTGTGGAGTTCCTGACCATCATTCAGAGAGCTCTCCATGGATCCTGCTTGAACTCAACTGCCAAGTGATTCTATAGCAATGAAATCCTTTCTCCACTGGGCAGTAAATGCCCCAATAGGAAGTCAACCATTGTCCTAAATTCATCTTTGTTGGGTTTCTCTTCTTGGGCTTGGTGATGCCCAGAGACAATCATGAATTATTAAATGGCCATTTCCTTGATTTTCTTTTTAGGAGGATGGGCAAGTTGCTGTATGCTATAGGGGCTCAAAGCAAGAACTCTTGAAGTCATTTTGCCTGGGTCCAAATCCTGAGTCCAGTATTTATTAATCGAGTGAGCGCTGGCAAGTTTCCAAGCTTCTTTGAGACTTCAGACTTCAGGTTTTATGGATTTAAGGATTGTATCTTTATTCATTTATTGAATCCATGTTTACTGATGTGCTCAATACATTTCAATTTAGGACGTTTTCCCACTGATTCTGAACTTTGTGATATGCTTCATGGGTAGTTGCTTAACCTTCATTCTGCATTGGCTTCTGCTGCCTTTCCACTTGATTTTCTCAGCTTCCTGGCTGCCATTCTAGGCTGTGAATGAGTCCTACATCTTGTTGTTGTC
>NW_006922006.1:2355435-2359986 GCF_000298275.1 Orycteropus afer afer
GGGCGTCCCTGAGTTGTCTCTCCTCACCTGTAACCCTGGGGCTGACTTCTTCATGTTAAGACCCAGATATTTGGTTGTTTTGTGTACTTGTCATATAGCTCATTTCCTTTTGGTATTTCTTTTACTCCTACAACATGCAGAGACCAGAACTTTGCTTGTCAGAAATGAAAATGACTTGAAGCACTTACTGATAAAGGTCAAAAAGTACAGCTTTAAGTATGGATTACACCTGAACATGAAGAAAATGGAAATCCTCACAACTGGACTGATAAACAATATCATGGTAAATATAGAAAATAGTGACGTTGTCAACCATTGCATTCTATTTGCATCAATAGCCAATGTCTATGGAAGTAGTAATAAAGAAACAACATACTGCATTGGGAGAATCTACTGCAAAAGACCCTCTTAAAGTTTAAAAAGCAAAAATGTCACTTTGGTTTCTAAGGTGGGCTGCTCCGACCCATGGTTTTTGTAATTTCCTTATATGCACATGAAAGCTAGACAATAATAATAATAATAAAACAAATGAAGAGAGAAGAATTGATGCATTCATACCATGATGTCATTGAACAATATTGAGCATACTGGGGTCTACCAGAAAAATAAATGAATCAGTTTTAGAAAAAATACAACCACAGTACTCCTTAGGAACAAGGATGGAAGATTTTGGCTTGGTACAAGGCATCAGGAAAGACCGATCCCTAGAAAAATACATCATACTTGGTAGATAGAGTGTCTGTGAAGATGAGAGGAATCTTCAATTAAGCTGATTGACAGAATAGCCACATCAATGACCTCAAGAACACAGAGGACCCGGAGGAGCACAGGCAACGTCTGTTATACATCAGGTTGCCAGGAGTGGGGGCTGACTCCAGGGCAGCCGACAACAACAGAAATATTGAGTGCAGAATACTACGTGATTCTCCATTTTCCTTCTTATCTCCATGTTGGTCCTTGAGAGTTCCCAATATATAAAATTCTGTTGCTTAACTGGATCTCAAAGTTTCCTATCCAGATCCTCAGATCATCCTGTCTACTTTGCTAGTCACTCTCTAGCAGTGATCCTTGGTCCTGGTTCTTGAAGATACTTGGACCTGCCTTGGGGTAAAGATTCTTTCCTTTATAAAGACTGCCTTTTCTGGAGAGATTCAGGTCACTCTACATTGACTTCAAGATTTTATTATTATTTTCTCTTCTCTTAGAATTTATGAGGGATATTGAATTTGAAACACAGAACTCTTTTTCTTGGCCTAATTCTTCTTGTGCTTTTACTTAACAGTACATTTTCTGTACATTTCATAAGAACAGCTGCCATTAACTGAATGTAAGCTTTGTCCTTTCATCCATCTAGCATGGCATCTCTAGAAGTCATTTGTGTACAAGTCCTTTTCTGTCAACACTTTTTGTTTCTGATACAAAGGACTCTTGGCCTGCCTTGGGGTTCCTGTGCAGCTTCTGTGGTTTAAACTTATTTGTCTGAACTAAAGCTATTGGTATGCCTTTTTATAATTGAATGACCATCTGTTGGGTTTAAGACCCATCTTCATTCTAGATTCTCTATCTCTATTGGACAGAGAAGTAGAAAATGTTTATAAGAATTCCCTTTTCTTTGGCAAGGAAGACATAGATTCATATTAGAGGAGAACTAATCACAGGAATAAATGTTTTCAAATGTTAGGAAATGTCAAAAATATTGGCATATTAGGTAAAAAGGACAGCCTGAATCATAAGATACTTTTTTCAGCAATACATTTATTTTATGAGTTCTGTGCAGTAATTAGAATAAACTTAAAGGAGAGCTTCATTGTGCATAATTCAGAAAACTTGTGTAAATAAACAGAAAATTATGAAATTTAATTTTACTATGGATTATACACAGAGTGTTTTATTCGGTAAGAATGTATTTGAAATACATTTGAACAATTAAATATTTTGGAAAATTTATACATGTTTCTTAATATTACAAATAATCTTGATAATGTCCTTCTTCACGGGCAGTGTGAGACATGTTTTTCAAACATTATCACAGGAAAAATTATTGCCAGACATGTTCTTATTATATATCTCACATTCTGAGATCTTATGTATTGAAATAAGTAGCACTAATTTAAGATGGTAACAGGTTTTAACCTCAGAAGCATTAAATTTTTATAAAATATTTATGCTTGATGCATTGTTGTGCTGAATTTTAATAAATTGAGGCCAGTGTGGTACTTCTTTCCCAACCCTTTTAGAGCTTGTTTTACCTCCTTATTTCTCAAGCTGTAGATCAGGGGGTTCAACATGGGGATGACAATACCATAGAACGTGGAAGCCACTTTCATATTTTCCTCGGAAGTATTAGAGTGAGGCCGTAAGTACATGTAAGAGAGGGTTCCATAGAAAATGGTGACTGCTGTGAGGTGGGAGGCACATGTGGAGAAGGCCTTTTTTCTCCCTGCAGTGGAAGACATCTTCAGGATGGCACTCAGGATGTATATGTAGGAGAAGATGATGACCATCACAGTGAATGTCAGGTTAAATCCCACAAAGACAAAGAGTAGCTTGATGTTGATGTTGATTCTGGAGCAAGAGAGGGAGAGAATTGGGGGGACATCACAGAAAAAGTGATTGATGATGTTGGACTTGCAGAAAGACAGTGAAAATGTAAATCTTGTGTGTACGGAGCCATTTATTGATCCCATGACATATGAACCAAGTACCAATTGGATGCAGATTGTTTGGGACATGACTATGGGATAGTGAAGTGGGTTACAGATGGCTACATACCGGTCCACTGCCATAACAGCCAGGAGGTAACAGTCACTGGTTGCAAATGAGGCATAAACCAGTAATTGCATCACACATCCCATGAATGATATTGATTGGTTTTCTACTATGAAGTTTTGTAGCATCTTGGGAGTAATGGCTGAGGTATAACACATATCAACAAAAGCCAAATGTTGTAGGAAAAAGTACATGGGTGTTTGAAGTCTGGAATCTGTCTTGATAAGTAGAATCATTCCAATATTTCCCACCATAGAGGTCATATAGATCACTAAAAATACAATGAAGAGGACCAATCGAAACTTGTGTTGGCCATTAAATCCCACAAGAATGAATTCAGTCACTTCTGTAACATTTCCTTGTGTCATGGCTATCAAAAGTCTAGGAAGACCAAGAGAAGGACCAATAAAATAAAATAAATCTTTATGACATGTTATGATGAAAAGGCTACAGTGTTTATTGATTCTCAAGTAAGTTTTTCTCTATTTTTGGTAAAAGATTAGCATGAAAGCAGTGATTCTTGAGTAATGAATTTATTTTCAATATGAAGACTGTCATAGAAGATGATTTCTAATATACATGGTTCTGAGAAACATAGATCGACCCACTTTTCCATTACATCAAACAATATACAACTTTGCAAAAAGCAATATGCAAATATAATTATGTACCTTTTCAACCATCAATAATGTTTCTCTGCTATGTATAATTTTCTTCATAGTTCAACCTCTCGAAAAGATAAAAATGAAATATACATTTTTAAGTTTAGGGAATAACTGGAATTTTATAATCAATCAATGCAAATGCGGGTAAAAAAGTTGTTGAAAAACACAATAGAAAAAAATAAGATTAATAGAAATCACATGTTGTTGTTGTTATTTGCCATCAAGTTGGACTCACACAGGGCGACCCTTCCTTGGGTTTCCGAGGTGATATCACTCCAGAAGTAGATTGCCCAACCTTGCTTTGGAGGAGTGGCTGGTGGGTTTGAACCTCCAGCCTTCTGATTAGCAGTCAGATGCCTTAGGCAATAGTACAATGTAATATCAGGACTTCAATGATAATGGTAAGTATTTGGCAGTTATGTAGTAGTTAAAGCATTTGGCTGCTAATGAAAAGGTTGGTGGTTGCAACCCACCAGCTGCTCCACAGAAGGATGAGGTAATCTGCTTCCTATAAACTTTACAACCTTGGAAGACCTACTGGGGAGTTCTATTCTGTCCTATAGTGTTGTTACAAGCTGGAATTGACTGTGTAGCAGAGGGGTTTTTGGTTTTAGTGTTCATTGAAAGGAGCTCTAGTGATGCAATGGTTAAGTGCTCAGCTCCTAGCTAAAAGGTCTGTGGTTTGAAGCCACCAGCCACTTCTTGGAAGAAAAGACCTAGTGATCTTTTGACCTAAAGATTCTGCCTGGAAAACTACAGAGCATTTCTACGCTGTCATATAGGGTCACTATGAATTGGAATTGATTCAAGGGCACAAAACAACACTAAAATGTTCATTGTATATTCGATATACCTTTCTATAAATTGTTAGATATTTCTTGAATGTACTTTAATTCTCTAAATTGCTTTTAAAGCACTGTTTACAGACAAACTATCTCTTAGCCAGTCAAAGAGCTGCCAATTTTAAATGGTAACACTGAAATAAATTGCTCTTTTTGGGCTAGGTTCTAAATTCAATTGTTTGCATTTAGGGGTTGTGTTCCAAAAAAGCAATCATTTTAAAATGCTACTATTTTTCTTTGTTGGTTACCAGGAATGAGAGGCGAGGGGAGGGAAC
>NW_006922006.1:2360086-2360707 GCF_000298275.1 Orycteropus afer afer
GACCTGGTGTTCTGCTCCTATAAAGATTGCTGCTGTTTCCAGGTGCTACTGAGTTGGTTCTGACTCATAGTGACCTTAAGGTCCAATAGAACAAACACTATGAGCTCCTGCACAATCCAAAGATAACAGCCTATAAAACTCTATGGGGAAGCTCTAGTCTGCTCTATAGAGTCTCTATGAGTTTGCATGGACTCAGTGGCAAACAACAACAGCAACGTTTACTATAGTAGATTGCCTGGTCTTTCTCCCATGGAGCTCCTGCGTATGTTAGAACCACCAGCCTTTTGGCTAGTAGCTGAGTGTTTAACCATTAAGCCACATCCTAGCCCCATTTTCCTTGGGACATAGTCTTTTCTGAGATTAACCCAGGTCTTTTTAAGCTTCTTGCTAGAGATGATATCTACTTCAATGACAGGTCTCCAGAGCCACTATCTGTGCTCTTAGTAAATGTGTGTCATTGCAAGTAAATAAATAAATGGATGAATGAAGTGCTGAGTTGGTCAAGTGTGGTCCATATTCCCCCCCCCCCTTTTTTTTTCTCTCTCATCAGTCTAGGCTGGACCAAAGCAGCCTGAGTTTACTTAATGATTTATGAAACAACAAGTAATTACTCAACATCAA
>NW_006922006.1:2361581-2366222 GCF_000298275.1 Orycteropus afer afer
AACATAGAAGCCATCACAGTACGACAAACTGACAGATGAGTGGTGGATCACCATTCTTAGGGTTAAAAAATCTCAATTCATTTGAAAAAAAGTACTGTATACATTGGAATTTATGTGCAGAGTCCATAATGGTAAATGATCTCCACAGTCCTCCAGATACTTAGGTCAATTGTCTGTGCTAAAAGAGTTAAGAGGGTTCAACGGGAGATGCTAGCTGACGATATTAGTTCCTGGAATGAGCTCATCTGGTAAGGTTTGGAAACCTCTTCTAAAATAAGTGGCTTCACGTTTCGTTTAGGAACACATTTGGGATTGTACCAGGTGGAGATCAGTACTGTCAGTGAAGGAACTCCAAGCAGAGGAAGAAACCGGAGCAAAAACACTACTGAGGATGAGAGGCAAAAGAGACTCACATTTAAATACAATAGGGTGATGTTGCACTCCTTGAAAGGAAGATTAAGCAATCTACTTCCATAGAGATACCGCCTTTGCAACTCAAGGAGAGGTCTTTATGAGTTGGGATCAACTCAACGGCAGTGAGTGTGCTTTTTTTTTTTTTTTTTTTTTTAATACATTCAAGCACCATTGACTTTTCCTGCACCCCTTTCAGGATATTTTTAACTAAAGCAAGCTTTAGGTCTAAAACTGACTTCTCCACTTCCCAATGTATTAGCTAGTAACTAAAGCAAGTTATTCTCAAAAGGCTTTTATTAAGCACGGACAACATTCGAGATAGTGTTTTAGGTGCTGAATTGCCGAAGTACTCCCCACTCACCCTCTGTAGCGGATCCTCCTACTCTGTTTCCACTTTTGATTTTCTGCAGGTGAAGTGCTGAGAGAAGCAAAGCGAAAATGCCTGGTGTATTTATCAGATATCTAGACTTGGATTTTCCCTCCAGACACTGCAGAATGTGTGTCTGCCTAGGAAAAAAGCACTACAAGAGCTACTTTTTTTAAAGTTATATTTATGTTAGAATATCTTTTCTACTCCTCCTGCAGGTTGATGGCTCCCAAGGTGATACTTTTGCATTTACTACAAATGGGGCTTTACTTCTTGAGTGCTGTGGGATTCCAAGTTGATCTCATGAGATCTCAGACTCTGCGAGCTGAGTTGAGTAAGTAAACTTGAGACTCCCATGTGAGATTATAACTATATTATTATGGTCCCCCCCCCCCCGCCCCCTCAGTTTCTGTCCTTTAGGGACTCCATGTTCTTGTTTGCTTCTATGATCTTAGGGACCATCTGTCTCTGAGCTTGGCATTAGTCTTGGATTTGATTCCTGGACCTCCCACTTATCCTAAACCTCAGTCTCTTTATTTAACACATTGGGCAATGGCAGCAGACATGGCTGCCTCTGTGGTGTTGAAAGAGCAAACGAGGGACTACACATGCACATACCTGCAGAACTGGGAAGGGGTTTGCCAGGAAAGGGTTATCATTGCGAGAAGCTTCCCCAAATCTGCCACCCCTCTTTCACTGCCACGACTGTAGTCATTGGCACATTCCTCAAGGACTCTTTGGGACCTGACAAGGTCATGAGTCTGAGCTCTGTCCCTAATAGCAGTAGAGACATTCACATGCGTTTCTAACTTGGTTAACTCCAGTAGAGGTAGACAGCACTGCCATCGAGTTGACGCCAGCTCATGGTGACCTTGTGCACATCAGAACACACGTGGCTTGGCCGTTTGTATGCCTCACAGTTGTTGGTATGCTCAAACCCATTGCTGTGGCTACTGCACCAATCCATCTCACCTAGGATCTTCCTTGTCTCTCTGGCCCTCTATCTGCCAAACAATGATCTAGCCCTCCTGGTGATGTGTCCAAAGCAAGAAGGACAATATTCTGCTGTCTTCCATAAGCTTCTCATTGGCTCATTTTCGCAAGTCTATCGGCAGGCTTTCTTCCTAATCTGTATTAGTCTAAAAGCTCTGCAGAAACCTTTCAACCAAGGGTGACCTTGCAGATATTTGAAATACTGGTGGCATGGCTTTGTGCATTACAGGACCCTGCAAGCCATTTCATGCTTCACTTTATGAACCCTATGGTGGCCACTGGCAGAAATTCCACAGGCATTACCATGGAGTTCCAGACTGTCATTCAAAGACCTCTCCATGGATCCTGCTTGAACCCAATGGCCAAGTGATTCTACGGGTTGAAATCCTTTCTCCCCCAGGCAGTAAATGCCCTGGTAGGGAGTGTGACTGAATATAAAAAAGTTGTCCTAAATTCATCTTTAATTGTCTTCTCTTTTGTTATATTTGGTGATGCCCCAGTGGTTGGCATGAAGTATTAAATGGCTGTTTTCCTTGATTTTCTTCTGTGGGGGATGGGTGAGTTGATGTAAGGCAGATGGGTTTAAACCATGAACTCTCATGTCATTCTGCCTGGGTTCAAATCCTAACCCCATCACTTAATCCAGTGAACATGGGCAAGTTACTGAACCTCTTTGAGACTGCAGATTTCAGATTCCATGAGTTTAAGCATTGTATCATTTTTTTCACTTATTTAATCAATGTTCATTAATATGCTTAAAATATTTGTATTTGTTGCCAGAATACCTACCAAGCACAAAACCAGTGGCATCATTAGGGGTCGCAGATCACACTAGGTGACACTACTGGAGGAGTGCCACCAAATGACTGTGCACATTTTTTTGTGCAATATTTCAGCAGAAATTTATTCTTATTTTCAATAAAAATACCTTTGTAGTTGTTATAAAAGCAAACTTTTTTTTTCCATAAGCATACAGCCACTCCTCGGAAGGAAGGTTGGGCAATCTACTTCCATAGTGATACTGCCTCGGAAACCCAAGGAGGGGTCACTATGAGTCGGGTTCAACTTGACAGCACATAACAACAACAACAGCTTACATGTATCAATATACCAACAAATTAAAGCACTCTGCTAATTCACTCTTTGAACCTTCTAATGCACTCTGATCAGACTTTCATTATTACCCAATTACAGTGATGCTTCAGATCACATGGTTTCTTCTGCATGTGCTGTAAGCACACTTCCTTGTTTTTGTCACTGCTGTTTTTAGAGTTGTTAAATTTTTCAGATTTTCTGATGTTTTAAGTACAATATTGTGGTAATTAATTTTTGTGAACCTATGTCAATAGCTTTTTTGAGAATGAAGAAGTAATTCAAGGAAAAGAAGGAGAAAAATAAAAGAAAACTTCTGCTTAGTTACTAATAATGTAATTCAATGTAAAATGATTTTATGAAACTATTTTGTTATTTGTACTCATAATCTAAGACATATTTAAGCAATTTAAAACTAAATTTATCAAGTATTATTCTATGATTAAAATTTATAGTGAACATTACTAAGGATTATGTATGGTCTGGTATTGGAGAAGGTCCATGGGGGGTGACATTTTGAGTCACCACATTGGGTAACAGCAACCTTAGTGACATCCTAGTACAAGGCAGTATTCTATTTGCACTCTGATTGACCAAAAGCTGACTGTCCTAGAAGGACAGTCCACAGTGAATTTGTTAGTGGTGATCAGTATTGTTTATCATCTATTACTCCCACAACTGTCCCAGCATATTTTTACCATTAGCTATTCACAATTACTCTTGCACCAGCTACTGTTGATAGCTGCTCTGGAGTCAGTCCCAACTCATAAGAATCCCAAGCACATTGGAATGAAACACTGCCTGGTCATGTACCATCCCTATGACCATTTGAATATTGGACTGTTGTACTAGAGCATGCTTATGAGGGAATTAGTGTTCTTAATCCTTAAATTATGAGGCCTATCATTTCCTTCCTTAGAACATTGGCCATACTTGCTAGGCTCCTTGAAGTGGTCTTTGTTTGAATGTGTCAATAATACCCAGTTCATTGTGTTTATCTTTCAAACTTTATTTACTCCACATCCCTAAGATCCCTGGTTGCACAGTTAAGTGCAGCTTTACTTGGTTAACTGCTTGGCTAGTAAGTGAAAGATCAGCAGTTTGAACCCACTAGCTGCTCCATGGGAGAAAGATGTGGTAGTCTGTTCTTGTAAAGATTATAGCCTTGGAAACCCCATGACGCAGGTCTATTCTGTCCTATAGGGTTGCTATGAGTCAAAATGAACTCTATGGTAATGGGTTTGGTTTGCTTTTTTCACTCTACATTATCACAACCACTGCCTTAGTTCATACCTTTGTTATTCTGTCAAGGATTATAGCAATCACCTCTTAGTTAGCCTTCTCTTTGACCAGTCTAGACTTCTACCAATCCTTTCTTTCTAAAATTGCACAGCTGGTGATATATCTTCTCTGACTAAATTCCTTCAGTGACTCCCCATGTCTCTGAGGGTAAAGTTCACTCCTTGGCTCAGTACACAAAGTCTCACCATTTTCCCATTGCTTTCTGCTCCAGATTTAACAAAATGCTGCTCCTCAAATGCATGCTGTTTCCTGGAGTGCCTTCTGAAACTCTGCCTCCCGCTGTCCTTTGCTTCTCCACGGTTCACCTTTCCCCTGCTTAATTCATACTCATCCTTTGATTCTTGCTTTGAAAAATTGCACGTCTGGTCTTTCCTTCCACTCTTGTGACATAGATCCTTCACCCTTTCTTCCTATCACTGGGAGGTGTGTGTGTATGTATATATGTATGTGTGTGTGTGTGTGTGTGTGTGTGT
>NW_006922006.1:2368127-2370465 GCF_000298275.1 Orycteropus afer afer
GAACTGTCAGTCTTCTGGTTAGCAGTCAAATGCCTTAGTCACCATGCTACCAGTGCTCCCAGGGATAAGTAGTGTAAGGAAAATAAAATGCTATAGAGTGATGGTATCTGAGGGGAGACATTCCCTTAGTCAGGAGAAGCCTCTCTATAGAGATGGCATTTGGTCTGAGATAGAAAAGATGATGAGTATGGTGCACCTGACCCCAGGTGTGGTCCTTTCAGTTGTCTCATCTGCATGTGGAAGTTGGACACTGAAAAAGGAATACTGAAGAGTCATCAAGACTTTTAAACTGTAGTGTTGATAAAGAATACTCTACTACATTCTATTTTGGTGTGTAGTGTCCAGGGTCATAAAAGCTTGGGAGTGGCCATCTAACACACAGCTATTGGTCTCTACTTAACTGGAGCAAGCAAGAAAGAAGCAAACCAAAGACTCAAAGAAGAAACTAGTCTACAGGACTAATAGCTCATCTGAACCATGGCCTCATCTATCTTGAGACCAAATAAATGGTGTCTGGCGACCACTAACAATCATTCTCACCAAGGATTTAGGACACCCCCTCTTCACTTATTGACATGGGTAGGTTCCAAAGACCAGATTGTTATGTAAAAATTGGCATTATATGAAAGTGGAGGATCATCACATCAGATCATGACCCCTCCTTGGGTTCCCGAGGCGGTATCACTATGGAAGTAGGATTGCCCAACCTTTCTTCCGAGGAGTGGCTAGTGGGTTTGAACTGCCAGCCGTCTGGTTAGCAGGCAAGTGTCTAGCCACTATGCTACCAGAGCTCCCGACTTTGGGCATGTCATCAAGAAAGACCAGTTACTAGAAAACTAGAAAAAGATACTGTGTTTGGTAAAGTACAAGGTTCATGAAAACAGGGGAAACACTCAGTGAGATGGACTGACAACAGCTGTAACAATGGGCTCAGACTTACCAACAACTCTGAGGATGTCACAGGACCAGGAAATGTTCCAGTCTGTTGTTAGATATAAGGTTGCTATGAGCTGACTTAATAGCAACTAATGAGAGCAGCACAAAAGATGAGAAGCATCCAGCCATGCAAAGATCAGTAGTACAAAAAGCCAACTCAACTAAAGGAAAAGAGGATTCAAAATCTTTAACGTAGGAACTAGAATAAACTTGAGTAGTTTGTATATTCCAAGGACTTGAAAGTAGGCTGGAGGGACTGCTGGGGAATGGACATGTTACACATTGAGTCAGAGACCTAAGTGAGGCCTTGATCATGTAGGCTCTTTGGGGTCTTGGTGAGGAGTGTGGATTTTATTCTAAGTGGGATAGAGAGGAATTGGTGAAAGGGGAAGAGCCAACATCTGCATTTGATAGATTACTTTTGCTGCTGATTGCAGTATAGATTCTAAGAACAAGGTGAGCAGTTGGGATACCCCTTACATGAAGCTTATGCTGTTGCCCAATTCAGAAATAATGGTGGCTTGGGCTTGGGTTGTATAGGGAAAGCAGAGAGAACTATGCTTAATTGCACTATTGTGAAAGAGTCACATTTATAGGAATTGTTTTTTGATTGAATTTGGAAAGTGGAAGAAAGTGAGAAATGAATTTGACTCCTCGAATCTTGTTCTGATCAACTGGGTGAATGATGATGCCCTTTATCTGTGATGATGAAGATTAAAGGAAATGTGGGTTAAAATACAGAGCAGATAAAATGGTACCAAAAAAAACCCTCATTATAATTGAAAAGGATTATAAAAGGCTTAGTAAGAGGCTTTGTCAAAACTGAAAATGGCTACAACAACTAACAGGAGTCCAGAGGGTTGGGAGGAGACAGACTGTAGTCCTTTGGCTCCTTTGAGAATTTCTTTGTAGCTGAGTCGTGAGTAAACGTTCCTGCAGGGCACCTTCAGAACATGGGGCAGGGAGTGACCCAGGCACATTGCTGCCAAGCAGGATTCCCAGCCGGTTAGAAGCGGTTCAGTCATGGCTGATGAGTGAAATTGGAACAGACTTCAATTTTTAAGTGTGGGTGTATTGGACTGATAACTGGAATGGGGAAAATGACGGGTTGAAGCCCTGGAATGGGAGACTCAGAAGAGGCAGAGTAAGCCCTCTCAAGAGCCCAGTGTTGAGACTGGATCATTGCCAGGACTGTGGAGAGCCACACACGTTCAAAGCAGTGCAGTCGGCCACCATCTTTGAGTGGGGCAGCAATGTTTCTGACTCTCCAATCAAAGGATTTGGTTGCTATCTGTGTCAGATTACCCAGTAAAAAAGGTCAAGTTTACTTGAGTTTACTAACTAATCTGTAGTGAACAATCTCACATTTTTTCACCACATCAAGACTCTGCTTCTAGGTATG
>NW_006922006.1:2371080-2374336 GCF_000298275.1 Orycteropus afer afer
CGCTATGAGTCAGGGCCAACTTGAGGGCAAATAACAACAACATAACAAAGTGAACTAAGGGAGTTCTGGTAGCATAGTGGCTAAGGCACTTGACTGCTAACCAGAAGGCTGGCAGTTCAAACACACCAGCCACTCCTCGGAAGGAAGATGGGGCAATCTACTTGCGTAGTGATACTGCCTCAGAAACCCAAGGAGGGGTCGCTATGAATTGGTCCGACTTGACGGCACATAACAACAATAGCAAGTGAACTAAGGTTCTCAACATCTCTCAACTGAGTGGTTGCAATAGCCACCTAGCTGGTGTTCCCACCTCTTCCAATTCTTCCTTTTATGAAGGATGGATCTTTTCAGGGTCCAATTTCAATTACACCACTCCCTGGCTCCAAGATCCATGGTGGGCCCACAGAGTCTACTGAGCTAAATACATGAATCCTTCACAGCCTAGCATTTTAGATTTTATTTTTTTTGATATAAAATTGATTTCATGTTCCAGGTTTATCTTTGGTCTAATTAATCAATTATGTAGTAAAATATTTATTGAACACTCATTTTATACCAAGCAATTGATTGGGTCTGGTGAAAAAAATGGTGAGTACTAGTACACACACACAAAAAGAACTAACAAATATGTCCTGGAGGAAGTGCAGCTGGAATGTTCCTTGGAAGTGAGAATGGCCAGACTTCGTCTCACCTGCTTTCATCACGTTGTAAGTAGGGACCATACCCTGGAGAAGGATGTCATGCTTGGTAAAGTGGAGGGTCAATGAAGAAGGGGAAGGCCCTCAATAAGATGGATTGACACAGTGACTACAATGATGGGCTCAGGTATAGCAAGGATTGTGGAGCTGGCATAGGACTGGGCAGTGTTTTGTTCTGCTGTATATAGGGTAGCTATGAGTCAGTGATGACTTGATGGCACCTAACAACAACAATAGTACACAGACTGCTCTCATGGAGTGGCCAGTCTAGTGGGTGTTACAGGTAGAAAAAAAACCAAACCAAACTCACTGCCGTGGAGTCGATCCCGACTCATAGCTACCCCTCCTTGGTTTTCCGAGGCAGTATCACTATGGAGGTAGATTGCCCAATATTCCTTCTGAGGAGTGGCTGGTGGGTTTGAACTGCCAGCCTTCTGGTTAGCAGTCAAGTGCCTTAGGCACTACAGGTCATAAAAACTTATAAAAGGAGTATTGGCTTGGCTAGTTAAATCTGGAAAGACTTCTCTAAGAAAATAATGCTTTACTTGAGACAGAAGGATGAGTAAGGCTAAGTGGACAGAAAACAGAATAAGATCTTTCCAAGGAGAGAGCAGAGTATATGCAAAGGACCTGTGGTGGCTGGAAGCATAACAGACAAGGACTGGATGACTGCAGCCCAGAGAAAGTCATGAGATAAGGTTAGGTACGTCAATGGGCCAGTTAGGCTACTATATAGCTTTTCCTTTTCCTGAGAGCAATTTCTATGGAAATTTATTTATTTTTTCTAATTTTTATTGTGATTTGAGTGAAATTTTACAAAGCAGATTCATTTTACATTCCACAGTTCATACACATTTTGTTTTGTGACACTCATTACAGTCCTTGCAGGTGATAGTTCTCCTCCTACTTTGGTTACCCTTCTCTCTTGTTGAACTTTGGTACTAGTGCTGGGGCTAGATGGTATCTCATTGTCGTTTTGATTTGCATCTCTCTAATGGCTAATGGGGAGCTCTGGTGGCATAGTGCCTAAGGCATTTGACTGCTAACCAGAAGGCTGAAGGTTCAAATCCATCAGCCACTCCTCGGAAGGAAGGTTGGGTAGTCTACTTCCATAGTGATACTGCCTCAGAAACCCAAGGAGGGGTCGCTATGAGTCGGGTCTGACTCAAGGGCACATATTAACTACAATTACAACAACAACAGTGATCATGAGCATTTCTTCATATGTTTGTTGGCCATCTGAATATCCTCTTTGGTGAAGTATCTATTCATGTCTTTTGCCCATTTTTAAATTGGATTATTTATCTTTTTGTTGAGTTCTATAAATTTTAGAGATAAGTCTCTTGTCAGATATGTCATTGCAAAATATTTTTTCTTAATCTGTAGGTTCTCTTTTTACTATTTTGGAGAAGTCTTTGGAAGCACATAAAAATTTAATTTTCAGAAGGTCCCATTCATCTAGTTTATTCTCTGCTGTTTGTGCATTTTGGGTTTTGCTTGACAGTCTATTTATGCCATACATTAGGGCCCCTCAGTTTGCCCCTATTTTATCTTTGATGAACTGTATAGTTTTGGGTTTAACATTTAGCTCTTTGATCCATCTGGAGTTTGTTCTTGTGTATGGTGTGAGATATGGATCTTGTTTCATTTTTCTGCAAATGGATATCCAGTTTTCCCAGCACCATTTGTCAGACTATCTCATCCTCATTTAATGGATTTTAGCCCTTTGTCAAAGATCGGCTGACCATAGGCAGATGGCTCTATTTCTGGATTCTCAATTCTGTTCCACTGCTCTATGTGTCTGTCATTGTACCAGTACCAGGCTGTTTTGACTACTGTAGCTGTATAGTAGGTTTTGAGATTGGGGAATGTGAAACAACCTACTTTGTTTATCCTGTGGAAATTTTTACACAAACTCTATACTCCGCCCAAACCAGACTAAGAGCTATTTTCTCAATGTGCTTATTATGGGTTGAATTGTGTCCCCAAAATTATATATTGAAATAATAATCTTTGTGTTAATGTGAGCCTACTTAGAAATCAGGGTTTTATTTTATGTTAATAAGGTCATACTAGAGTAGGGGAGGTCCTAAGCTAATCATTACTGACTGTGGTCTTGTGAAAACAGCAGAATAAATGAAAATGCACATGAGAAGAAAACAGACCCCATGTGAAGACCCTCTTCCAGGATTGTCAGCAGATGTGGGAAACCAGGAGGAGAGAGCCCCAGAAGGAATCAGTGCAGCTGAGAGCCTGATTTGGACAGAATTGGGAGGAAATACTTTTCTGTTCTTTAACAAACCAAACTGGTTGCCATGGAGTTGATTCTGACTTATAGCAATGCTGCATGTGTCAAAATAGAACTGTGCTCCATAGGTTTTTCAATACCTGAATTTTTAGAAGTAGATTACCAGTCTTTTCTTCCAAGGATCCTTTGAGTGGACTTGAATTCAACCTTTTTGTTAGCAGCTCAGAGCAGTAACTGCTTATACCACCACCTAGGGTTACCTTGGGCCAGGTAAGATGAAAGTTAAAAAAAAAAAAAAAAAAGATAGATG
>NW_006922006.1:2374436-2375296 GCF_000298275.1 Orycteropus afer afer
TGCTCGACATCTCGTATGCCGTCTTCTGAAAAAAAAAAAAAAAAAAAGATAGATGATAATTATTTAAGCAGATGCTGTATGCTAGGTGCTGTCAAAACACTTTACAAAATATTTGTACATTTAATCTTGATAACAATCCTCTGAGGTTAAGATACTAAATCCCCATGTAATAGATGAAGAAACTGAGGCACAGAGAGGTTAAGTAATTTTCCCAAGATCACGCAGCTCACAGGAGGTGGAGAAAATAGCTATGAAAATGCCTTCAATCACTTGTAGTTTATCTGCATTCTTCTTTTGCACATGGCTTTGTGTATACAAAATGAGAAAGTCTGGAAATTGAGAAAAAGGGAGATGAAGATTCAAGTCATCCATCTTGTGTTCACTTCACAGCATATCCTTTTTGAATGTAAAGGCAGACAGAAGTCTCTTCAATTAAATGTGCATATAATTTGTACCCATGGGATATTGCTTGGACCAGAGGACAGAGACGTTGGTGACTCCATGCCGAATCCTTAACTTCATCGGAAAAAAGTATGTGGACTCAGGTTCTCAAGACGGCAAATGCTACTTGTAGAAACACTTTGTTTTCATTTCACTTATTTCCTACATGGGACCCTGGCCTTAGTGGAGGGAGATAAGGAAGACCTTCTACTCTGAGGTGGGGCCACTGCTGAGCAGGCCCTAGGTCTGCCCTTACGGAGTGGTGGTCGCAGACGTGTCACAGCTTCTCTCCGAGTCTCTTCTGATTTGTAAAACGAGAAATGACCAAGTGATGTGAATAAATCCCCAACGCATACTGTTGTTGTTGTTGTTAAGTGCCATCGAGTCGTTTCCGACTTATAGGGACCCCATGCACAGCA
>NW_006922006.1:2375731-2377688 GCF_000298275.1 Orycteropus afer afer
GTTGAACTATGCTCATGAAGAAGTGACGTTAAAGTGACAGTGAAGAAACAACCTTGCACTACTCTATGGCCACATAGGCCTCCTAAGCTGGTCTTGCAGCAGAGACTTGTCCTGCCCCAGGGCCTTTGCTCAGTTCTCTGAAGATGGTGCTCATCAGGATCCCATGCCAGGCTCTTTCACATTCTCCTCAGGTCCACTTTTCCTGACCCCTTATCTAATCTAATCTATCTAACCTCTCTATTATTCTCCCCCACAACTCCCTGTTTATTTTCTTTCTATGCAATCATCTTGGTTCTTCTCCCCTTTATTTGTTTATTGGCTGTCTTCTCCAACAGACTGTAATCTTTCAGGGGACAGCTTTGTCCACAAGATCTTGTACATGCTTGGTAGGTGCTCACTAAATGTTGCTGAATGAAAGAATATATGTATGAGAAGACTTCTGTTTTGAGTTAATAACTGATTTTTCAGAAAGGTATTCAGTTGCTGTGGAATTGATTCTGACCCGTGCCACCCCCAGGTATGTTTGCGTAGATCTGTGCTCCACAGGGTTTTCAATGGCTGATTATTTGGAAATGTATTGCCAGTCTTTTCTTCCGAGATGCTTCTGGGAGGACTCAAACCTCTAACCTTTTGGTTAGCAGCTGTGGTGCAGTGAATTGCTTGGCATGACCCTTCTTACCATGATCTTTGTGACTCTCCCCAGACAACTGGGTGGGACTGTGCAAACGTGAGGTGTTTGTGGTCCACCAAGGGGATTGGATAGCTTGCTAAGAATGGAAATAAGGTGCATGGCACAACGGTGGCATGGAAAGATGCAAACAAGGTGTACGGAACCCTAATGAAGGATGGTCAGTTTTGCCATCCCACTAGGCTTAAAGTGAGCCATCCCAGACATGAAAAGGGGGACCTGGCTACCACCAAAAGAAGATACAGGAGCGGGGTGTGTCCTCTGGACCCAGGGCCCTGCTCCAGGAACCACTTAGATCTTGGAGACAGAGAGCTGTGACACTGGGGAAGCTGAGAGGCCATGAGAAGCAGGGACAGAGAAATGGCAGCAGCAGAGACAACAGAGACAGCACAAGATAATGCTGTGGGCTTCCAGACCCAGAGTGAGAAAGCCGGGTGCCTTTGGGCAGGAGGCTTGCTGGCAGACTGGGGTCCCTCTAGGCATTTATTGACAGAGCTACAAAACCTTTGTAACATTTGGCTGAGCAGAGCAGGGGCCAAGGGGCCACAGGGACAAGAGGCGGATGGCCAGAGAGAGGCATGCCTATGAGTTTGGCAGAGAAGAGGCTGCTCTGATCGAAGAACTGTATCCTGAGTCATTTCTGATCCTAAACTGTAACCTATTCCTTCCCTAATAAACCCCATAATCATGAGTATAGTCTGTGAGTTCTCTGTGGCCATTGCAATGAATTATGAAACCAAGTAGAGAAGTAGAAGGTACCCTGGGGAGGACAATTGGTGTCAGACTTGGTAAAAAGTTATAGGGTGGAGGCACGTCTACCTCTACCTCACAGGAATCAGTCTTGGGCTTTTGGTCTTCATCCTCCTCCCCCGTTGTGAAGTTAGAAGTGGTTTGATGATGCCACGCCCATGCCATTTTACAACAGCCAAATTCATTAAACAGTCAAATGAGGAACTTGTATAGGCACATAGGTATATTATATTCCTTTAAAGATAAAGTGGCTACACATTTTTACCACCTCTTTACTGAGGAGGAGAAGCATACTTCGGTGTTGTGTTAGACTGGGTTCTCCAACTATCACAGGTGTCCACCTAATTTGAGGTTTATTTTTAAAAGTAAGATCATGTACTGATACCTTCTGTTTACTTTGAAGTGCATAAAAAAATAAGATAGATTAATGGACAGATTAATAGACAGATGTGTGGATAGATATGGGATAAAGTGAGTTTACTAAAATATTAATATCAAAACCTAGGTGATGGCAAGGAG
>NW_006922006.1:2377788-2382574 GCF_000298275.1 Orycteropus afer afer
CACTTGACTGCTAACCAGAAGGCTGGCAGTTCAAACCCACCAGCCACTCCTCAGAAGGAAGGTTGGGCAATCTACTTCTGTAGTGATACCGCCTTGGAAACCCAAGGGGGGTTGCTATGAGTTGGCTCCAACTCAAGGGCACACAACAACAACTGCAACAACAACAGGTGGTGGCTGTACAGGTGTTCACTGTAAAATTCTTTCATTTTGCTATCTTTTTGCAAAATTTCACAGTGCTTGTGGTGCAGTGAATTACTTGGTATCCCTATTGGCAGAGCTGCAAGAGCTCTGTAGCAGTTGTCCAAGCAGAGAGGCCAGGTGAAGAGGCTGGGGGCCAAAGAGAAGTGTCCCTTTGGGCATGGCCGAGGGGAGGCTGTCCTGATTGAAGAATTGTATGCTGAGCATCCCTGAACCTAAATTGTAACCTATTACTTCCTTAATAAACCCCATAACTGTGAGTGTTGTTTGTGAATTCTGTATGGCCATTGCAACAAATGACCAAACCCCGCAGGGAAGTAATGAATGCCATGGCAGGACTGTTGGTGTCAGAGTTGGTAAAAGGTTGGAAGGTGTTGGCATGTGTGACTTCCTTGGAATCAGCCTTAGGCTGCTGATGGTGATTTTCTCTCCCTCTTGTGAAGTTAGAGGAGGTCAGAGGATGTTACCTCCATGCCCTTTTTGCAATGCTGTAAACAATAGACTTTCAGTCTACTTTCCTAAATTGTCTGCACCTCTAGGTGTAGCTTGATGACAGGCTGATGAGCACAGAAACAATCAAGAAAATCCTTCATATTATACCTATAAAGCCACAGATGGCATTGTATCTGGAAATATTTTCACCCCTACACTCATGTGGCTAACCAGACATTTGGATAACTAGAACCCCTGGCTCTCTACCCCTCCGACCTGGGGTCTGAATGCCAGTCCCAATGAATTTAGTACAGACAAGCAGAGTGTGTCACATGGGTGTTACTTGTTGAACAGGAGACATCATTTTCTCATTATGACTCATAAGCCTCTCCTTTAGGGGGAGGTGACTCTGTCATTGTTAAAATGTTTCAGTGTCATTCCAACCTCTGGGTCTGTGTAACTTCTCAATCTTCTCTTGCTTTTATTGGGTCTGGCATGGGAGGAACCCTCATTATAATAATAACAATAACTAGCAGCTGGAAGAGTGTTCCTGGTTTATGAAACATTCCTTTCACCTTACTTGGTTTGACTGTCACAACTACACCATGATACACTTAGGCCAAGTAACATTAGGTACCATACCCACTTCACATGTAAGTGACCTGGCCAAGTTCATAAAAGGGTACTAAGTTAAGAAGCTGAAATTAGAATGGAGGTTCCTTCCTGACTTCAAATCTTAGTTACTGATTTCACTTAAGACTCAATGGAAAACGTGAGCAATGTCTCACCGCCTACATTCGGCTACTAACTGAAAGGTTGGTGGTTTGAATCCACCCAGAGTTGCCTTGGAAGAAGGCCTTGATGATCTATCTATTCCAAAGGATCACAGTCACTGGAAACTCTGTGGAGCCGTGGGATCTGGAACCCACGGGGTCGCCATGAGTCAGAGTCGCCTCAATAATAAATGTTTTTGTTTTTCTGTTTTCTCAGTTTTTCCCAAACAGAATGAAGCTTAAGAGGAAATAGGATTCAGGGAAGGCTGCGTGAAGCTTACCAGGGGGAAAGTGAATTTTCTAGGGTGGGATTCAAGCCATGTCACCTGCAAAATATCAAATCATTTCTCCATCGTGCTCCTCTGTTTAACACAGTGTCTGTCCCTTCTGAACTCTGAGTCTCAAATTGACTCCTTCAAGTCAAAGTGCCCTGAGCTGCATCTCCACAGTTCTCTACGTGAACTGTCTCCTTTAGGCTTGGCGAGGAGAAACTGGTCAGCAGGAACCCTGCTGCCTGCCAGTCACCTGCTCCTTCTGCCTTCCTCTCCCCAGAAGTGGAAAATTAACCTCATTCCATCAGCTACTGAGACACTATGAGTCAATTCCAACTCTTAGTGACTCTGTAGTACAGAACAGAATGACCTTACAGGGTTTTAAAGGCTGTAAATCTTTATGGAAGCAGAATGCTGCATTTTCCTCCCACAGAGCTGCTGATGGGTTTGAAACATTGACCTCTAGGTTAGCAGCTGAGTGCTTTAACCATTGGGCCACCAAAGCTTCTTACTGGAGCTTAAGTTTATACTTAAGCTAGAAAACCATTTCCTTATTGCAAGATTTTTTTCTGATTACAAAAATATGTTGTAAAATCTAATTAGTTAGATAAATGTATTAAATATATAGGAAGTTCTTCTATATTTGAATTCTGGATTTTTAAAGCTGTCAGTAATATTTATGAGCATCTACCAAGCAATAGAGAGATGCTCACGTTACCAGTATTTCTTTAGCACTAACTTCCTGTCTTCCTTTTTTTTTTTTTTTTTCCTTCTTTCTTTTTCCTTTCCCATCACTGACCACATCTTTACTAAGAGTTTCTAATATATCAGGTATGGTATGTGTTTTGGTTACCTAGTGCTGCTCTGACAGGAAATATACCACGAATAGGATGGCCTTAACAAACAGGAGTTTATTCTTACAATTTGGAGACTTTAAGTCCAAGTTCAAAGTGCCAGGCTCGGGGGCAGGGGCGGGTAAAAGCCCTTCAACCTTGGGCTTCTGCTCTGCCTCCTGCTCCCAGCCCACTGAAGCTAGAGGCTTTTCTTCACTCAGACAGCTGATGGCTGCTGAGGCTGAGAAACCCCAAGGTTGACAAGTAAAAAGGCACAGTCCTGATGTTACCAAATCACACGACAGGCCATTAACTTAAGTCCATTATAAGTCCCAAGGTCGGCAGAGCATAGCAGGCTGCTGAGCAACAACACGGCTACATGCAGGGTCCAAGCGTGCCATAGGCTAGAGACCATTCCCAAAGGCTTCTCCTTATATACAGGAAGCAGACCACATCCCAAAGGCAGCTACTCAGCTACTTGTGGTAGAGCCCACCATGGAGTTGATTGCCAGTCTCATCATGGGGAATAACTACCACCAGCTGCCCAGCCACTCAACCAGGCCCAGCCAAGTTGACACACAAACATAACCACCACAGTATGTGGTATGGTTAGTGCAGGCTAAAGGGGAAGACAAACAATTAAGAAATCACACTAATGAATGCAAAATTATACTTGTGCAATTGCTGGGAGGCACACCACAGGGACCCTAACTCAGTCTAAGGAGCCAGGGGACCTGACAATGGAGCTAAGATATGAGGTGAATGGCAGCTAAGCAGGTGAGAAGGGGTGGGGGCATGGAGAGTGACAGAGTGGTTCAGACACTGGAATCAGGAGCGAAGACCCTGTGGCAGAAGGGAGTGTGGTTATCTGAAAGAAGCCGGGACAATGAAGTTGAGAGAGCAAGGGCAGGGCTGGTACAGTGAGATCAGACACGCAGGAAAGGGGCAGTCAGGCAAAGGCTGTCAGCCTGTTAAGATCTGGTCTTTATTCCAGGACCCCCTGAAGAGTTTGGGTAGGGCAGTAACATAACCTTTAGGAGTCATTTAGTTTCAAAAGGCTGAAGCCTAGCTGACAACTGCGGCTACTTCTACTACTCCAACTCTTCCTACTCCCACTCCTGCTCCCATTTGCTGTAGCGTGGATTCCGACTCATGGTGACCCCACGTGTGTTAGAGAACTCTGCTCCCTAGGGCTTCCAGTAGCTGATTTTTCAGAAGTAGATAGCTAGGGTTTTTTTCTCCAAGGCATCTGTAGGTAACTTGAACTGCTATTCTTTTGGTTAGAAGCTCAAGCCTTAAGAGTTTGTGTCACCCAAGGACGTCATAGAGCAGAACCCTGTAGCATGGAGGCCAGAAGTTAAATGACCTGCAGGATAGACTGTCTCAAGTCTAACTCTGTGCTCGTGCTCTGGGGAATTGTGAAAAGCAGTGCAGTTGTGCAAGGGAGACCCTGGTTCCTTTTCTCTATGCTGTCTGCTGGAAAAACAATATAAACACACCATATTGTACCTCACCAATTGCAAATAATCATTACCACAGAGTGAGAAAGAAAAATCAGTGAGACAGTGAATTCAGGAAAATGATGGTTTATTGAACAGTAGCCCAAGAAGCTGTTCATCATTGAATGTTGACCAATGGAGTAAATTTTAATTCTTACTCAGAACCTTTTACGAATTGATGTCTCATGTTTCCCTTACGTGAACTCCCTAAATCTTTCAGGTTTGTTCAGAGTTGCACAGTAACCAACTCCATTTGGGGAGCTACAAAATAGGCTAGCTACCATACCCGGTGGGAATGCCTTTGAGGTAATGAGCTCTCTAGAGAGAGTCCTGGTTGCTTTTTCTAGTGACGAGAACAATACATAGTGCTTGAACATCTCTTCATGTCTAAAGTCTGTGAGTTAGATCAGGTGAGGCACAGAGAACCAACCTTTATACTCCACTGCAACTTGCAACCCCCTACTTCAGACAAGAGAAACTATCTGGAGATCCACCAGCAGGGATCTGGGCTCTTGCCACATCCAACCAGGGTTCATCATATGAAGCATCATCAAGTCAATAGAACTTTTTATCAATTTCATCTCCTGAGATTCTTCTCTGTTTGCTATTATTACCATTTCAGTACCTCTTCCTTCCCAGCAACCACTTCTTCTTTTCTTAACTTTGGCTGTTGTTATTAGGTGCTGTTGAGTCATCTCTGACTCATAGTGACACTGTGTGCAACAGAATAAAACACTGCCCAGTCCTGTGTCAGCCTCACAATCCTTGCTATACCTGAG
>NW_006922006.1:2386402-2390292 GCF_000298275.1 Orycteropus afer afer
CGGTTTGATCCTACCAGCTGTTTTGGGAGAAAAATGTGGCAGTCCGCATCTGTAAAGATTGCAGCCTTGGAAACTTATGGGTCTGTTCTAGACTGTCCTATAAGGTCATTATGAGTTGACTTGACAGCAGTGGGTTTGGTTTGGTTGCCCAGGAACTGTGAGTGATTCCTCTGTTGTCTTTCACAGGAATTTAATTTACACATAAACAAACATGCCTTGTGGAGATTTTGGAGTTAAGGAATTAATGCTTATTTGCAATATTTCAAACAAAAGAGAGAAATCAATAGTGGTGTTTTGTTTGGGGCTGAGGATGGAGCATGTTCCTTTGTGCTTTTACTTCCTGCAGCTAAGGTCACCTTTAATTCTGCCTTCATGAATATCTGAGAAAACACACACACCAGAGAGGTAAGCATTGCACTTAATATATCTACTTGCAGCATTAGTATTGATGGAAACACTCTCTCTTCCTAGTTTTTGTTATTGCCATTGAGTTGATCCCAGCTTGTAGAAGCCCCATGCACAATGGAGTGAAACACTTTTCAGTCCTGCACCATCTCCATGGTCAGCTACAGATCAGACCATGTGATCCACATGGTTTTCACATCTGATACTTGGAATTGGATTGCTGGGCCTTTCTTTGTACACAATATAGTCTGGAAACTCTGCTGACATCTGTTTAGTATCATAGCAACATGCAAGCCTCCACTCACAGGTATGGTGGCTGTGCATGAATTGGCTGGTAATCAAACTCTGATCTTCTACATAGAAGGCAAGCATTTTACCATGTGTCCCTCTTTTTTGCCTTCTTAAGACATACTTAATCTGTCACCAGGCAAGAATAATGCCTTGACATACCCTGGGACATTGTAGGAAACAAAACTCTTTCATTAGGATCAGCAAGTAGTAAGCTATTGCATGCAGTGAATTACTTGATAGGGCCCCTTTAGCCATAGTCTTTAAGACTCCCACCAGATAACTGGGTGCAACTATGCAAATGTGAGGTACTTGTGACCCACCAAGGGGATTGGATAGATTTCTAAGAATGTAGAATAGTAAAATGTGTCTGGCACCCTTATGGGGGTTGGACCATACAAATAATCTTATGTGGGAATTGGTCAATTTTGCCATCCCATTAGGCTTAAAATGAGCCATACCAGAGGTTGGAAGAGGGGATATCATAACCATCAAGAAAGAAGAATCAGGAGTAGAGCATGTTCTTTGGAGCTTGTGTCAAGCTCCCTGTGCTGGACCTCCTCGACCCAGGAGGCAGAGAGAGCTGTAACACTTGACTGAGATGACAAGAGTCAGCAAGAAGCAACAGCAGAGACATGTTGGCAGCAGACCCAGGAGGAGACAGCATCTAGAGCTTCCCAGCCCATGGAGCATGAGAAAGCTGAATGTCTTTGGACGGGAGTCTTGTTGGTGGAGTAGGAGGCTTGTTGGTGGAGTAGGGTGCCTTGGGCACTATTGGCAGAGCTTAAAAAGCTTTGTAAGCTTGCCTGAGCAGGAAAGAGGCCAAGAGGTTGTGGGGGTGGAGAGGTCAAGGGCCAAAGAGAAGCAAGGGTACCTGTGGGCACAGCTGAGAAGAGGCTGTCCTGAGTGAAGAACTGTATCCTGTGTCGTTTCTGATCCTGAAATGTAACCTGTTCCTTCCCTCATTGTGAATATTGTCTGTGAGTTCTATGTAGCCATTGTGATGAATTATCGAGCCCTGCAGAGAAATAGAGAGTGCTCTTGGAGGGACAATTGGTATGAGAATTAGTAAAAGGTGGGGAATGGAGGCATGTCTGATCTTTGTCTCATAAGAGTCAGTCTTGGGTTGTTGATGTTGATCCTGATATTCCTTCCCTCTGGTGAAGATAGAGGAGGTCAGATGCTGCCCCCATGCCATTTTTACAGGTGGTAGTTCTGCTGTGATTGGTAGGGAGTGGACAACCAAATCTTACACTCAGGAACAATCTATTCCTTAGCAGAACACAGGACACCCTTTAAATATAAACCTTAAGTTGATTGATCAGATGCTATTGAGACTGGATGGCTATAGGAAGTTCCTTTAAGAGATTTTCTAGAAATTTTAATTTCTCCACTTGGAAGTAAAATATATAGTCATACTAATTACACATATGGAGTGGAGTATAATTACAAAAAAAGGAATGAATATTGAAATATTTTAAGACATTTTAATGTTCATTATTTTCAATTTTTAATAGAAATTTACAAATTTTAAAAGACAATAAAAAAAATGAGTATTTCTACAACTATTTCTTATATGCAGGATTCTTTTCCATGAGAAATTGCCTTGTTTTCCAAAGTACCCCATTAGGTAGTTCCCCTTTGGCCCACTTCTTCCCATGTTCACTTAATCAGCACAACTAGGTCTTTTTTGTAGGATCAAGTTTAAGATTCCACTGAAAATGTGAGAACATTGGATTCCCACTTCCCCTTTACCACAAGTCTTTTTGTGTTTCCTATGCTTCGTAGAATAGAGAAGACCCACAGGGAAGGAGCTATCATGTCTCCTGTATTCATGCCCCTCCTATACTCATATATGTCAATGCAAAGGTAATATGCAGGGAAGAGTTCCCAAACATTCACAAGCCCATCCTTAGATGCAATCACATGCGTAGCAGGGTTAACATTCTGTGTCATGTCTTATAGTAGGCATCTACCCACAGAGCTGCCGATTTCTTCAAGGCCCTGTGGAAGGAATAAGCCAAATCATCAGAAAGTGAGACTCTGATGTAAAAGAAGCTTCACCATGGGACATTTGTTCCTCTACTTGGTTCAAGGCAAGGTTGCCATTTTCATTTATATCTGATAAATGTCTTCCTCTGTTTCCTAGTGGAGAGTCAAATACACTCAATTGCTTTTAGCTGGTGCATTCACCTTTTCATTATGTAGGATATTGTGTTTTTCTTTCATTTTATTATTTCCTGTACTCCAAATCATCACTTTAGTCTTTACCATTAAAACATAAAACAAAAAACAAAACAAAAACCAAAAAACTCCACTTCTCTGAGCCTATAAAATAATTCTTATCAGCCAACCTATAGCCCCTACCCATCCTATTTTATAATATAAAAGATATTTTTCTGGGCTCAGAGGATACAACACTGAATAGGCCAGACATCAGCCCTGTCCACCTGCAGTTTTTGGTCTAGGTGGAAGACACATATGAAACAATTTATTATCAAACATACTATTGAAGCATTAATGCGATAAAGGCCATAAATGAAGAGAACCAGGAGCATGTAACTGATTTAGTCTTGGGGGTCAGGGAAGACTGACATGAGGGAAAAATCATCTCAGATGAGCCTTGAAGAGTGAGTGGGTATTGACAAGGTGATGTGGAGAGGGGAAGAACATTCCAGGTAGAAGAAAGGAGCTGAAGGGAAGCCAGACTCTGGAGGGCAGAGAGGGAGGAGGGAAGACATGGTGAGGCTGAAGCTGGGGCACTGTGGGGCCTTGTTGGTCTCATTCAAGATTCTGTACCCCACCTCCTGAACCTTACATGCAAGAGAAAGCTTTGAACCCAGGCCCTCCTTACCTCCAGGAAAACCCCAAATGCATTGCTATCGAGTCATTTCTGATTCATGGGAACCTCACATGGTACAGAGTAGAACAGCTCCATAGGGTTGTCTTGACTGTGACCTTTCATTCTCTCTTTCTGCTATTCATTGATTTGATAAATGTTTATTGAGGGCCAATCAGGTGCGAGAACACTTGTTATTGTTGCTGTTGTTGCTGCTGTTGTCTTGATTCCACCTCATGGCAATCCCACATATGCAGAGTAGAACTGCTCCATGGGCTTCTCAAGGCTGTGCCCTTTCAGAAGCAGTTTACCAGGCCTGTCTTCCAAGGCACTTCTGAGTGAATTCAAGCTGCCAATC
>NW_006922006.1:2391103-2392341 GCF_000298275.1 Orycteropus afer afer
TCTTAAGAATGAATATGGATTTCAGTTCCTGTGGGTCTTACCACTCATAGTCAGTCAGTCAGTCAAATTCCAGTTCGATTGCTATATTTATGTCTCATCATATGCTACAGCATTAACTTTGCAAGCCTGGATCAGATGATTTGAGAGTTCTTCCCACCATTTAAATTCCAAAGCTTGTATAAGGTGCTGTCAGGGACACAATGGCAAATAACACACTGCCTTGGTTTCAAACAGCTTATGATTTATCAGAACAGTAAGGCATATTCATGAAGAAGTATCTACAAGGCAGTAGGTAAATGGTAAACATTACTATCACTGTTGTTGATACTGTTTTCTGTAGATTCTTGTGCTCATACTGGCACACAAGTGCCTCTCAAATGGTTGTTGGCTGAATAATTTAAAACCAGTGAATAGTCCAGGGGGCATCAGTGAAGGGAAATGAGAGCTGTGAGCTGACAGAATACGTTATTACCTGACAATGTCTCCAAACGTCTTCAACATGGGCTTATTCACATACTGCAATCCATACTTGGCACAGAGTGATCTTACCAGTGGTGCCACCTTGTGATAATTATGGTGTGGCATTGTGGAGAACAGACTAGGAAAACAGAGACAATTAGAAATAAAACTTAGATCTAAAGATAAATGCAAAACAGCTTTCTTTTCTCTATGGGTTTCACTATCTGCAGGCCCCACTACTCTTGATCAGTCATTCCAGTTCATTTGATACATTTGTGGCCCAACATACCCTGCAGTATCTAATTATACCAATAATACAGACCCAGTTGTGACCTTGAACGATATTTCTTTTCTGGAAAGTTCAAAACTCTTGCCAAAACACTCTATCACCTAACACCTTTGTGGACCATTTGGGTGTCAAGTGTTTGGAGTTACCTAGGAGAAATGGAGGTACCTCTCTCTCTTTCCATCCAACTCCCACACCATGAATAGATGAGCATTCCATAAGTTCTAGTCATTGTATATGAGGAAAAATCCTAAGACTACAGAATAAAAAGTAAGGAGATGTGGGTTCTTATTCAATAAGGTTTTCTACTAGTCAGTCAGGCAACCTCTTTGGGTTAACTTCATCTGTGACAAACTATGAATAATAATCCTGTTACAATCGTGTTTTTTTTGTACATCTTATTATTAGAAGTATGTGCTACATACAGTGTTGCAGCACATAATTTGCTGATATTATCATTCTTAGCTGTTAACTCACAGATGTGCAATATTAT
>NW_006922006.1:2393761-2394282 GCF_000298275.1 Orycteropus afer afer
GCAAAGAAAATATTCTTTTCTTTAATCAATCATTCAACAAATGCTTATTGAGTACCTACTTTGTACAAGATAATATGAGATATATAAAAGATACACAGTGCTGGGTCTCAAAGGACTAAGACATTTTGCTAAGAAATCTTTATAAAGCAACTGAAATGAAAGAGATTTTCAGATTTGAGGAGACTAAACCATTATTAACCCTTGGATATGGAGGACTAAGGTATTGTGAGTGACAACTTGACATTTGGTAGGATTTAGGTAGGTGGAAATGTGACTGTAGGGCCTAGAATACCATTCCCATAGAGTGGACTTCTAAATGAGGAGTAAGGCATTCAAAGGTCTAACCAGGGGCTGTGTATAGAAGTGTATTTCAATACAAATGTTTTCTTTTGTAATCTTATGTATTGCATTTTATGAATTTAAAAAAAAAAAAATTATCCTGAGAAGGAACTCCATTGGCTTCTTCAGATTGCCAAGAGAGTTCATCACACAAAAAAGATTAAAAATCGTCATTGATGTAA
>NW_006922006.1:2395852-2397120 GCF_000298275.1 Orycteropus afer afer
TTTAAGGGTGTCAAGATCCTCTGACCAAAAAATTTGGAAACCGCTGTTCTGTGGCCTCCAGAAGGTCAACTGAGTTTGGATATGAGCTTTGAGAAGGATTCAGGATAACGAGAGTCCCCTGTTACTTATAACACGACCAATGAAAGAGACGTTGGCTTAGGAGGCAAGACTGTTCTATGATGATCACAATTCTCTTAAACAACAAAATGCTTGGACAGTATGCCATGTCCCCTGTTGGGCCTCTCTATCTATACAATGAAATTAGATGGTTTCCAGAGTCCTTTCAGCTGTGAAATTTATTCTGTAATTCTAAGAGCCTCAGATTCACTTCAAAGGCTGTATCACATAAGGGTTTAGAAGCTTTTCAGCAAACCTTTCATTTATAGTGCCAGATAAATATTTTAGGTCATAAAGCATTTGCCTACTTATTAAAAGGTTGATGGTTATAACCTGCCAGCCTCTCTGTGGGAGAAAAATGAGGCAGTCTGTTTCTGTAAGATTTACAGGCTTAGAAACCCTAAGGGGCAGTTCTACTCTGTCCTATAGGGTCTTTATGAGTGACAACTGACTTGATGGCAATAGGTTTTGTTTATTAGTCACAGCTACTCAACTCTGTCCTTGCAGCACAAAAGCTACCACAAATGAAAAACAACAAACTGATTGCTGTCAAGTCAATTCCATCTCACAGTAACCCTATAGGATAGAGTAGCAATACTTCATAGGGTTTCCAAGGCTGTACATCTTTACGGAAGCAGACTGCCTCATCTTTCTTCTATGGAGTGGCTGGTAGCTTCCAATCACTGACCCTCTGGTTAATATCTGAGTTCTTAACCACTGTGCCACAAGGGTTCCTACAGCAACCATGGATAATACATAAATAAATGAGCATAGTGTCTTTCAATAAAACTTTATTTGCAAAAACAGGCAATGGGCTGGATTTGGCCCTGGGCTGTAGTTTGCTGACTGCTGGTTTAGAGCAAAAGCTCTGAAATCAAAATACCTAGAATGAAAGCCTTCCTGTCTCTATCACTTACTAGCTGTGTGACCTTGTACAGGTTATTCAATCTTATCATGCTTCAATTTTATCATCTCTAAAGTGGGCATAATCATTGTGCCTAGCTCATGTAGTTACTTACAAAGCACTTGACAATATCTGGCACCTGGCAAGAATTCTGTGAGTTGCTATTACTTGAAGTTACCAGACTCAGCATGATGTGAAGTCTTACCCAGGATCTCCATCATTCATTACCTGCATGTTGAGCCAGTCT
>NW_006922006.1:2397840-2399692 GCF_000298275.1 Orycteropus afer afer
ATGGTCCTCCAGTCAAATGATACTCTGAAGCCTTCGATTTTGGAAAAATCTCTAGTCATAAAAGAACTTCAAAAAATTCCTGGCCTTTCATGATCTTTGGCAGAGTTTATCCAAGTGGATTACAATTTTAAGAGACTTGGGGATCAGCTGGAATGCTGAAATGGGGAGTCAAACAAATGGGAGAAAAATGGAGACTGGGCAAATTCTTCTTCCAGGGAGTTCTTCTTGTTCCTAAGCTTGGCATGAATCTTCTAAGGCATCTTTCCTTGTTGCAACCCTTGACACCCAATGGCCGAAAGGCCTAGGATGGGGTAAGAGGTTTATGTTTGCTGAATCACTGGCAAGAGACATTTCTGAATTTTCCCTAGAACTGTGGGTCCTAGGGTCACATGCTCCAGTTTCCTTCTTACCTTTGGTAGACCCCATTGATTTGAAAAGATAATGAAAATTTTAGCAAATCACTTTAAAACTGTGTCTTAGATTCTTGAAAGTCAGAGTGTGATGCCTAGGCCATGAACATCAGCATCACCTGGGAACTGTGGCAGCTTAGGCTCTGAGACTTATTTCATTTGAATCTACATTTTAATATGACCTCCAAGTGACTCTTATGCACATTAAAATTTGAAAAACACTGCCATTGGCCATCTTCATCCTCATATCAGCTTGGATAAGTGTATGACTCAGGAAAGCATGGCAGTGTGGAAGGAGCATTGGGGTGAGAGTCAGAAGATTTAGCCCTAGTCAGGCTCTCTCTCTCTCGAAGTCTCTCAGTTGACCCATTTGTAATAATTGTAATTCATATCACTTGGGATGTAGCTCAACCCAGTCACTCCACTATAGAGCCAGCCATTCTAAGGCAGCTTTATGTAGTCCATTCTAATCACAATATCCTTGATTAAACCAGATAATTTTTTTTAAAAGTGGAATAGAGAAATGGGGACATTTGGAAAAAAACACAATCTGTGCTAATAACAAACACCTCTGATAAGAAAGGTAAGAGAACCACTTGGGTTATGGGAATAAGAGAATACTCTTGCTTTCTTACTTGATAAGATATATGAGCACTATGGTTCCAAAGATTCCATAGAAAGGGCCAAATGTGATGAAATAGCGGATGTAAAAGCTGCTGACCCAGGCAATGTCCTACAAAAAGAATACTTGAAAGTTAGATGATCTGAACATAATTTCATTTTTCCTTCATTGGGATGGACTCCCTTAATATGCTGGCTAATTATTATGCCCTGGTAATCAAGAAAGCTAGGTCTGGAAGGGACCAAGAATTTTAATTTCTCCTCTCTTACCTAGCTTTGGCTTCAGAGAATGAGCCACGTTACTCACCATCCAATACCTTCTAAGTTACATCACTTTCATGGACTGCACATTGAAAAATACAGGCATGAGGATGGGGAGCGACTCAGTGCGAGAATGTCAGCAAGAGTGTAGTTCCTTAACACACCATCCCTGAAATGCTGCCCTTGAGGAAGGATACAAGAGATCCCGGAACCCCATTCTGGACTCTAATGAGATTTCTCAGTTTCTGAGGTTAAACTAGAAATTTGGTCAGCTCAAGAGAAGGTCGGGAAGTTCAGTGATTATAGCTTCAGGTTCAAGCTCCCTGGAGGAGGCTAGGGAAGTTTTGAAATTTGAATCATCTTGATGGAAAGTCTGGAAAGCTTCTGCTTTGAGATTTTAAGCCCTTCAAGGACCATGGGGTCCTTCAATCCCCACACTTCTTGGGACTGTGTCCTTTTGCAGCATGTCAGGGTGGCAGAAATAAAGTAGTCACATCATTTCCTGGCCAAAGAGTTAGTTCCTTGCTTCTCCCCCAGGACCAGGGAGGCTCCCCATAAGC
>NW_006922006.1:2401872-2402869 GCF_000298275.1 Orycteropus afer afer
TATAATAAATTTATATATGTATATATATATATACATACATATGCACACATGTACATATACAAACATACATACATACATATATGTATATATGTCTCTGTCCACCAGAGACATATATATGTACACCTCTATGTAGGCCATGGGAACAGGAAGGACTATAGCTGCCCTTTATTCCTGGGCCTCCACCTTTATGGCATCATGATGTATATGTGCCAAAATTCTTTTCTCATCCCTCATCCTTCCCTTCCCATTCCATTATTTCTTTTCTCTTGATAAGTGTTTAGTCTTCCACAAGGAGAGTCTAATAAAAAACCTCTTGAATGGCTTCCTGCCTTCCATCCCTCTTGAGCATCTCCTTCCCTGCCTGAGACCCAGAGTGATGAGATGTCTGTTCAAAAGGTTTATGTGCTTTCTACACCCACCCTTCACTTATCAACATGGTTAGGTTCCAAAGACCAGATCACTATGTAAAAATTAATGTTATGTGAAAATGGAGGATGACCACATTAGATCACAAAATAGAGGATAATTCCATCATTACATAACTACCGAATTACATCCCCACAAAACTATCAAATTACATCATTATATGACTGCCAAACCACTGAAAATCACAGCTCACCCAAGGTGACACATAACCTTAACCATCACAGCCAGCATTACTCTCACCTTGAACCTCACTCAGCCTTTGCGACTGCTAGATGTACATTGTCAATGTCCTAAATAGTTGGATAGTAGACTTTCAGTGTTACTGTAAGTGTGAAATCTCAGATAATGAGATAGGCAATAAGTGAGGAGCAGGTGTGCTTTCCTTTTCAGGATCTTGCCCCAGTCAGTGTGAAATAAGTCACACTGCTTTTCTCAGTAATAATAAGACATAGCCTGGTTTCTCTGTGAAAGGATTCCTATGCCTTCTGGCTTGGCAACTGATTGCCTCTTGGAAGTGGAATATAGCGAATGTGGCCCCAAGGAGACTCACTCATGTAGAAGTACAGGTGCT
>NW_006922006.1:2403424-2409637 GCF_000298275.1 Orycteropus afer afer
ATGTACTAGCCATTTAGATGTTTTTGATATAGGGCCTTTACTGGATGAACTCCATGTCCATGTTAAACTCTGGAGAGTCATTAACTCCAGCCATCTGGTTCTACTATCTAACATCAGCTTGTCTTTCCTCAGAGATAATGACAGACACTGGGCAGGAACCCACAAAGCACTGGGATTGCTCAAACAGAGCAATAGGGGTTATTATATTTTCTCCCTTGGGAGGTTGGACTGGATGACCTTTGGGGTCATAGAGTCCTACACTCAAACTTCTCTTCTTAAACTCCAGATCCAGTTATTTCAAATCTATATCCTGGATTGCAAAGTAGGGGAGATGATTTCAGATGTTAACTGAAGCTGGAATTTTCAGCTTCACCTTTCTGAGGCTGGCTACAGGCCTTTTCAAGAACTACTCTGCATTTCTCTGGTGTACCTTAACAGACTGTGAATCTCCAACCAGAAACAGTGGGCTCAGGTCAATATCTGGGTCTTTGGGGTAGATGTTCGGTTTTACATGATGCTGAAAGTGTCAATGATTCCACCAGTTTGCTGACAAGCCCTGAGAAGAAGAGGGGTTCATTAGCTTAAAGACTGATTTTCTGTAATATCCTTAACAATCAGAGCTTTCTGCATGCTTGCCCAAAGTAGAAATAAGACATCTGAGCTTCCTAACAAGCCATTATGGACAAGCTAGAATAATATATTGAATAGAGGTTCTCATAGTCTGCGAAGCAATAATTATCTGACCCAGAATCACATCTTCAGGTTAAAAGTACTCCTGATCATGGGAATCATAAAAACCCATTGAGTCCAAATGTATTTTTTTTTTTAAATCCATTATTTATTTATTTTTCAAATTTGATCTTTAACAAAAAACATAACAAAAATAAAAAAAACCTCTGAAGTTAGATGGGACAGAGTTTATTATTCATATGTTCTAAATAAAGAAACATTAGCTCCAAGACTTTAATTAGTTCTAGGGAAAGAAGTGGCCCCAGGTCTCCTACTTCAAAGAATATTTCAAAGAATCATGGATCATAAGTGATCTCAGGAGGGGTCTTGGCTCAGATCTCTGCATGTCCAGGCTGCAATGCTCTCAAATAAAAATAATTGAGAATCAAAATCTTCTAGCTGGTGCCAGGCTTGAATCATCTGTAATTAGGTTGTTTGTGACTCTCTTCCTCTCTCTCACTGAAAGTCTGCTGGTTTAAATAAATAGAGCAAAAGATTTGGAAGCATATCAACCTAGTTTCTTACACTGACTGTAAAAATACTGACTGTGTGGTTTGGGCTAATTATCCATCATCTCTGGGACTCACAGCATAATGACATTTATTACCTCCATGGGTTGTTTGGGGGAGACATGAGATACTACATGTAAAATGTTGGCACATAGGAACTATTCAACTTCTCCTCCTTTATCCTATTATATTAATCATTTATGGAATAATAACAGTAGTATTAGTTTTTGGCTGTGTCTTTGGCATCAATAATTATTCTATACATGTTCCAAACCTACAATGTCAAACAGTAGGCACTAAACACATGTGATCACTGAGCACTTGAAATGTGATGGGCTTAAAGTCGAAAATAGAAATCTTGAAGACAGTACAGAAAAGTTAGAATGTAAAATAGTTCATCAAGTATTTGTTTATTGATTAAATGCTAAATGATAGCATATTGGATATACTGGGAAATAAATCACCATTTTAAAATGTGAAAAGTGTGTGTCAGGGTTGTATCCTTTCACCATACTCATTCAATCTGTAAACTGAGCAAATAATCTGAGAAGCTGAAGAAGATATATGAAGAAGAATGTGACATCAGGATTGGAGAAGACTCATTAACAACTTGTGATATGCAGATTATACAACCTTGCTTGCTGAAAGCAACTTGAAGCACTTGAACCACTTACTGATGAAGATAAAAGACTAGTCTTCAGTATGAATTACACCGCAACATAAAGGAAACAAAAATCTTCACAACTGGACCAATGAGCAACATCATGATGATAAACACAGAAAAGATTGAAGTTGTTTAAGATTTCGTTTTACTTGGATCCGCAGTAAACACCCTTGGAAGTAGTAGTCAAGAAATCAGATATCCTATTGTACTGGGAAAATCTGATGCAAAACACCTCTCTAAAGTGTTAAAAAGCAAAGATGTCACTTTGAGGACTAAGTGCACCTGATTTAAGCCATGGTGTTTTCAATCGGCACATATGCATATGAAAGCTAGACAATGAATAAGGAAGACTGAAGAAGCTTTGATGTCTTTGAATTATGGTGGTGGCAAGAATATTGAATATACCATGAATTGCCAGAAGAACAAAGAAATCTAATGCTCCTTAGAAGCGAGAATGTCAGGCTTCATCTTCTGTAATTTGGACACGTGATCAGGAAGGACTAGTCCCTGGAGAAGGACATCATGCTTGGGAAACTAGAGGGTCAGTGAAAAAGAACAAAATCCTCAACATTGACACAATGGCTGAAACACTGGCAACCATTGTGATGCTGGGGCAGGACTGGGCAGTTTCATTCTGTTGTATACAGGGTTGCTATGAGTTGAATCAATTCAATTCAATATTAAAGTTTAAAATGACATATGCCATTTTAATGTGACTTCCATTATATTTCTGCTGGGCTACAGTGATCTAGACCCTATGTGTCTGTGGTGTGGGGCATGGGGAGGTTTGGAAATCTCTGGTGTTTGCAATGTCTTTTCCATGGGCTTCTCTGCAGGATCCCTTCTTAACAATCTGTCCATTTTCCCATGAGGAGCTATTCTCTTCTCACCTCTAACACTGTCCCTAACAATCTTACAGTGGAGTCTCTCTGTCTCCAAACCAGATCATTGTCTTAAATCTCACACCTGTTTAAGCAATCATTTTCTGAACTTTTCTTTTTGTAATGGTATCTTAAACTGAATGTATACCAAAACTTACTCATCAATTTCTCTTCTTCCTTTTAGGACCCCACTGCGTTCTGCACTTTTCTGATTAAATTGCAGGTCATTCACTCACTCCCCAGTGTGGTCATTCTCTCATGGACTATTTACTTTGAAGTATGTACCATGTGTCTGCTATGGAGGTAGGTGTTGGGAAAATAAGGATAAACATGATAAAATGCAGTTCCCACACTTATGGAACATATTCTCTAATGGAGAGTCGGGGACAATTAAACAAGCTATTAGAACACAGCGTGATAAGCAATGATTCTCTTCGTGAATTAAATCCTCTGAGAGCTAACAATTTGGCTTCTTCCACAGCTGACTATACCTTTTAGGTAAAAACCATCAGTGGTAATATGGGAGACAGGTTGTGATTCATCACAGGTCGGGAGCAGATCTTAATAGCTCAAGGCCTTGGAGCTTAGAACAGTTGTCAGCGGCTAGGATAATTACGGGCGTGAGCTAAAGCAGCTGGTTTCACACTTGCCGACTCTGTCTGGAAGCCATTATTCCCAGAGACCCTGGAGAGAGTAGCTATGGGGAAGTGAGGATTATCAAGGACATGAAAACAAGCTTCCACTGCCCCTAGGGTTATATAGGAACCACCCTAAGTCTTGTCCGATTTCCAAGTCAGGTCTTGGTGCGGTATAAAGAACCCAGGGTCCCTAGGTAGCACAAATGGTTTGTGGTCCACATCTAACCTAAAGGTTGACTGTTCAAATCCACCCAGAGGTGCTGCAGAATAAAGGCCTGGAGATCTTCCATAAAGACTACAGCCAAGGAAACCCTATGGAGCACAGTTCTGCTCTGTAACACATGGGGTTACCATGAATTGGAATCGAATTGACGACAGTGGGTTATAGAGAACCCAGGTTTTGTACTGCAACCATCCGAGTTTAAATGCCTGTTTCACTATCTACTAGGTTTGTGACCTTGGCCCTTGGACAAATTCATTTGTAAGATGGTTGAGGTTGCTGCTGCAAGGATTACAAGAAATAAGCTTGGCACTCCTCTCCCTCATGATTTTAGGATGAATTCTTGAAATAGTCTAAAACAGATTTTTCTAGGATATCCAAATTTCAAGTTGTCTGTCTCATTATCCCTTGTAAGAACATTTGATTCTTACAGTTTTCAAAATGTGCATTCTGGGGTGGGTGTTTTTTAAAAATATTGCTACAGGGGGTGTATTTTGATTTTAGTATTGCATAAAAGTCCAAAATGTATGCAGACAGTTTGTGGTTTGTTTTCAGAAGGCTTTTTTTTATTGTGCAAACACTGCAATGACCAGGACACCCATCTAAGTTTACACAGCTCATGAATGAAAATGCCATGGAATCGTAGTCTGCATGCCTTTTCCAGGGGAAGGGTTAATTGACAGGAAATCAAGTTTTAAAATTCAAAATAGGAATGCAAGTATAAGGTGAGGATGTTGCTGTTTTTATTTTAATTTTCTTTGCCACCTCCTTCCCACCCCCTATCATCCCTGTAGGAAATTTTCCACTTAGTTGAAAATATGGTTGAATGCTATATTCATTTTTGGTTGTGAATCACTGGTTTAGCCTGTAGAAAGGCAGAGCACATGTGGTTTTCTTGTTGAGCCATTTCCTATTTCTTCACTCTGTTCATAAGTCACTGAGATTATATTCATTTCAACTCATGCAAAACTATTTCTGAAGACACAATTTATACAGAGAAAGCAGGGTACAAATTTGGACCAGTGGGAAAGCAGTAATTTTTGGAAAGGCCAGCTTGCGTAAGGCTGATCTGAAATAGTCCATGTACCGAAACTAAATCAACTGCCAATTACCTTTAGGGAAGATGAGTCTCACCTTTCCTTTCACATGCCTCAGAACATTAGCTGAACCTCATAAGGTTGTAATAAGTCTTCTCCACTCTTAACTCTCTGGTAAATTTCTGAGTGAATCCTGCAAGACCTCATCAATCTACACTGTGGAATAGAGGGTAGACTAACTTTTCTATAGGAATTTTCTGGATAAATGAAACTTGTCACATAAAAAAGGGTCAATAAAACTAGATGATTGCAAGAATCTTCCAACTTAGTGAGCATCTGATTTATGGTCTAGTTCTTTATGTTCTTAATACCGTCATGATTGAACACTTTTCTTTATGACTCTGGTTGCTCATTTTGATACATGGAAAGATTGCTCTTAATATTAATAATGAGTAACATTTACTGGGCATTTCCTATGTGCTAGGTATTGTGTTGAGCACCAAGATCCCTGGTGGCACAGTGGTCAAAAGCACTTGATTGCTACCCAAGAAGTTAGTGGTTCAAACCCACTAGCCACTAGGCAGGAAAAAGATGTGGCAGTTTACTTCCATAAGGATTACAGCCTTGGAAATCCTATGAGGCAGCCCTGCTTCATCCTATAGATTCACTATGAGTCACAATTGACTCAGTGCAGAGGCATTACACATACAATCCTAACAACAATCCTATGAGTTTGAAACCATCACCCATCTCCATTTACAGTTGAAGACACCAAGGTTCACTGACATTAAAAACTTGTTTAAAATGACCCAGCAAATTAGTGGCTGAGTTCCCACAGAAGTCAGGTCTGTTGTGAGAAGAGGAACTCCTGACTCTGGTTGCAGGTTACAGTCACTTGGGGAATTTTCAAAACCATGCTGACGTCTAGACTCCACCACAGTTAAATTATATCAGAAGCTACAGGGGTGGTGTCCAGGTCTCAGTGGTTTTCGAAAGCTCCCCAGGTGACAGCAAATGACAGCCAGAATTGGGAAGCAGTCTAGAGCCTACACTATTTGATACTGTACTAGGAATTTTTCCATTTATCAGCTTATAGGACCTTGGCTTAAATAGTGAACCCTATTTGACATCAGTCTCAACTGTAAAATAAACAAACAAAAAAATCTAAAAACTAGTTGCTATTGAGCCATTTCTGACTTACGACGACTCCATGTGTTACTAAGTAGAATTACTTCATGAAGATTTCAAAGCTGTGATCTTCTGTCTTCTGACCTCTTGGTAGGTTCAAACCACCAACCTTTTGGCTAGTTGTCAAGCATTTAATCATTTGCACAACCCAGAGGCTCTTATTAGTATATAGTAATATGTATCCTACTTCCATAGTGATACTGCCTCGGAAACCCAAGGAGGGGTCGCTATGAGTCGGGGCCGACTCGACGGCAAATAACAACAACAAATATGTATATTTAAGATATTTTGCTGCTAACCAGGTCATTGGCATGACTCCACCAACTTCTCCACAGGAGGAAGATGAG
>NW_006922006.1:2409957-2410539 GCF_000298275.1 Orycteropus afer afer
TGCAGAAATGAACACTGGGCCTAGGAGACACAAAGTTGTTGTTGGAGAAGCTAAGAAGAAATCAATGAGTAAGTTTATCAGCACATTCAGGAGCCTGCTTGCCAACAACAGTGGGCGATCTTGGACCTCAAGCTAAGTTTACTTTCTATTTTCCACGCATGTCATGTTTTCCCCCACCTCCGTGCCTCTGCATAGAAGGCTCTCCTTGCCACTGTTATATCTTCCAGCATGGAATGGAAAGAGCATGGGCTGTAGAGTCAGGCAGGTTTGGTTTGGAAACTACTCTTCACGACCTATGAGCTGTGTGATTCTTGGCAAGTTACCAGTGGCTCTGAACCTCAGATCCTCATCTGATAGCTGTTGCCTTGGAGTCTATTTCAACTCATAGTGAACCAATAGGACAAAGTAGAACTGCCCTATAGGGTTTCCAAGGCTGAGATCTTTATGGAAGCAGACTGCCACATCTTCGTCCCATGGAGTGGCTGGTAGGTTCAAACCACCGACCTTTCAGTTAGCACTGAACCCCCCTCCTCTGATAAATGGGATAATAGTAACGGACTCACAGGGCTGTTGAGCAGCTTT
>NW_006922006.1:2423133-2427134 GCF_000298275.1 Orycteropus afer afer
CGGTAAAGGGTTTTCTTTTGGTTGTTGGACACATATTGTTGCTAACATTGTACAAAACCTTCCTCAGTTGTTGCAATCATAATCATAATGTCTCTTTGTGACCCAATCACACAGGGCTTTTCCTTTTCCTTGGTGTTGGTGTTGTTTTGCATTTAGTATGTTTGGTTGGTTGAATGACTATGTCCCCGGCTGGACGACATGTGTCCTGAGGACATGATCATGTGTGTTTACCCTTGTATCTATAGCACAGAGTTGTCTTGTCCAGAGATTCATATTTTATTCAACAAGGATTTGTGAAATTTCCTGCGAGGTGTCAGTTTAGCTGTCATTCATGTTGGAAGCCACATGTTCTTATTCTCATATAGTAAGATGTAGTCTCTGTCCTTGAAGAATTCATGGTCTTTTTTATTTATTGATGTTGGTTTGTTAATGGATGGAAGAAAAAGTTGAGTGTTGTCTGACTGAGGACAGGTCTCCAGTGACTGGCCTTGTGTGAAAATATTAGGGCTAATTGTAGTGCTTTGCACTTGCATGGTGCAAATAATACTGGATTTGGCTGCCAACTGAGGGGTGAGGTTTGAGTCCATCCAGAGGAACATGGGAAGAAAGGCCTAGAGATCTACTTTACTAAAATCAGCCATTGGAAACTCTGTGGAGCACAGTTCTACTCTGACACTTATGGGACTGCCATGAGTTGGAGTCAGCCCGATAGCAACTGGACTGGTAGCAGTTGTCATTAATTGAACAGGTACCATATTACAGCCACTGGGCTAGGTATTTTCCATATTAATTTGTTTTGTTCTCCTGAGAATAATTCCATGAGAAAAATTACTATCCCAGTTTTATAGACAAGGGTATAGGGCCCAGTGAGGTTTGATAACTTGCTAGTAAGTTCTAGACATTGGTTCATAGTTTGTCAAGAAGTATCAGGAAGTAGCTGACACCAATCTAAAGAAAAAACAAAAATGTTTGAATCTTCCTCTGAGGTCATTGCCTGGGCTTAGAATACTTCCATACTTGAGAAATAGTGAGAAGAAAAGAAATGAGTATTGTAACAGTCCAGCAACTGCTGAAATTCCACACATTAGCCATGCCAGGAATTCCAAAATGAAGATCTAGGCAAGGTGAAGGAAGAAGAACCCCATGTTGGCCTTGAACATGTTCTTAGCCTCTAATAACCTCCGCAGTTCTTGGAAATCTTCCACCAACTGGGACTGTGAAATAAATATTTAAGGAAAGAATAAGTTTCTTCAGGGAAAAGGAAAAATATTGGTTACAAAATAGCCATCATTTATGGAATTCTTGGACAGTAAGTATTATAGATAAACAAATGTTTCTTTTACTCTCACAAAGTAGTAGATTTGTACATCTCAAAGAAACACGTATTTCATAGAATTCCTTTCTGAGGAAATATCACTAAATTTGGGGTCCCTCTTTCCAAAATTATGGATCAATTGGTCAGAATTAAAAACCCAAAACAATGAACAAACAAACAAAACTTTTTAGCAAAGATTGTGATTTTTTTTTTTCTGGAGAAGAGAAAGATAAGTAGTGATTTGTATCCTATTATGAAACTCAAGACTAGTATTTATTTTGATTATTATTACTTTTTTTTATGGAAGAAGGAAGAGAGGGGTCATAGAAGATATATAAGCCTAACAATTGCCTTTTACACCATCAGTATCATTTCAGATGTTAATTGGATTCTGGTTATCCTTTGAGGAACTTGGCTGTCAAGATGGATCTGTGTTACCATAGTTACAGGTATAGCTTACAAAGCGCTTTCTAATTCATCAACTGTTCAGTGTATGGAAAAGGCTCTGCCATAGAAGATGATGAACATAGAACCATATGGTTCACTTAAGTTAGCTCTCCACCATCCATCTGCCAATTTGTCATACTTTGATGGCTGGAGTGCCATATTTTGCATATGTTGCTATGATGCTGAAAGCTGTACCAACAGTACTTAAAATACTAGCATGATTACCCATGATGCAAAAGTTTCAGAGTAGGAAGAAAGGCCTGGTGATCTACTTCTGAAAATTAGTTGATGAGAAACTTGTGGGTCACATCAGAACATCGTCTGACTCACTTGCTTTGGATGAGTCATTAAGAAGGATCAATACCTAGAGGAGGGCATGATGTCTGGTGAAATAGCACCAATGAGGGCAAGGAAGACCCTTGGTGAGATGGATCGGCACTGTAGGCACAACGATGTATTTGAACATGATACTAGGACGACGCAGAACCGGGCAATGTTTTGTCCTGTTGGACATAAGTTCACCATGAGTTGGAGTTAATTTGACAGCAACTAACAACAGCTTTGGAAGGAAGATGGGGCCATCTATTTCCATAAAGATTTACAGCCTCAGAAACCCATTGGGTGTCTCTATGAGTCAGATTCCACTCGATGGCAGTCAGCTTGGTTTTCTAACAACAAATTAGCCCTAAGGATGAATTTACTAAAAGTTGTTCAATGAATTCCCAGAAACAAATTAGGTTCTCCAGTGGTATTAGAGCATGTCTGCTGGTGGGAGTGGTCATGTATATGTGTACTGTGTGTATGTGCCTGTGTGAGTTTACATACAATACTGTCATTGGTTTACAAGATTTTCACTTCATACTGGCAGTTTGCACAAGGGCTGGGAAGAAATGTCTCTTGGCTTAATAACTAAAATAGATGTGAAACCAGGACAATTGAAAAGTGAGAAAAGTATGGGAAGGAGGGCAGGGTTGTAGAGATTTAAGAAAGGACAAAAATTTTGGGAAAACAAACAAACAAACTATAGCCATAATCCTAGAAGCCAAAATTTTCACTGCAATGTTCACTGATGCAACTCTTAAGAAGCATTCACTGGCTTGGAAAGGCTGGGTGGGCTCATCTCCCAAATACATACACACACACACACACACACACACACACGTGATTTATGGCAAGCTTTTACCCCCAGAGACTTCAGTTCATCATTCTCTTACATCCCTCAGCTATCAGTGGAATTTTTTTGCTTATAGAAAATTTTTAGGGAAAACCAGTAAGCTTCGCACCATCTTCCTTTTGAACTCGTGCCTCCTTCCTTCAAACGGTGGGTACACACACCTGGAGGTTTGTGAATTGCTAGTGCACCCCCTGAGTTCATGATAATGATAACAGCTCCTATTTATTGAACATTTTAGAAACAAAACGGTTCACTTAAGTTGGTTCTTTATCATCCGTCTGCCAATTTGTCATGCTTTGGTGGCTGGAATGTCATACTTTGGTGTCATACCCTGCATGTTGCTGTGATGTGGGAAGCTATGCCGACAGTATTTCAAATATTGACAGGGTTACCCATGGTGGAAAAGTTTCAGTGGAGCTTCCAGACTAAGACAGACTAAGAACATTTATTGTGAACATTGACTGTGTGCCAGACACTGTTCCAAGCACTTTAAATGTCGCTAACTCTTTCAGCCTTCTTCCCAGGGAGTCTTGGGAGCTCTGGTGGCATAGTGCCTAAGGCATATGACTGCTAATCAGAAGGCTGGCTGTTCCAACCCACCAGCCACTCCTTGGAAGGAAGATTTGGCAATCTACTTCCATAGAGATACCGTCTTGGAAACCCAAGGAGGAGTCACTAGTTGATACTACCTACGACTGTTACTATTTTACACAGAAAGAGAGAAACTGAATCATAGAGAGATTTTGGAACTGGCCTAAATTCATACGACTAGAGAGTGGTGAGGCTAGATGTGAGTCCAGGTTGTCCGAACCCAGAACCCACTCTCCTAAGCACAAAACTATATGACTAGCATTGTGTTGTGTGGACTGTGTGTGGGTCTAAGTGTTAGCTTCAGCTCTGCACATAATTAGTTCTGTGTCTTCAAGTTAGTCACACTTGCTCTGTGGGTATGTTTCCTCATTTCTTAAAGAGAGAATACAATCTTCACTCTATCTGCCTCACAATGCTATATAGAACAGCACGTGGTACAGCTAATTTGAAGAGAACATAAGGATCAAACAGATG
>NW_006922006.1:2428014-2429471 GCF_000298275.1 Orycteropus afer afer
TGGTAGCATAGTGTCTAAGGCATTTGACTGCTAACCAGAAGGCTGGCAGTTCAAACCCACCAGCCACTCCTCGGAAGGAAGGTGAGGCAATCTACTTCTGTAGTGATACTGCCTTGGAAACCCAAGGAAGGGTCGCTATGAGTCGGGTCTAACTCGACGGCACATAACAACAGCAACAACAACTTGGTTCTTGGTCAAGGTTCAGAGGAATGAGGCCCTTGAATTAAATTGTTTGCAGAGAAGGACCAGTCAGAGTTGATGATTGTGGTCTTAAGACAAAGGCATGAAAGAATAGGAAGCATGGCCTTTGAGCTCTGGGTTGTCTAAACTAGAGAACTCTTCTTGGCTATGTTTAACACTGAAGGAGTTAGTTACATCACTTTCCCTGAACAACAGTATGGTGGCTTGTGCATAGAATTAAGTTGATCAACTGTATTTTTCTTTCTGTGATTCATATTCAATCAAAACTAAACCCACTGCCATAGAGTCATATCCGACTCATAGTGACCCCTCCTTGGGTTTCTGAGGCAGTATCACTATAGAAGTAGATTGCCCAACCTTCCTTCCGAGGAGTGGCTGGTGGTTTGAACCACCAGCCTTCTGGTTAGCAGTCAAATGCCTTAGGCACTATGCTACCAGAGCTCATTCATATTCAATAGTACCTCTAAATGTTATAAGAAGCAGTGGCAGTTCCTATATCTGCTTATGTTTGGAAGTAAGAGTGACTCTTCTCCCTCCTAGGCATTTGAAGAGTTTTAGATTTAAAGAGTTTAGATTCTTTGAGAGAGAGATTCTGGACTTCCTGGTAATATAGTTTTGGGGTCTGAGTGATTAAAAATGAAAAGATAAAAACAAAGTTGTAACTTAGATCTGTGAAAGATGTACACATCACTCTGGAATGGTGGTGCTATATAGTGCTGGTTAAGAAATAGATTCTGGAGTCAGATTTCCTATGTTGAAATGCTGGCTTCACCACTTACTAGCTGTTCAATTGAGGGTATGGAGCCCTGCTGCTGCAGTGGTCAGAATTGACTCCATAGCTATGGGCCTGGTAAATGTGGGTAAATCTCCAAGAACTGTCTGTGCTTTCATTTTATCCTCCCTGACATGGAGGTAATAATACCCCATTGCTGTCAAGTTGGTTCATGCTCACTGTGACCCTATGGGATAGAGTAGAACTGCCCCATAGGTTCTCCAAGGCTGTAATCTCTACAGAAGCAGACTACCACATCTTTCTCCTATGGAGCAGCTGGTGCAGTTGAACCACCAACCTAATTCATCAGAACACTGATTGACATATAGTAAATTCTCAATAAATATGAACTGTCTTTCATACAGAGGGGGTAGACGGTAGTTCAGTGGTAGAATTCTTGCCCTCCAGGTAGGAAGCCTGGGTGCAATTCTCAGCCAGTCAACTTCAAACACTACCTAACGGCCAGTGGAGGATTGCATGTTGC
>NW_006922006.1:2430376-2431676 GCF_000298275.1 Orycteropus afer afer
AAGGTGTTTTCTATGATTTTAAAGCTTATTTCCCTTAGACAGGAAGAAAGTAATTCAGCGTTGAATTATGTGACTAAAGTATCTCAGGGTGCGCCACACCAAGAAATCATGTTATATCTGTTGTTTAGCAGCAGGTTACAATGGAAAATAATCTGAGGGATCAAAGTCAGGGGGCAGAGGAAACATAAGCTATTGCCATTTCATCTTACTCTGGGCAGTCATCCCAGTGCTCTGGGACACTGTGCTGACGATAATATTCTTCTGGGTTCATTGTTTCTTTTGATCTCCCACAAGATTTACAGGTCAGGACTGTGACAACTGACAATGAAGAGCTATAGGGTTTTCCAGAGTAGTAGGCATTGGGCCACTATGTGGAACTCTTTTCATTGCCTTCATGGGCACTACAACAAAGCAGTTGGATAGGCCTAGAATATTCTGAGAGTTTTAAAGTCTTTCCTAATAGAGTCTGTATACTGAATTGTGAAACCCTTATCTTGAAAAGCCTGAAAAAATGGGTTCTGTTAACATTCTTGGATAAGACTGGCTCTGCTACAGAAATAAGAGGGAGTCAAATGAAGAGGAGAAGAGGGTGACAGGAGCATATTGAGTGTATCTTATTTGCAAGGGACTCTGCAGGCCAGCTCACATCAAACATATTAGTTTTATGGGGTTCCATCATTTCTGTTGTACAGGTCAAGACACTCAGTCGGAAGGGAGAAACCTCTTGATCAAAATGGCACAGTTAGTAAATAGTAGAGCCGGGACCTGAACTCAGGATTATGTGATTCCAAAGCCAGGAAGCCATACGGTCCACTCCAGGCTTAACATAGATCATTCTCTTTCTGATAGGTCTCTCAAAAAAGACTGATGCCAAATATTTTTAGATGATGGTAAAATCAGTATGTATCTGCTGGGTGGAGGATAATGGTGTTTCCCCATCACTTGGCTTTTAGTCACATGAAACATTTCACATCTGCCTTCAACCTCTCTCTCCAGGCTATCCACCTTATCCACTGTACTCTCCTCATTCAAAACACACTTCATGATCCTCTATGATTCTGAAACTGCAGAGACTGCTCCTTTTCTTTGACTACCTTCTACTAACCTTACATAAAAGCTCCTACTCATCCTTGAAGACTCAGGTTAACTGTTGTCTTCTTGTGTGGGCTTCCTTAACTCACTCAAGAAAGTTATTTGTGATCTCCCCTGGGATCCCATGACATTTTGTTTATACAATTTTCAAATTATGTTGTAATAAATCTGTGTACTCATCCCTTCTTCAGTGCTCCATGAGTTTTTT
>NW_006922006.1:2432626-2453365 GCF_000298275.1 Orycteropus afer afer
TATGACTTCCTTAACTTAACTGATATGTTTGCAAAGAAAATCCCTAATTGTCCAAACAACAAGGTCATATTCACTGGTGCAGGGTTAGGACTTTAACATAGCTTTTTTGAGGACACAATTCAGTCTGTAGCATTGACCTTTTTGTTGTTTTAACATCTCTTATTTTATTCAGTTAGTCGTTTGACTTCCTTTTCAATTATCATCTCTACTCCTTAACTCTTCCTACATTTATACTATACATAATGCTGCTCACCCCGAAACTGATTAGAGTTCATATAGAAACAGATTATTTCCAAAACAGTATCAAATTCAGGAAAGATGCTACTATTGCTTCATGTTCAAAAATTGCTTAGAGATTCTGATCTAATTTTATGTAACGAGGGATGGAGAGATGTGCATTACTGTACAAACAGCATGGACCTTAGTGAGAGAGAACAGGACATAAAATCAGAAGGCCTGAAACAAAATCCTTCCTTTGCAACTTAAGAGCTATATACAGGTTGTGCCCTGCATGAAGGCATCTGGCCGAGACAAGGAGCATGGGCTGAAGTTCAGCCAGTGTTCTGTTTGCCAAGCTTTCTGCCAGCATGTGTGCAACCACTCGAAGAGTGTGCCTTCATCCTGTTTCACAGTAAGGCACCGTGTAGGGCCTAGGATGTGCCATACTGGGCAAATTAATTTCTCCAAGCCTCAGTCTTTCTTCTAACTGTGGTTACTACCACCCAGTTTGCCTTACAGTCTCATTCATTCATTCATTCAGCCAGTCACCCCCAAACCTTTATTGAGGACCTAGCCCGGTGGTTAAGAGCTTAGGTTTTAGAATTAGGTATCCATAAATGGCAGTGATGCTACATTTTTACTATTTCTTTGTTCATCTGAGATGGTTTGAAATTCTCCAAAAGAACTTTAGAAAAACAAAACACCAGCAGTGAATGAATGTATGTGATTACAAACAAGATAACTAGAGTGTAGACATGCCAAAAAGCTTACCAGAATATTCTGTACCCAACCACAGATGAAGACCCTAACTCCCACATGCTTGGGAAATTCCTCTTTTCCTCCTTTCTCAGATGTGATTGGCTCCAAGGCAACAACCAGAATAACAGTCTCCTCATATTTTAGGTGGAAGGTGAGTTGTGAATAGGCCAATTTTGGGGCAGAATACAGCCTTTGCCCTTTTCCTGGGAGAGAACTGTTTGGAATGGAGAAGTCAACCCGATTCCCCTTCACCCACAGGGATAAGCAGAGAGTTATTTTTCCACTGCGGCTCATTTCATTGTTGTAAACAGTAGCTCAGGGGGCATGATGAGAACTTTTTGTTTGTGAACTTTCATTATTAAGAATGTGAGATTTTTCTGACACTTTCAGCTGAGCTTCAGTCCAAACTCTTTGTCTTTCTCTATTCTTCCTTCCAAACTTGCTCATTCTCCTGACTCCCCTATCGTATCATGGAATCGTTACACACCTGGTTGCCAAGCCAGATATCCACAACTTAATTTAGAATCCTTCATCCTGATGACTCAAGCCACGCAGCAAACCTGATACATCCTGTCTCCTAAAATCCTTTACACCCATCTTGTTTTCTGCATTCCTATTTCCAGTCTTGTTCAGGTCTGGTTTCCTGAACTACATAATTGACTCCTTCCTGGTCTTCCTTCTTTTTCACTGGATCTTCTCAAATTCATCCTTCTCTCAAATGCCAGACTGATCTTTCAGAAAAGCAATGTCTCCTCTTGGACCATTTTCATTAGTTAGCACTTCAACTCTTTGTCTATTCCTACATTTATTTTCAAACTTGAACCATAGCTCAAATGAGGAACAGATTATTTATGAAATTTTGATGACCCAGGAAAAAGGCAATTATTATTTTCCTTTCATCTATAGCTTAGGAATCCTAATTGATTTTTTTTTTAAAAATTTATTGTTATTGATGATGGGAGTGAGGAGGAGTGCTGTCCTAAAGAAGTATCATTATGTGTGTTGTTGTTGTTGTTAGGTGCTGTTGAATTGGTTCTGATTCCTAGCGACCCTTTGTACAAGAGAATGAAACATTGCCCAGTCGTGTGCCATCCTCACAATTGTTGCTATACCTGAGCCCATCGTTGCAGCCTCAGTGTTAATCCACCTTGTTGAAGGTCTTCTCCTTTATCGCTGACATGATATCTTTCTCCAGGGAATGGTCCCTTTTGACAATGACCTTTTGGTTAGCAGATGAATGCTTTAACCACTATGTCACTAGAGCTCTTTTCATCAGTATAGATCTAATACCTATTGCTATTTATCAGTGTATACCTAATACTTAATTCATAACACTCTGCCCAATGGAACCTCCAAATTTATCTTCTTCTCTCATGCAGAATGCATTCACTCCATCCATTTATCTGACCAAAGGAGGTCAGATGAATCTGGCTGTTCTCACTTCCAAGGAGCATTCCGGCTGCACTTCCTCCAGAACAGATTCGTTCATTCTAGTCCATGGCACTTTGAGTATCCTTCCCCAAACCTCAACTCAAAAGCATCAACTCTTCTTCGGTCTTCCTTATTCATTGTTCAGCTTTCACATGCATAGAGAACTACTGAAACACCATGACTTGGGGAAGGCACACCCTAGTCTTCAAAGAGATATCTTTGCTCTTCAGCACTCAGAAATGAAGACACGGAGTGAGAGTAAAATGCATACTCTCCAGCTTAGCACTTAAGGTCTTTCTCCTTCTCCCCCTTTTGCCTCTCCCCTCTCACCCCCTTCCCTGCATATTCTCCACCTTCTCCTTTTCTTTTTGTCATCACACCATGGTGTAACTGACATTAATGGAGCACATACTTTTTTGCCAATTTTGTGTTAAGTACAGGAAGTGGTTAAGCTGGGATGCTCATTCTAGCTGGGCATTTATTCATGACATCAATCATATCTGTAATTCACCTCTCTACATATCCTATCTACCATCTGCCCCAGGCTTGGCTCTGTTGGCTCTAGTCATCACAAGCCAATTGGGATACTCTCTTTTGGAGTTGCACCTAAGTTTACTCCCTTCCAATAACAGTACTCCAGATAGTCAATATTGACTTTGTTATATTTCCTCTAAATTTATGGTATCCTTTCTCTGTTATGTTGCCTTTGACTCTCGTGGGAAAGAATTTCAGTTTCTTAATGTCTCTACCAGAGTGTGATGTCCATAGATAAGGATGAGCTGACCAGCCCACAGCATAGTAAACCGATTGCTTTCTTTGTGCTGGACATTCGGCCTCTGTACATGCATCACAAGATTGTGTTTACTTCTTCTGTGGAGCTCGGAACATACGTTGCTTTGTGCAAAACTGTAGCCAACTATTTATGCATTTTTCTATCATCAAAATGTTTCATGATCTTCATTTTAATAATTTCAACGCAGCTCATAAAATGGGTATATTGAATCCACATAATAAATTTTTTATTGTTGGATTGACAGACTATTCTTCCAGGTGGGAAGATCTGGGCCTAGACTCTAGTTATTAGCACCGTACCTTAGTTTTAAATCTAGAGTTTGAAAATAATCAGATACCTTACGTGCTAAAGCGCCAATTAGTAGGAGCCTTATGTACCACCAGTTTTGCTTTATGGACTTATTTTTCTTAGTGAAGTCTTTTGGAGAAAATTACAACCATTTCAGAAGACCTGAGTAATAATTCAAATACAAGAGCTGCCATTGATTAGTTAATCTGTGCCAAACACTATGTGGAACACTTCATATATTATATGTTTGCTGACTTTCACAATCCTGAGATGAAGGTATTATCATCCATTATTATCCATTTTGTAGATAGAGAAGCTGAGGCTCTGATTAAGCCACTTCTTTAAGACAGTTGTAGTAAATGGTGGAATCCAGATGCAAGCCAAAACTGTCTCATTCCTAAACGTGTGCTCTTAACTATTAAGCTAGACCCCTAACAAAGGTTTTAGAATGACCAAGTACATGAATGATGGATTAATGACCCCACAGAACAGACTGCAGAGTATCAATCTCCACATTTTGGGAAGAGGGTCGAGGCCTTGAGAGGGGCTTTTGTGTAAATAAGGGAAAGGTGCTCTCTCTGGGCAGAGGCAGTCATGGGTCCAAGTCTGGTTCCCTTGTGTCTCAGGGCACAAGCTCTTTTTTTTTTCCCTTAACTTTTTATTGTAATTTGAGTGAAAATTTACAGAGCAAATTAGTTTTCTATTCAACTATTGATACACATTTTGTTTCATGTCATTGCTTGCAATCCCATCAGTGCAGTATCACACATCCCACTTCTTCCCCATGTTTCCTTTCTTCCTTTTTCCTAACACTTTCTGCCTTTTAAAATTTGTTCTTGGGCAAATGCTGCTTTTTTTTTTTTTTTTTTTTCTAAAATGTTTGATTGTTCTGATGAGGGAATAAGCTCTTAAACTGTGGAGCAAGCATTTCACCTCAGGTTGTCTGACTTAGTGTTGTTCTATCCTCCTTCATTAGAGAGCATGATGCTTCTCCATCATGTATTTCTCAAATCAAATGCCAACAACTATCATCAGGATTTCTAAGCTTGTGGTTAATGTTGTTGTTGTTATGTGCCATTTCCAAGGCAGTATCACTATGGAAGTAGATTGCCCAACCTTCCTTCTGAGGAATGGGTGGCGGGTTTGAACCACCAGGCTTCTGGTTAGCAGTCAAGTGCCCTAGGCACTACACTACCAGAGCTCCCTTGCGGTGAATAAAAAGTAATAATTACATCTCTGATGATGTGAATTCCAGTCATACGAATAATAATAGCTACCATGTAATGTACTTTTATCATGTGCCTGGCATGGTGCTAAATTAATATTTTTTCCACTGGGCTATCACCATAAACCAGTGAGGTGGGTAGTGCCATTCCCATTTCCAGATGATGAAGCTGAGGCACAGAGCATTTCAGCAACTTTTCCAGGTTCCCCTAACAGATCCCAAAGCTCATATTCCCAGTTCTCTGGGTAGCCATGGAGTACTTGGTTGTCAGAATTCTACTGGAACCCTCCCATTCTTCTCGAGCCATCTTCCTCCAGATCTTTTCTCTGAACCTTGTGGGATTTGCTTTGTCAAAGTCTAAGATACAGATGGAAGATCCAAGATGGGCAGTCAGGCAGATACTTACCCAGAACCTCTACAACAGAGTGGAGAAACCAAGCGAAATGGCAATGGATGGTGATCCTGGAAGCCAGAGCTTCAAAGGAAAGGATAAAGAAGTAGATCAAGTACCAATGAGAGGAAGGGACCAAAGTGGAAGGTATATTGCTGAACACAGTCACGATTTTATTCCTTGATACATATGAATCCTGAGGTGATATGGTCAGTTTCCTGGGAGGTTCTGATTGTGCCTGTTTCCTTAGTCAATTTGTCCTTGTTGGCTGCTGTTGAATGCAAAATCATGAACTTTTAAATTAATTTGTGAGAGATAAAAGTCATCAACAAATCACAGATTTTTCTGCTGGGTTGCATCATGCTGAATGAGACTATCAGGTACTTTCCAGATGGTTGGAGGCCCTTGCCTTTGCCAAAGGCATCCTCTGTGCTAATTCTGCGACTTGTGTTATAAAGACATTGTCCACATTTTCTCTGTGTTTAGGCTGAGGGGTGGGCTCAACAGGGACCTGCAGTATTTTTTTAGTTCTATTTTTGTTATTCTTCCTCCTACTATTATCGCACAGATATTCTCCACTGTGCTTCTTCCTCTTCTGTTGTTGGTGTTGTTGTGGGCCGTCGAGTCGGCCCTGACTCATAGTGACCCCTCCTTGGGTTTTTGAGGCAGTATCACTACGGAAGTAGATCGCTCAACCTTCCTTCTGAGGAGTGGCTGGTGGGTTTGAACTGCCAGACTTCTGGTTAGCAGTCAGATGCCTTAGGCACTATGCTACTAGAGCTCTTCTTTAACTTTAAAATCCTTTAACTCTCGGGATTTCTACACAGTGTATATCTTCTTGACCTACATGGTGTACTTCCATCCCTTGCTACAAGCTCAGCCTCATTTACCCAAGGGAGTACTGAATTTTGTTTTTAAAAATAAAAGATCAGATCTGACATAAGTGGTGGGGATGTAGCAGCATGTGTGCAGAAAAGTCTTCATCTGATGGTAAAATCGAATAGGGAGGTGGTAGAAGAAGAAACTCATCAGGGAAGGAAGATGAGAAACTGGGGAAAAAAAGATGTAGGTAGCAGGACAAGACAAAATCTTGCCTAGTTTATAAAGTTGCCAGAATGCTTGTGAATCCTATTGTTATTAACATAGTACCATTTATAGACTGGTGCTTAGTGAAGAGCTCTTTTAAATTTCAGGCTTTGAAACCAGTTGAAGAAATTATATGCTAAACTATGAAACAACAGCAACAAAGCCAAAAAAGAAAAACAAAAGTGCTAGTTTCAATTTCAATTTTTTCATATATTAATTTTCTAATTTTGGGCTGAGAAGCTCTAGTGGTACAGTGGCTAAGGCATTTGACTACTAATCAGAAGTGTTGGTGGTTCAAACCCACCAGCCACTCTGCAGAAAGACAAACAGGCAATCTACTTCTGTAAAGATTTACCACCTTAGAAACCCAATGGGGGTCACTATTAGTTGGAATTGACTCAATAACAGTGTCTTTCTTTTTTTAAAAAAATTTGGGCTATTTCTTTAACCCATCTGACCATCCATTCCTTTATCTGTTCAATGGGGAGACTACAATTTCCAACTGAGATGTAAAGAACTTCCTTGTAGAATATTTTAAAAGGGATTCTTAAGTGCACTTAAGTGTTTGGGAGACCTCCCTATAAAAAATTACATGAAAATGTTATTATTATTATTTTTTAAAGGATCTATATGTGCAGGGGACACTGCATGGTTTAAAATCAGGAAGGGAGTACATCAGGGTTGTATCCTTTCTCCATACTTATTCAATCTATATGCTGAGCAAATAATTCATGAAGCTGGACCATATGAAGAAAAACATGGCATCAGGATTGGAGGAAGAATCATTAACAACCTGAGATATGCAGACGATACAACTTTGCTTGCTGAAAGTGAGGATGACTTAAGGCACCTACTGATGAAGGTTGAAGAATACAGTCTGCAGTATGGATTACATCTCAACATAAAGAAAACAAAAATCCTCACAACTGGACCAATGAGCAGCATCACAATAAATGGAGAGAAGATTGAGGTTGTCAAGGAATTCACGTTGCTTGGTTCTACAATCGATGCCAAGGGAAGCAGCAGTCAGGACATTAGACGATGTGTAGCACTGGGAAAGTCAACTGCGAAGGAATTGTTTCAAGTGCTGAGGAGCAAGGATATCTCCTTGAGGACTAAGGTGCACCTGACACAAGCCATGATATTTCCAATCACCTCATATGCATGTGAGAGCTGGACAATGAATAAGGAAGAGCGAAGAAGAGTTGATGCTTTTGAGTTGTTGTGCTGGCGAAGAATGCTGAAAGTACCATGGACTGCTAAAAGAACTAACAGATCTGTCCTGGAGGAAGTGCAGCCAGAATGTTCCTTGGAAGCAAGAATGGCCAGACTTCGTCTCACCTATTTTGGTCATGTTGTCAGAAGGGACCATTCCTTGGAGAAGGACGTCATGCTTGGTAGGGGGGAGGGTCGAAGAAAGAGGGGGAGGCCTTTAACGAGATGGATTGACACAGTGGCTGTGATGATGGGCTCAAGTATAGCAGGGATTGTAGGGCTGGCGCGGGATCGGGCAGTGTTTCGTTCTGCTGTGCATGGGGTCGCTATGAGTCAGAAATGACTTGATGGCACCTAACAACAACAACATATGTGCAGGGCTTTATGGTCAAGCCAGGATCCCTGATGACATAGTATTAAGCACTTGGCTACTTCTGAGAGTGGGTGGTTCAAACTCACCAACTGCTCCATGGGAGAAAGATAGGACAGTATGCTTCTGTAAAGATTACAGCCGTGGAAATCCTATGGAACAGTTCTGCTCTGTCCTACAGTGTTGTCATGAGTTGGAATTGACTCCATGACAATAGGTTTAGTTTTTTGGGTTTGGTTTATGGTTAAGTCAACCTGATTTCAAAATTTGGCACTATCAATTGTCTGCGTAACACATAATTTACTTCTTTGAATAGCAATCTTCTCATCTGTAATATGGGTGCACTATTCACCTCCCTAGTGGTAAGGTTTAAGTAGATGGGTCGCTGTGAATCAGAATTGACTCAATGGCAGTGGACTTTAATGTTTCTAGGGATCCCATAATGTATTAAAAAAACCCAAAACTGAACTTACTACCATCAGGTCAGATCCAACTCATAGCAACCCCTCCTTGGGTTTCTGAGGTGATATCACTACCCAACCTTCCTTCCGAGGAGTGACTGGTGGAGTTGAACTACTAATCTTCTGGTTCACAGTCAAATGCCTTAGGCACTATGCTACCCGAGCTCCCCAGTAATGTATAGGTTCCCCCTTACTTTTTTTGTGAAAAGTGGGTGATGGAGGAGAAGCAGTGAGGAAATGTAGAAATCCTGGAAGTCAGGAAAGATTTGGAATCCTGAATTCCAGATATGCTGCTGAGTGACTTTAGCCAGTCATTTAACCTTTCTGATTTCAATGTCTTCTTCCTAAAAATAGGTGGTGTTGGTGCACAGTTAAGGTTGGCTGCTAACCAAACATTTGGGGGTTTGATCCCACCATCAGACATCTTGGAAGAGAGGCCTGGTGCTCTATGTCTGGAAAATTACTCACCGAACACTCTACAGTCCATAGTTCTATTGGGTTGCCATTTGTCGGTGTCAACTTTTCAACAACTTTTTATTGAATTTATCCCCTGTACTATACTGCGAAGACTGAATGAGTTATAGGACACAGAAGAACTCTGCAAGCTCTAAAACTTCTGTCATTGAACACTTTCATTATTATTAGGAACAACTTTTTGATACCCACTGGATAAATCAATTACTCAGAGTCTGAAAAATGTCCATTTTGGTGCAGACATTTTTTCCTCCGGATTTAGTGACCCCATTTAAGCAAATAAACAAAAAATAAATAAGAAAAGCAAAGAAATACAAAGAAAACAACCATCACACCAAAAAATAAGAACAAAATGAAAACCAGAAAAACAATAACCAAAAAAAAAAAAAATGAACATAATATCCACTACCAATATCTGAACTCTTCTCAAACCTAGTGATGTTGTTGTTGTTGTTTGCCGTCGAGTTGGCCCCGACTCATAGCGACCCCTCCTTGGGTTTTCGAGGCAGTATCACTACAGAAGTAGGATTGCCCAACCTTCCTTCCGAGGAGTGGCTGGTGGGTTTGAACCGCCAGCCTTCTGGTTAGCAGTCAAGTGCCTTAAGGCACTATGCTACCAGAGGTCCTAATTATTATTTGAGGCTTAATTTGCTTCTGAATTCTTGCTGGATAAGAATCATGAAAAACTGGTTGGAGAGGAGATGATTGAAAGCCAAGCCCTCAGCCCCCCTTGCAGCTGGAAGAAAGAGAGAAAGGGATGAGGGGAAAGGGGGAGGTGGAGGATAGGGAAGGGTGAGGGAGGGAGGGAAGGAGTGAGGGAGAGAGGAAGGGGATAGGGAGAAGAAAGAGAGAGAGGGAGGGAGGGAGAAGGGAGGGAGGGAGAAGGAGGGGGCGGGAGAGTCAGTGAGCTTTTGAGACCCTTACCGTGGTATCTTCCCCAGCACAGTGGTTGAGGACCTGGTACCCACCAGGGTGCCTGTGGGCCCGGTTGGTGATATTGTAGACCTTGCGATCGATCACCGGCCACTGGTCTCTCCTGGTTGTGCCTCTGGATCTCCTGCCAGCTGTATGTATTGAGGCCTTTCCCGGGGACAGAGTGCTTCCCATTTACCTCCTGCTTTACATAGCTTTCAGCTTTTCCACTTGCTACTGGCTTCCCGTTTGTCTGGTACTTCTCCCCTAGGTGTGTCTGACTCTTTCCTACCAAGGTCCCATTGCTGTCATGCTTTTCTTCATACTTCATCCTCATTGGACCCCTGGGATTTCTAGGTTGACTCCTGAAATCTCTAGTCCTTTCCTCTCATTGGACCATTAAATGACCTGTTATGTCTCCTTTCATTTCTTTGCAATATGATGCATACACATTCTAGTTGTCTCTTCGCTAACCTGATAGTGAAGAGTATCTATCTTCTGAGTCTTTTTTGCCCCTATGAATATATATATATTTTTTGTCCTGGGGGTCTAAACCACTTTCTCTCTCCTTGCTGGCTGGCCTCTTGTCAGCATCTTTCTTGGTCTTTAAATGTCCCTTAGTAAAGTGCTGGGACCAATCACATCTGGTCAGATGTTCCCACCTACCCTGGAGAGGAGCGGTAAGCCGGATCTGCTCTGCACCTTGTTGAGTTGGGTTCACTCACTGCCTGTGAATGGAGACGTTTAGATTGGTTAATTTGACACAGGAACAAAAGCTTTCAAAATCTGTACAATGACCTGAATGCTTGATAGACTTGTGAAATGTACTTTTTGACAGCTGCTTTTTCTTCCTAGGACTTTTATACTTTTTTTTTTAATGAAAGATTTGGCCTTCATTTGACCAAAAAGGCAAATCAAGGGCAACTGGTTTAGCTGTTCTCTCATTTCCCTCTGAAAACTACTACCATCTGCAAGTGTGCCTAAAGCTGACTTGGTGGAAGACAGCCAATGCTTTTCACATGCTTTATCCCTTTTAATCCTACCATCGATATGTTGAGGGAGGTGTTGTTAGTGCCCCATTTTTCCAGGTGAGAAAGCAGGTTTGAAGACCTCAGTAACTTTGCTAGAATGACCTTGTGAATGAGAAGTAAGCTGATGCATGAAGTCAGATTTTCTGATTCTGAATTCCAAGCTCTTTCCCTTCTATTTTCTACACGTAGGGTCTAGTAGGGATCTCTGGTAGCATAGTGCCTAAGGCACTTGACTGCTAACCAGAAGGCTGGTGGTTCAAACCCACCAGCCACTCCTCGGAAAGAAGGTTGGGCAATCTACTCCCGTAGTGATACAGCCTCAGAAACCCAAGGAGGGGTTGCTATGAGTCGGGCCTGACTCGATAGCACATAACAACAACAACAATGGAGAGAGAAGCACTTCTGTGAATAGACAGCACAGAGAGTGAAAAAGCTCTGGTCTTAGCATCAGCTGAACTATTCATGCCTCTTTTATGCTACTTCCTGTTTTAAAAGCTGTGTATCTTTGTATAGGAGTCTCTGGGTAGTGCAAACGGTTAACATGCTTGGTTTGAGTTCACTCAGAAGTGCCTGAGAAGAAAGGTCTGGCTAACTGCTTCTGAAAACTCAGCGACTGAAAATCGCAGGGTGTATAGTTCTCCTTTGACACACATGGGGTCACTGTGAGTCATAAAGAACGCAATAGTAACTGGTACCAGTATCTATACATACTCCATTTGACTGGAGCTCAATTTATTTTCTATTAGAATGACTGTAAGGATACCATTCTGTCTACCTTTAAAGGGACGTTCTGAGGCTCAAAAGAGATAATGGAGGTGGAGTTTGTTTTCAATGCAAAACGTTTTATTATTGCCATAATTGTGATTTTACACCAAGTGCAAGACTTTCTGAATTCACCATGGGAAATATGCCAACTGGTTCCTTTGTCATAGAGAAAAAAATATAACTATTCTTCTTAGGCACAGAATTATGGAAAATATTTGACTGAGTCTAAGGGGATACAAGTAATTTGTTGACTTTCTATTACTCATTACTATTTACCTATCTATCTGTCGTTAAAGTGCTTTGAGCTCCTTAAGGTCTGATGTTAGATAAATAGCTGTCAGTGTTAACTATTATTATCACTGGCTGATCTGCTTTCCAGATGGGGGCATTTACTTGGGGCACATCCTGGCTGTGTGTCCATGGAGTGACAGTATAAACTGCACACCCATTTTTTCCAGGGCAATTGTCCCAAAGCATTGCTCAATCATGTCAGCAAAGTTAGTTTGAAAAACACCTCAATTAGCTACCAGTGCTTTGGCTTTAAAGAGCCTCCTGGTATTAATGCAGACATTCAGGAATGACTGCTGTAGTCATCACAGATATCAACATAGATGTTCCCAGCCTTCAGCTGGTGCCCTGTCAGCTACCTACTGGCTGGCCCTGGTCTTGCCAAGGGCAACATTCAAGTTGGGAGAGTTTCTCTGCATGACCCAGTTTTAAAAGACTAAACAGAATGGTTTATTCTCAAGGTTTCAGTTGTTATCTTATCTGAAAGGGAGAAAAGAGAAATGGGGACCTAGTGTTGAAAAAGAATAAGCATCAAAGAGACCTAGTGTTGAAAAAGAATAAGCATCAAAGAGAGCTAGTCAAACAAGAGGTAAGAAGGAGTAGAGGTCATTGCCTTTCTCAACACTCAATTCCATGTTCTTCTCTATCTTGACTTCATTCCCAAGCACATTTCTTCCTTGGGAAATGCTGCAAGTTTGAGTTTCAAGTCCATAGAAAGAACTGCTTTTTACCAATAGTGGGAAAAGAAAATGTAATCCTAATTGACTCTCATTTTATGGCCAGTGGAACAAAGATGCTTTGTTAGCTGGCCTGGATCATGGACCTCACTCATGAAATAAGCTCAGGAAGTCACAAGTCCACCTAATGAAATGAACTCCCTGGTATCACATCCATGTAAATTCTGGATAGATACTTGCTCAAATGAAAACATGTGTCACTATTATTAGAAAAACAAAAAACTGGACAGCAGATGCACAGATTCTTACATTTCTATTTTATATTTCTATTATTTTATGGGAGGGGTCTGTTGGCATAGTGCCTAAGACATTTGACTGCTAACCAGAAGGCTGGGAGTTCAAACCCATCCTCCAATCCTGGGAAGGAAGGTCAGGCGATCTACACTGTAGTGATACTGAGTCGGAAACCCAAGGAGGGGTTGCTATGAGTGGGATTTGACTCAATGGCAGTATCTTCTTCACTGGCTGTCAATTCTTTTTGAGAATAAGGACCTCTTACTCATCTTTTTTATTTCCTTCTGACTGTAGCAGACATAAAGAAGAACAGAAACAACAACCTTTAATTCTTTCACACAGAGATAGTCATTTCCTTCTAGTTATGTCTGTATCTCTATCTTAAACTCACTGCTTTTGAGTTGTGGTGTTGGCGAAGAATACCAAAAGTTCCTTGGACTGCCAGAGAATGAACAGATCTGTTCTGGAAGAAGTGCAGCCAGAATACTCTGTGAGAATGGTCAGACTTCGTCTCACCTACTTTGGTCGTGTTTTCAGAAGGGACCGTTCCCTGGAGGAGAATATCAACCTTGGTAAAGTGGAGGGTCAGCAAAAAAGGGGAAGATCCTCTGCAAGATGGGTCGGCACAGTGGCTGCAACCGTGGGCTCAGGTACAGTGAGGACTGTGAGGATGCTGCACAAATGGGCAGTGTTTCGTTCCGTTGTACACAGGGTTGCTATGAGTCAGAGCTGACTCGAAGGGACATAACAACAACAAGAAGAATATCTATATCTTATAAACATCATGATAAATGGAGAAAATATTAATATTATCAAGGATTTCATTTTACTTGGATTCATAATTGTTGCCCATGGAAGTAGCAGTCAAGAAATCAAGTGATGGATTGCATTGAGCATATCTGTTGGAAAAGATCACTATAAAGTGTTAAAAAAAAGCAAAGGTATCACCTTGGGGACTAGGATGCACCTGACCCAAGCCGTGATATTTTCAATTGCTTCATATGTGTGCAAAAGCTGAACAATGAATAAGGAAGACTGAAGAAGAATTGTTACCTTTGAATTATGATATTGGCAAAGAATGTCAAATATACCATGAACTGCCAGAAGAATGAACAAACATCTTGGAGGAAGTACAGTTAGAATGCTCCTTAGAAGTGAGGATGGTGAGATTTCATGTCACTTGCTTTGGACATGTTATCAGAAGGGACCAGTCCCAGAAGAAGGACATCATGCTTGGGAGCTCTGGTGGTAAAGTGGAGGGTCAGCACAAAAGAGGAAACCCCTCAATAAGATGGATTTACACACATCAAATTGTGTCCTCCCCAAAATCTCATTTGAGAGTAGGGATTTCTTCGTTATGTTAATGAGGCAAGTCAGTGTAAAAACTAAACACACTGCCGTTGAGTCCAGTCCCACTCATAACGACACCTCCTTGGATTTACAAGGTGGTATCACTATGGAAGTAGATTGCCCAACTTTCCTTCCGAGGAGTGGCTGGTGGGTTTGAACTACCAGCCTTCTGGTTAGCAGTCAAATGTCTTAGGCACTATGCAGTGTAGGGTGTGTTTAAAAAGAATCACTTTTGACATATACAAGAACAGAATAGAGACACAGGAAGCAAGAACCAAGATGCTACGTGTTTGTGAAAGGAACTGAAGGACGCAGAGGCTAGAGTAGCTAAAACAAGGATTTTTCCTCCAGAGTCAACAAACAGAGCTTTCTCTTAGAGCCTTATGCTCTGAATTTGGACAAGTACCCTTCTAACCAGTGAGACACCTGTGTATTCCATATGGCGAGGCCCGTGTGTATTGTTGCTGTTTATGTTGTTGAAAAACTCTATTTGCAATAAATATGTGGTTGGTCTTGCAAAATTCTATCATGTGATCACTGGCATTGTTTCTATCACCAAGACCATATTTTCCAAATACTGTTCCTTCTTCTTTGTTTCCAACTTTCTCATTTCAATCACCAGTAATTATCAATACAAGTTGACTGCATGTTTGGTCAATTTCAGTTTGCAGAAGTTGGTAAAAATCTTCAACTTCTTCATCTTTGGTTTTAGTGGTTGGTACGTAAATTTGAATAATAGTAGTAACTGGTCTTCCTTGTAGGTGTATGGATTTTACCCTAACACTGACAACATTGTACTTCAGGATAGATCTTGAGATGTTCTTTGATGATGAATAAAATGCCATTCCTCTTCAACCTGTTCACCATGAGTGACCCTACTGATACTGGAAATACTAATGGCATAGCTTCCAGCCTCACAGAAATATGCAAACCACCACAGTACACCAAACTGATAGATGAGTGGTGGTAATAAACCATATGAGATCAAAAGGGCAGCATTTGCTCAGGGATAAAGCTAAGAAGGCAGGAAGGTATAGGAAAGAAGGACAAAGGGAAATGGTAAACACAGAGAGGAAATAGTTACATTATGGGGATTTCAATGAATGTCACAAAATAAAATGTGTATGAATTATTGAGTTGCCAACCAATTTGCTCTATGAATTTTCAAACCACAGCAAAACCAAAAAAACCAACCAACAACAACGACAGAATAAATTTCTATTTGCTGAAACCACCCACTTGTGATAGGAAACTAAGACACCATCTTTTTAGCAAATTCATTTCTGACACTACCCCTTCCAGGAGTGGTACTGAGTCTCTAGTATGTACTCGTGGGATGCTTGTAGATTCATTTCTGTTGACATTGTATGAATTGCCTGAATTATTGCAGATCTTAAAGAATAAACCAAAGAAGTTTATCTGTTCTTGAGATATCTCCCAAGCTATATTGCCTTTACAGGTTGTTGTTGTTGTTGTTATGTGCCATCGAGTCGGCCCAGACTCATAGCAATCCCTTCTTGGGTTTCCAAGGCAGTATCACTATGGAAGTAGATTGCCCCATCCCCCAATTTATGGCATATTTGAGATTCAACAAACTACACTTACTAACATGAGTGTATCTCTAACATTGCCTCTTCCTGGGAGGAAGTTACAGGAAAATGCTATAGGGATATGGACAAAATTGCTGAGTTATGTGGACATGCACATTTGGTTAGGATAAAATAGTGGAAGAGATTGGTGGGAAAGTCCCTAAGGCAAGAATGCTGAAGTTAGAACTTGATATCACCAATGTGGAACATCTCATAGGTCAAAGAAGGGGAACTGACAGATCAAGAGTTAGTAGATTTTTAAGAGGGAAGAAATGATGAACAAGAAAGTAAGAATGAAGAAAGGGGAAGAGAGAAGTTGTTGAAAAATTTTACAGTGAAATAATTAGCTGGATTTTTTTCTAAACTAAATCAGGGACTTCAGTTGCCTGAAAACATGGACCCAAAGGATGATCACTTTGCTAATGTTGATAGGTTCAGGAAGCAGTGAGATATTATTGCAAAATATATGAACAAAAAAGAAAAAGACCACACAGGCAACTCCCATTACTCTTTGGACTGCAAATGCCACATCTTCATTCCCAGGAATAATTCAGATGATTCAAAACCTTCCACAAGTGGAATCATTCTTGAAACTGACAAAATGTCAATGCTACTCAATTTTTCTTAATTGTTGGACTAAATTTTTATGATTTGTGTATTTTTTAAATGTATACATGTATTAAAATATATCTGTAAGCTTATATGTAATGCTTCCAATCCCCAAAGACAAATGAGATCAGACTTATGAAATTACTCATAATAAAAAGCAATAGCAATGCACACTGAAAAAATAAAATAATGAGATATTCAACTACATCAGAACAAATGGAACAGAACTCCATCATAAGTCAGGGACTACCTGTAGTGCATTAATTGTGCTAACTCATGAAACGCATAATCTTTAGGGTGTGGGGTATGGGGTTGAGACTTGGTGATCTCCTCCCATAAAGATCCAAAAAACCAAAAAACAAGACTCACTGCTGTTGAGTAAGATCCAACTCATAGCAACCCTTCCTTGAGTTTCTGAGGCAGTATCACTACAGAGGTAGGTTGACCAATCTTCCAAGGAGTCGCTGGTGGGTTTGAACTGCCAGCCTTCTGGTAAGCAGTCAAATACCTTAGGCACTAAGCCACCAGAGCTCCCTCCCATAAAGATCACAGCCTGAGAAATCCTATGGCACTTCTACTCTGTCCTACAGGGTCACTATGAGTTGGAATATATTCAATGGCACCCAACAACAATTTTGGGCTATGTGCTTCACATGTGTTATTATTAGTATTTTTTCTTCTTCACAATAGACAGTGTTTTTGTTCCCATCTTAAAGATGTGGAAATGGAAATCTGAGAAGTTAAGCAACTTGTACTGGCTCATATTATTTTTACAAAGGACTGAGGTGGGATTTCACCCCTGGTGTCAATGAATACAAGGAACTCTGCTAGCTTCATAACGGGCAATCAGTGTGGACAGTGTTAATTATACAGGCTACTGTGCTTAGTGGTAGGTATGATTGCCAATCATTTTCATTGGTTGTCAGGGTCCTTATTCTAATCCTTCTTGGCTTTAATAATTCTAAGCTGATGAAGGGAATTCCCCTCAGTAATGAGGGAATATGTTTTTCAGCAAATCTTTACAAGTCTGAAGGGAGATATGTGTAGATATGATATTCATCTATTCATGTAGATAACAAATATTTGCTTAACTCATTTTATAAGCTGAGTGCTGGGAATATCTATAAGGATAAAAAACCACCACCAACAACAAAACAACCAAAACACCAAACTCATTGCTGTTGAGTTAACTCTGACTCAATGAACCTTTAAGATAGCGCAGAATCCCATAGGGTTTCCAAGGCTATAAACTTTTACAGATGCAGTTCACCATATTTTTTATCCCACAGAATGGCTGGCAGTTTCAAACAGCTGACTCTTCAGTTGGCATCTGAGCACTTAACCACTGAGCCACCAGGGCTCCATAAACCCTTTGCCATCAAGTTGATTCCTGCTTATAGCAACCCAAAGAATCGGGCAGCTAGTGTGTTTGAACAGCCACAGACCGTACAGTTAACCACCCGATGTTTAACCACTGTGAAGACAAAACAAACATTTTCAGATATCTTGGTTCAAAGAGAGAGAGAAGCTAATAGAGGAAGTTTTGGGGTCACAGTAAAACACTGTCCAAAAGTGTCTTTAGACTTGGTGGAAATTACCGCAAGATGAGTTTAGAAAATGAAAAGACTCAGAACAGACTCTTTGGAAATGGAGACTTCCAAATGAATTATTTGGCCTGCAAAGCTGACACTGGGACACAGTCACTGCACGTTGGATTGCTGACTTCTCTTTCGGGCTCTAGCCCAGTCTACCTTCCAGGGATGGCACTGAGGTCAGGGCCTTCTTCCACTAGGGATGAAGGGGAGTGGAGAAATTGCTATAACAATCTCTTTCCCAGTTCCCTGTTCAGCCTCCAATAGAAACTCTTGGCTTTCCCTGTACATGAGCCCTTTTCTCTTTATCTATAATCTTAAATCGTTAAAAAAATGTTTCATTCTGTATCCTTAAAGTGTGTTCCTTTCTCTCCTCTTGCCAATCTTGGAAGAATAGTCTTTAGATAGTGCTACCATTAACTAACCACCCACTTACTTCCACGTAAACTGGCCACCCCCATCCCCCACTATCCACAGAAACTTCTGAGGTTACCACAACTACTTGGCTGCCTAACCCATGATTCCCCATGCAGCATTTACTCTCTTTGATGCCATGTAGCAGCTAACCTAATTGAAAAATCTACTATCTCCTCCTTTAGCTTTTGACACTGAACTCTCTTGATGATTTGCCTTTTCTAACCGTTCATCATCTCCTCTTCCTCTGATTGGTCCATGACAGCCTTTCCTTAGCTTTTACTGTACCTTTCTTGTGCAATAGTACTGACTCTTGTGGTCCACCAGGAGGACATCTCAAGATCGGTATTTCTAATTCGGATCTTTCACTATGGCTTCAAATCCTATTTAGCAGTCTGGTGAAGTCTGTGGAACTCTTCTTGGAAAAATATTCTTAAATACATAAAATAAAATCCATAAGATTGTACAATAAAACCAATTATTCTAAAAATATCTTAAGGAATCTGAGGATCTATCAGCTAAGGCCAATACAACTTTCTGTGATAATGGAAATATTCTGTATCTGTGATGTTTACTATGGTAGCCACTAGCCACATGTAGCCATTGAGGATGTGAAATTCTTTCTTTTATTGTATTTTAATTAATTTAAATTTAAATGTAAATGCCACAATAGAGCCTACCATATGGATAGTATAGATCTAAATATTTATTTCTTCATTTCTGCTGGATATCTATCAAAAAATGATACTCAATGTACCTCAAAACTAAACAACTGAGCTTTATTTCAAAACAACCTCTTTTTCTAGCATCTCTTTCCATATTAATGCATTATCAGTCACCCAGAACAAAAACCTCAGTCATCTTTGGTTCCACCCTCTTACTTCCCACTTTCTAAAAATAACCAACATTTATTAAGTATTCACTGTCTCAGGAATTGTGCTAAGTGCTTTCCTACATTATAAAATTCAATTAAAAAAAAGCATGAAGGAGGTACCATTGTTTGTTAAAATGCACAACAAATTGGAGAGGTTAAGTCATTTACCCAATATTATGCCCTTATTGTTAACTGGCAGATCTAGTTGTTTCCAGTTTTATTTAAAAGTTCTAATTTTTCATGTAAGGTCAACTATATTCACTAAGAAGTCAGGCTTTTTGCACTTGGTGGGAATTAATTCAACTCATGGGAATGGCATGAGATATCACCTGCTGACAAGAAGCTCCAAGTGACAATTATTTATGTCCTTGAGAAATAAAAGCTGGGGACAGAAATTTGTCTTCCAAATAAACTGCACTAAATTAAGTAATACATTTTATTGAAGAGCCTGAACTTGTTCAGGTGCAAAGATGAAATGTTCTTATTTTCCTTTATAACTGCTATGCCCTGTGCTCTTTTGAAACTCCCTTTCCCAGTGAGCAGTGGGTTCCATTAATATAATTGCACACACTTAGCTGTGCAACTATTTTAGTTATTAAAACAGTCTCATTTGGGGTATTAAGTCATAGCATTTTCCATTTGAAAACATCAATCTTGTGACCATTTCTCTCATACAGTGCTGATGGGAATGTAAAATGGAACAGCCCCTCCAGAAAATAGTTTGGCAGTTCCTTAAGTAAACATATACACTCACCACATGCCTCAGAAAATATGCTCCTGAGTATTTATCGTAAAGAAATGAAAATTTATGTTTACCCAAAAAGTTGTACACTAATGTTCATAGCAACTTTACTTATAGTAGCCCCAAACTGGAAAAAAGGTAAACCAACAAGTAAATGGTGAAATGAATTATAATACATTCATATAATGGAATAGTACTCATCATTGATGATGATCTATGCCAACACACCCCTGACCTGATCCATGATTTTTCAATCATCTCATATGCTTATGAAAGTTAGATAGGGAAGAAGGAAGACAGAAGAATTGATGCCTTTGAACTGTGTGCTGGTGAAGAATAAGGAATATGCTGTGTTATAAGGCATATAAGGCATATAAGGAATATGCCAGAAGACAGAACACATCATTCTTGGAAGAACTACAATACGTTTTAAAAATGAAGATAGTGAAATTGCGTCTTGCTTACTTTGGTCATCAGGAAAGACCTATTGCTAGGAAAGAACATCGTGGTTGGTAAAGTAAACCATCCTCAAACACAAGGGAAGACCTCAAGGAGCTGGACTGACACAGCAGCCAAAAGAATGGACTCAAACACATCAACGATCATGAGCATGGACGGGATCAGGCAGCGCTCTGCTCTGTAATATAAGGCCACCATGATTGCAGTTGACACTTGGGAAATAAACACAAAAACAAGAAGGAATAAACTATCAATACATACAGTTTGAATGGCTGTCAAGGATATTATGCTAAGTGGAAAAAAACCAAACTCAAAGGGTCACAGACATATTCCACTTATCTAACATTAATAGGGAGCTCTGGTAGCATAGTGCCTAAGGCACTTGACTGCTAACCAGAAGGCTGGTGGTTCAAACCCACCAGCCACTCCTC